>NC_092866.1:13585503-13670028 GCF_032062135.1 Pyxicephalus adspersus | reverse complement strand
TAATAATAATAATAATAATAATAATAAAAGGGATAGTCCATTTCAGTATTTCAGTGTTGAGTTATTGAGTCTTCCTCAATAATTGGTCCTCTCAATGAATATATCAAGTATAGGTTGATGATGAAGAGTTACAACACCTGCAGTGTTTGATAAAGCTTGGCAACTTAAATGGCAGGATCTCTTGTTGAGCCCCCACGCCCTACTAGGGGGTTAGTCCTCTCATAACGAATATCTCAGTTCTAGATAGATACTGGCCAGTTATAGCACCTGACAATGTTTGATATTTCTCCACCCTAACATGAAGTTCAAACCTACCTGTTTGACTTTTAGGGGTTGACCTAGATAATAGTGAGATATAATTAGTGGGGGAGTATCCTTATTTCTAACCCACACTTATTCAGTTAGAGGTAGATGATGGAGAATTACATCACCTAACGGTTTTTGATTTATCTTAGGGACCTTGAAAATGGTGGGATCGCTTGTTGAGTTACTCAGTCCCGCTAAGGGGTTAACCCTCTGAAAACGAATATTTGAGTTATAGGTGGATGCTGTAGAGTTATACCAGGGTGGGATATTGGTGGGATCTCTGTGTTGAGTTCTTGAGTCTTCCTTGAGGGTTGATCCTCGTAATTGCTATTTCAGGTATAGGTAGATGATGGAGAGTTACACCACCTGATGGTGTTTGATAAATCCTAGGGACTCTTTTGGTGGGATCTCTGTGTGGAGTTCTAGAGTCTTCCTCAAGGGTAAGTCCTTCCAATTAAAATTTTAGTTATAGGTAGATTTTGAAGAGTTATGCCAACTAACATTGTATGATATATCTTTGGGACTTCATTGGTGGATCTCAGTAGTCTTAAGGGGTCAGTACTCAGAAAATTAATATTTCAGTTAATGGTAGATGGTGATTTGTTATACCACTTGATAGTGTTTAATATTTCCTAGAGATTCCATTAGTGGGAACTCTCTGTTGAGTCTGCACCCCCAACCATTAGGAGCAGCTACCGTTCTCCATGCTGGATTTTTTATTCACTTTGTATAATTGTATGTACCAGGAGGAGCACCCTAAATCCTAGGTGAACCTCAAAACAGAAGCCAGGTTTCTGGTAGCAATCAAATGTTTTTGAGGGACCGAAGAAATTTGGATGGAGTTTCCCCTTTAAGCAAAACCCGGTAATATAAAAATACCAACGTGTTTTAATTCAGTTCAGGCTCTACCTACCCCCTTCAATCACCTGTGTTCTTCTATTCTTCATTAGGACTTCCATCACATTGACAAATCAGTAGAGAGGCCATAGCTATTTGGGGTTTAGATATCTAGTGAATAGGTGAATATATAGCCCAGTAATATTATTATTTTTATTTTAAGGATAGATGGAACCTTTAATGGGAAATATTGTTTGCTCTATTAGCTGCTTTTGTGCTTTTAGAGAGTTTTCTGATAAAGTTTAGAGAGTTTTGAGATAAAAGCAGCTAGATAAGTCGGGGGGGGGGGCTTATTTTAAACCTCCTCCCTTGTTCTTTTTTGTGATGAATGTGTTAATAGAAGTTACAATTGACTGTCAACACCTAGTACAGGTAAATTTCATTAACAAATTCATTCTTTAAAAAAAAAAACGGATGTACAGATGTAACAGATGTAGTTTAAAGCAAATCTGTCAGAAATTAGGCGTTAGAATGGCATGTTCAAGCAGATGGAAACAAATCAATAATCTCACTTTTTAGATTCATACTGTCATTATAGAGTAATTAGCTGTGGAAAACGAGTGTTTTGGGCACTTTTAATTAAAATCTACCAATTTTATATCAGAAAACTGCACTAAGTCAGGATCTCTCGGCACTGCTCAATACCTGGACAGTGAAGATAATTTAAAACAATGGCCAGAGGCAGAATGAATTTAATATTACATTTTAACATGAATTTAGACACAGGCAGACAGGAAAAACATGATAAGTTATCTAATTAGTGTTGTGTGTCCAGGTTCTCTTTTCTTGGTCACACATTTCTTTTAAGGCAGTGCAAATAATAATGATGATTCAGGAAAATGAATTACCTGGGCCAGCCAATTAGGTGTCACTTTGATGAATCTGGAAATAATATTAGGAGCTTGCATTAATCTATGCATTGTTGTAATGCATGTGTTACTATACACATCAGCAACAGAGTGAACCCAAGAGTCCCAGGGTGAATGATTAATCTAATTAGTGATGTACCAAGGAGATTCCAAACATTCCCACACCTAGGTAAAAATTTTATAGAATTGTGGAAAGAGAAGCTTGGCCCCATCAACAACCCTCACTGGTAAGTGAAATCTTTCTATATATTTAATTATTGGTTCTATCAATGGGGGTGTTTTACTTGTTAGCCTGTTCACCTACCAATGTGAATTATCATTTTGCAACAGATAAATCACTTAGCTTAGTGAATGTGGTGCCAATTCTCTTTACAAACAATACCAAATGACATGCAAGGAAATATAAAGAAAAATGTTTTTTGCTTGCACGTGATCGAATGGTTGAAGTCAGCAGGGATTCATCTCATTTTTTAGGCTGATATATCCTCTACTAAGCAAAGGGGATTATTTACTTTGCTATGTGAACAGCCAGTACTCCTTTAGTAAATCAGACCCTTTGTGTCCCATCTTACAATACTGTTTGAAGGTAGAATCTAGGATGTAGTTAAAGTGTTTCTCAGCAATTTTAACATGAGGGGACCCTTAAAATAACTTACAGTTATTATGGAACCCTGACTTTAATTACTATATCCACAGCTTGCAGTATATTAGTGTGGTGGTCATTGGGAAGAATTCCTCTTACTTTGCTAGTTGCTAAGAATGTTACTCTTGTAGATAGCCAAAAAGATCATTGGTGTCACCTAAGCTGAATTGAGAGGTACGAATTGCTTATTGTTCAAAGAACCCCTAGCAATCCCTGGTTTAGAAATACTGAGCTATAGGAAAAGCATGGAATGCAAATGCTTCTGGAACTTGGTTGTAAATGTGCAGCTTCAACAGAAGATCACTCAAACGGAAAGAATTTATAGGACATTTATTGTAGAAAATAGATGATGTAGGTAGGGTAATAAATGTTGCAGAATACAATGGTTGGAACAGGCGTACAATTCTAGACTGTTAGGGAATGAATTTACTCAAGCTTAGATTAGTTGTTCCTCTGCCAGTGTCCCCTTCCCAGTTCATGATCAACATGTCCTGACATAAATTACTAACCCATAAAGTAATGATATAAAACTTCCACTTCACCCAGCAAAGCTGAATACGTAGGAGCTGTTGACCTGCCAAAGTTCTTTATGTCTGTCCATCTTGTCCTAAGAAGAGAATATCTTTGAAGCGCACCTTCTGTGCATTGTACCATTATTATCATTGTGGGAGAGTCGCAGGTGAATGCAGCAAAGCTGAGATGCAGGTCCCCGCTCCGCCTAAGAGACCTTTTATTTGTATATTTGTATTCTTTTTGCAATTCATAACACAAGAATGAGCAGACCTTAATATAACATATCTGATTGGTTGTTATGTTACAGCATTTTTCACTTTTTTACTGTTCTGTCTTTCTGACTGTCTCCAACTTTTTGACTGCAACTTTTGGAATAGCACCCAAATCAAATTCTACTTTAGAAAATGTATGCTAGAGGCCCACTATAAGCAGCAATCAAATAAATGAATGCTGCAGAGGAATTCACAGGTGAGACAGGATTATCATACGGTCTGGCCGGCATATAACGATGAATCATCTACAGACATGGCACAGTGCCATCCAGTGGGCACAAAAATTGCAGGATGTCTGCATAGTATTCTAAGACAAACTGGATTGAAGCTGAGCATGTATCTCACAGATGTGACTATATGTGTGACCAAGGGAGAGGTTTTGTTGGCCAGGTATAACTACTACATGTGTAAAGAGTTAAAGCAGGTGGAAACCGAAGACATCAGTCATCAAATATGTCCAAATATGACACAGTATAAAAATGTTTTGCATTCCTTGAATAGCTGCTCTGGTTAGGGCGGTGGACGACGAGAAATTAATTATGTGTCACTTGCAGCAATGTGTCACTGGTCCCGATGTCTAAGGTCCTTTTTTCTATAAGCAGATGTGCAGAAATACCATGCATCTGCATCCAGCATGAAGCTGTGCCGTGACAACGCTACCACTACATTGTAAGGCATTATGGGTGAGCATTGACACCTTGTAATAGGATTTGTCAAGTATAACATTTACTTATAGCTAAAACAGCAACTTTTGGGTGACCTAGTCCTTCAAAACACAAAGCATGCCGGTATCGTACATACATAAAGTTCTTCAAGACTGGAGAAGACAGACTTTCATGGAAGAATGGTGATCCAACAGACTTGGAATAGATCTGGTCCAGGAAATAAAACATTTGGCAACTAATAGCAAATGAATTTTAGGTAATCAATTAAGTTGGATCACCCAGGTTCCCCTATTATAGTCTAGTCGTCTCCAGTCATGGAGAACTTCAATTCAGAATCAATTAGGCCCCAAATGTCCAATGCATTCTCCCTATAAAAAAAACTGCACCAAGCATTATTTCTGGAGTACAGTATGGCTACACAAAAGTTAAATCTGGACTACTGAAAATATTAGTACATAACTTTTTCCGCGCTCTAGGTACAGCACACTCCGCCCAGAGCGAGATGTAAATTGGCCCATCGTATGATATCAGGAATATAAAATTAACACAGATACATGACCGCTTTAGAATCAGGATGATGATCTGTCTTTTTTGAGATTTACTTTTGGAAACTCATTCAGGCTGTATTTATACATGCAAGGAGGATCTGCTTTGAAAGGTTAGCTCATCATTTCCAATGCATCTTAAATGTAACCCTGTCAGATGTGAGCTGTTTGGAGTAAGCTCCCCGCTGAGACCATTTTAGTCAGGCTTCAGACAGAAAATTAAACCTCTGCTGAAAGCTGAATTTCTACTTTGTTATTTAAAACCCACTACAGGCTGAACCAGGAAAAAAAAAGAAGAGACCTCTGAACATGATCATAAGCTGACAGCGTACCGAGGTCCGTGTGGAACAGAGCCAGACAGAAAAACGCAGCATGGGGCATTTGTATGCGTTCGGCTGGACCAGAATCTAAGTGAGCTGGGAACTGTGAGCTGACAACTGAAATCAGTCTTAGAGCTGATATGTAGGGCCATCCTTCTATCTCAGAAGTGGACTTGAACACAATCTTTGGTGCCCAAAGCAACACCCATGTTCTAGGACAGTGGTCCCCAACCTTTTGGGGCTCACGGACCACTAATCTCCCGGACTCCGAATCTTGGCTTCAGATCTTCAAGTCTAAATTCAGATACTAGCTAAATTGTATCATATGTTCTACCATGTTTGTGTGGGTTTCCTCCATGCAACCTATTGTTCTCTCACATCTCAATAGCATACTGGTAGGTTAGGTAGGTAGGTTAGTTAGCTTCTCCTAAAAATTGGTCTTAAGCCAGTGGTGTTTAACTGAAAAATAATGTATAATATATAATAATGTGGACTGTACCACTTTAAGAAGACTGCACAATACTAACTTTCTGCATGGAGCTGCATTGCACCAAATTGAGTGGATTGTAGCATACCTCAACCTAAACAATTTCAGTCTGGTTGCAGTTTTGTACAGCATATTATAACATTCATTAAAGAGAAAATGGAAGTAAAATAGCCCCCATCATTGGTGTTGGTAGCAGTAATAGTAATGCAAAGCACCGTGTCTGCAGTCAAAATCTCCATCATTAGCATTATGGCCCCCAGAATTGTTGTCAATGGCCTCACTGTTAACCCCCAACACTAAGAAGTGCTTTGACATGTCCATTTAAAACCTGTTGTAATATAGGAATTTCCATATACTGCATTGATGTAGGCAAAGGAGAGAGAGAGAGCAAGTGCAGAAACTGTTGAGTCTAGGAAAGAGAGGAATGAGGTTAGGAAACTTGGAGAAAACAGGTGATTGGAGTTAGTAATATTCTATTTTTCTCTCTTTGGAGCCCCTTTAAGATATGAGAGAGATTGGTGAGCATTTGCTGTTACATTGTTACTCAAGTTGAAAAAATACATACGTCCATCAAGTTCCACCACTAGAGAAATAAAGCCAGCATATCCCAGATAGAACCATATATATACAGTTGATCAAGAGAAAGGCATAAACACTTTATAAAGTAAGGTTCAATGTGCTCCAACAGAGGTAAAAAACTTCTTCCTGATCCCATGAGACATTCAGATATTCCCTGGATCAACAGTCTCTGGTGTCCTTTCTTTAAAGTTTTATTCTCAGGTATATCTGTACTTCTGGAAAAATATCCAGCTTTTACTTAAATCAATCTATAGAAAGTGTTTAAACTACTTTCTGAGGGAGCCTATTACACATTTTCACAGACCTTACTGTGTGGAATCCCTTCCTTATGCAGAAAATAAACTTCTTTTCTTCCAGAAGCAAAGAGTGCCCTCTTTTTCTGAAGAGGCATGAAGAATGAAGAAAGTTCTCTATATGGACTATTTATATATTTATACCAGGTGATCATATCCCCCCTAAATGTCTCTTTCAAGGAAGAATAGATACAGTTCAGCTAATCTCTCCCCCATAGCTGAACTCCATCATTCCTTTTATTAGCTTAGTTGCCCTTCTCTCCACTTACTCAAGTTTCTCATTATCCTTCTGGTGCCTAAAACTGGACTACATATTCCAGATGAGGTCAGATGAATGCCTTGTACAGGGGCAATAAACAAGCTAAAGAGGTACTTGTGGAGAACTAACACGCCTGATCCCTGGTGAGATCCTGCCCATGATAAGGGTAGGATGCTGGGTTGAGTGTAGTGACCAAGTGAGGGTAAACATTAAGTATTTTATGAAGAAGCTTGCTTTGTTACTGTTGAAGAGAAAAAAAGTTGATAAATGAAGTGTTGGGTTGCCTTTTTTTGAGTGTTCCCATTGCTGCCTGGTGACATGAAAGCTTCTTATCAGCTGTAATAGGAATCCATTAGTGGAGTAGCCATTGGGGCTACAAGACCGTTAGCTTTGACTGGACTCCAGCAACAAATCACCAGTCTCCATTACCAGGAGAGGTGCATCATGGAAACTTAGCTAAGGGGATTTAAAATAATAATACGATTGTGAATGATGGGACAAATTAAACAGGGGTTTGATTATGCTTGGAAATAAGGCTGAATGTTTTTGAAACGCTCCAGGGTTTATCTGGACTAGTCTTTTCTTGTTTTAGCGTTAAATCATTATCCAGCTTCTCTTTGTCAGCAAGTTTTGGGTTAATATAGAGACAAGCAAAACGTCTGAGGCCTTAAAATGAGTGTGATTTTCTTGCACAGTATTGTCATGTTAATTGCACCTCTTTACATGAAAGCTTCAAGCCGTTAGCGACCATTGTTCAACATAAAAAAAATATAAAGACCTAAAAAATCCTTCCTATTCATGCAGTGGATAATTTTATGCATTCTCTGTGCAGGTGAATCACAGTAAGGAAGGGAGAGGAACACTGTGCAACATAAAAAGGCGTCTGTCAGGAATCAAGACTGGACTCAACTTTATCAGCACTCCGCCATCGTTAAGTTTGTCGGCCTTTCACAATCTCGCAGTGTGAGCTGGCGCTCGTTGCAGAAACATCATTATTTTAATAGGCGCTATGTATGAGGTGAACAACAAAATGTACAGTCTTATTATCCGGCTTGGTTTGTTTTCAAAGGACATTCAGACTGGTTGAGTAAAGCAAAGAGTAATGTGAACAGTCCTGTTATCTGCCGCAACCTATCAGCAATCATCTTTCATTGGCCTGACTGCTTGACATTGATGAAACGAGACCATTGGCCGTTAGGGGTTCCTGCACTTTGTGCTTACAGTATATTATTAGACATGAATTGGGCTTAAATTGTAAAAACCAGGGCTGTGGAGTCGAAGTACATTTTGCCAACTCCAGGTACACAATAATTGCTTCTGACTCCGACTTTACAACCCTGGTTAAAGCTCCACTTTCTGCTTCTGAAATGTTTGCCAAAGCAATAGGCCCTCCACTTGTACTGCATAGGGTATAATGTTTATTTGCTCCATTGAAGGATGAATTCCTATTCCTGACCATATTCCTTGGTCCCACAGGCTACCACAACCTTGTATTCAAAGCCTCTTCTCTTTAGGGCTTAACTGGTTATTGACTGGTCATTAAAAGGCATCAAATGTAATATGCAAAGTGGGGTCCTGCATTAGTTAAGTCTTTAAACAAGGGTTTTTAAATAAAAATATTAAAACATTTAGACACTGGGGAGGGGGCCCAGATAGTTTATTTAGCATGGAGCCTCTAAATTTCTGATGGCAGCCCCGGGTTATGCCCATGCAATGTTCATGATGCTGGCACATAATTTGTGATCTCCTCCAGGGGCACATGTGAAAGGATGATAACACGTGAGTAGTTATCGTGGTATAAAAAGAAATGCATGAACAAGGGCCCTTATAGCAGGAACTCCAGTTATCCATTTATCAAAAGCAACTAATTTAAAAAGACCAGATACTAAAAATTATATGACCATACTAAAGTTTATATAAAATGTCTGTGATTGGGTTAAGATCAACTTTAAGTTCACATTATGTTGTGTTTGTGATTTTGGTTTGTAGCTTATTATAATTATCACATATTTTGACAAAACGAATGGAGGCAAAATAGTAGAGAGTCATCTACATAGACCAGTGTGATCACTGCATATAGCTCTATAGCTGTGAGATCTGTATATCACATTGGGGCTGATTTATAAAAACTCTCCAAGGCTGGAAAGAATACACTTTCATCAGTGAAGCAGGGTGATCCAGCAAACCTGGAATGGATCTGGTCCAGGATTTAAAACATTTGTTAGCAAAAAGCAAATGACATTCAAGTAAACTATTCCAGGTTTGTTGGATTACCCAGCTTCACTGATGAAAGTGTATCCTCTCTTAAAGAGCTTTAATAAATTAGGTCCATTGCCTTTATATGATCATAAAGAATAGCCAGAACTTCAGAATGAATGTAAGAATTCTGCAGAAAGTAAAGACAGGGTACCTGAACAACCCAGCAGAAAGCAGCCTGGCTGACCATGGCTGCTGGCCAGGCTGTTGTATAAGAAAATAACACAGTTAAGACTTCCAGTAAAGAACAATACAAAAGAAAAATCACTGAACTGTGCTGTGTAATATGCAAAGAGAAGTGGGACATAAATATCAAACGTGTCCTTTCTGTATAGTAAAAAAAAAAAATTATGAAAGAAAAGGTTCTTAAAATATTGTTTGACCAACTAGCTGTGTTTAAGTGGTTTCGAAATTACAAAAGTACATTTAACTCTCTCACAAAAAAACGTTTCTTTTATTGAAGGTTGTATTTTTTATATATTAGTTAAATGTTTTTATACAAGGTATCGCTCATGGTCACTAAGGGCTCATTCGCACTGGCTGTGAGGTTTCAGTGCGTTTACCGCTTCCATGTGCCGGGAAACGCTGCTGCTTGTGGAAATGCTATATGTAGTGTCTCCCTGCCGCAGCCCCCATAGGGAATGAATAGAGGCTGCAGTACTACCTGTAGTAGCGCTCACTGCTGTCAGCTGTCAAATGTCTCTTTTTGAACTAGTGCTGGCGTGTGCTCAAATTGTTTCAAAGGAGTCAGCCACCAAGAGCCATGCAAAATTGTGCATTGAAAAGGCAGATGGGAACCTGCCCTATAGGCCTTGTCAAACCCTTGGTGTAAAACAATGTAATTATTTGCTCCTGAGCACTGTGCAGCTGGGAGAGGCAAACTGCACCTTGGTCATTGTTTTTTTTTTTTTTTACCATGGCAGATCTTTTCTACAGAACTCCAAAAATTATTTGCCATTGGTTTTTGAATGGACAAATGAATGAAGTGTCTTAACACATGTTAACATGCAATACAGGATATTAAGGGACCCTTAAAGAAATACATTGGCATTAGGATGATGTTCTTTACTTGCATACTTTATGCCAAAAGGTGTCCCTCTTTTTAACTCAGAGAGTTAGAAAGTGTACAACAGAAGCCCCTGATGGGTAGCTTGTGTATAGTTTTTAAGGAATTATGAAACCATACTTTGATATATCCCATTGGTATCATTCACACCTATGCAATGATATTAATGCATTCTTACCGAGAGGTAGAGTTGTTTCTCCACATCCAGGTCTGGTCTGATTGTTGAATGAGAAGTGAATCAATTTCTTGTTGGACATTGATTTATAGAGAAATGAAAAGTCTCAAAGGTTCATAATAAAGTTCAAACACTGACTGCATGTCATGGGTCCATGAAACCTCGGTACTGAACTGCAAACCACTGGGAAACCTGAAAACACAAGTTCTTTAAGAACCAATGCTGCATTGCAAGGAAAAGCGCAGGATTGTTTGCACTCACCGCAAGTCCAAACTTGTCTTAAGTATAAAAAAAATGTTAATGTTAACATTTTTTGTTAAAATGTTAAAAAAAACAATCTTTTTACTTTTTACTTTGAGGACAAATAATTATTCATTGAAATGCCCACAATAGTCATATCCTTGCCAAATACTCTAGTATGAATGGACTGTAATACAAGTATTGGCCATAATCATCTCTAGCCGTGGTTTATTAACAGAATATTTATAGAACCTGGCTGACCCACACACCCAAACCACTTCCAATTCCATTAAATCAGAAGCCTTTAGGCTGTCTGCAAAATTTTTCTATTAACACAAAACAAATGAAACTAATCTCCAAAACAGACATCCGTGAAGATGGACAAAAAGTGTGTCCTTTCCTCTCTGCTCAACCTCTCAGACAAACTGGAATAAGGAATTTGCTTTATAAACTCACTGCACATAAAAAAAGATATATTTTGTATGCTGGGGAACTCCGGAGAGACTAACAGGCCAAAGGCTGAGTGTACACTGTATGTGCAATCCAGAAAATTGTAACTTGCTGGCTTGCCAAATCGTAATAATTGTAAACAGAGTTGTCTGGTGCTTGGCAATGTCTTTTATAGGATGCCAGTAGCTGCAAACCACATCCTTCCTATTTATTAGACTAGTGTGCTTTTTTCTTTTTGTGTTTTGTGAATAGTTCTCAATAAGACGTTCTTAGATAATTTCAGAACCATGACATTTGGACTATTAGGTTACTATTAGAGTGCCATTGTTATATTTGGCTCCTTTAAAAGTAGCAATTGGAGTTCCATGGGAATTACATTTGACACTTGAACTCCTGGAACAATGTGCTGCTATTTGGGGTCCAAAAGCAATGTCTAAAATTAAATTGGGGAACCAAGAAAAATGGTGCAGGGACACAAACTGATAGGATTTAATGGCAAATTGACATTCGCGGGTCCCAGGGCAATACTTACTACTTGAAATTTATTTACAAAATTGAGGAAGTTTACTACTTCATCCATACTTAACAAAACAAACCCCTTACACACACTTTTAGGGTTGAAAAGAATAATTTCTATCTATTTATGCAGGCTGTGTGTTGTTCATCCTCTCACATCACAAGTTTGTCTGACACTAAATTTTACACTATGCTGTCTCTAATGGATTTAAACAAACACAATGCCCCTGTGTCACATGATGGGTGTATAGGAATAATGTCTATGTATTGCATGTATTGAATGTGATGATGTGAGGTGGTAACTTAGGCGGGCAAGCCAGATGTAGTTCATTTTCGGAATTCTTTGAGGGGCCAAAATAAAGGCGCTTGAGGGCCAGATTTTGCCCTCGGGCCAGAGTTTGACACCCGCTGCTCTAAACCTAGAATGATTTGGGTCAAAAATAACACAATGCAAAAAACATACATAACACAATACAATGAACAACATAGTAAAAAAATTACATAAATATTATATTACCAAACAATAAAAAATACAGTTGGGGATTGTTGCTGCTATAGGTGATTGGTCATTTACCAAAACTCACACATGTTATCTTGTGCTTTGCTATGCATTGAATTTGGGCTGGCCACCAGAGCACGTTGCACATAAAGGTAGTTAATGTTGCATTTTTTGCTCAAAACATTGCATGACCATGTTGGTCATGAGCTCCTCAAAAGAACAGTCTATCAAGTCTGGTATATCTAATCAATAGGTACCAAAATACCGGTTGATCCTTCCCGTTATCTAATGAGCTGATAATTACCTATACCTGTAATGCATAACAATTAAATTGCTCTTAGGGCTAAATGAAGTACTACTATATTATGGAGATGAAATGTTGAAAATGCATTCTGTAGTCTTGTCCTAAAACGACAACAACTTTGCTTCTCCATTGATACAATGAAGAATGAGTATTGTCACCCTAAGAGAAGAAATGTGTTGCTGGTGGGATTACCAGAGGGAAAAAAAAGGAAAAAAGCCTTAAAAAGTCTAAAACTAATGGAGGGACCATTTAATATCTGGTAATCTGCAATATCCTAATTTTGTTCTTGGGTTTAGACACACTTTAAGGTTCCACCCAAGAAATGAACACTAAAAAAACATTGAACTCCGGAAAAAAGACACATAAAAGATTAGAAAATGATCATGGAAGTCCAAAAAATGGATTCTTTAGCATACTCAAATCCACTATAGAAAAGACAAAGCCCTTGGCCTATGGGTTCTTGGTGGAGTAAATGTGGACCTCTGGCCTTGTTTCGAGATAATAAATGAGATAATAAATGAAGGATCGTACTTCTTCTAGAAAACATTAGAGCTACATGCCGGAACTTCAGATCTGACCTAACAAGCATGTATAGAATAAATGTATATGTAAATCCCTCATTTAAACACAAGTCACGATCATAAATAGACTCCAACTTAAATCCGCTGCCAGGAACACTTTAAACTCTTTTTATCTAAGGAATGTTCGAATCACTTTCTGCTTCTCTTATTCATTTATTATATTACTCTGCGTGAAAGATCGCTTCCTTTAATGTGAAATAGACATAGATTGGGAATGTCACTGTCTTTGAAGTGGGAAAGCCTGGTTAAAATCCTAGCATCACTTTTATGACCTTGTAAATTCATTTTTATCTCCCAGAAGCTGCAAACCAAAAACCGGATGGGACACTGATTTCTTGGTGCCAGATAGTTGCGCTCCGTTGCAAAATTCCGGTCTAGACAAGTAGGAAAGCCACACATTTTATTAGGATAGTAGTCATTTTTAGGATATTTTTTTTTTCATAAGTAGAAAACTATTACTCCGCAGACAGTTTTGATGATACTCCTACTGAAAGGTGAATGCATTGTCCAGGACATTATTATTAGGATTAGAATATTTTACAATGATTAATTCAGTTGAAAATGAAAAGTAAGATAAAAGAGAAATAATTGTGTATTTTCAATTTCAAACATACACTGTCTGGCCAACAAAAAATCCCAAAGCCTGTGGGGCAGTATTATAATCAGGGGTGCCTGTGGGGGCAATGTTATGATCTGGGGTGCCTGTTGGTCAGTTTTAAAATTCAGGGTGCCTGTGCAGCAGTGTTGTAATCTGGGGTGCCTGTGGGGCAGTGTTTTAATCTGGGGTGCCTGAGGGAGCAGTGGTATAATCTGGGGTGCCTGTGGGGCAGTGTTATGATCTGGGGTGTCTGTGGGGCAGTGTTATGATCTGGGGTGCCTGTGGGAGCAGTGGTATAATCTGGGGTGCCTGTGGGAGCAGTGTTAAAATCTGGGGTGCCTGTGGGAGCAGTGGTATATTCTGGGGTGCCTGTGGGAGCAGTGGTATAATCTGGGGTGCTTGTGGGGCAGTGTTATGATCTGGGATTTCCTCAGTTGATCAGGTCTAAGTTCACTAATGTTATGTGCCCAAAAATAAGGTTAGCTGACTACCCAAAAATACTGAATGACCAGGTTTTTCAATCAATTCATTTTTTATTCACTGATGGAGAGGGCACATTTCCAAGATGACAATGCCAGGATTCATTGTGATAATAAATTGTGAAAGAGTGGTGCAAAGAGCAAGAGACATCATTATCATACATAGATTGGCCACCACATAATTCAGACCATAACCCCATTGAGAATCTTTGGGATGTGCTGGAGAAGATGTTATGCAGTGGTCTGACTCTCCCATCATCAATATAAGATCATGGAATAAAATGAAACAACTCTGGATGGAAAAAAAATGTTGTAACATTGCAAAAAATGTACCATGAAAAATGAAATCCATAATCAAAGCTAATGGTGGTCCAATGAAATATTAAAGTGTGTGAGTTGAGTTTTTGAGTTGAGTTTCTATTGTCGTGTTTGCTTTCATCAGCTCTTGGTTGTTCCCGTTTTTTAAGCTTGTGCTTCCATATTTTGTTTTTTTTTACTAAAGATTAAGTCTGACCAGGGCCCCCCACATTAAAGTTTACCCTCTTACCAATCATCTTCCAACTAATTGTACAGGAGGATCCTGTGATGTGGACATTAATAAGTGGATGTCCAGTGGCAAGGTCCTCCCAAGCTCCAGAAGACTGCAGTTCTGGACCACCATTTGTCACTTACCATCCAAGCAGATGGATGGTAAGTGACAAAAAGCTTTAGTCGGTGCCGGACAGAACTGGTGAGGGAAAACCTTCCCATTTTATATTTATTGGCCTTGGTGTCAGACAGAATGAAAAGTAAGGTAAGTTTGGATAACAAGACACTGACGGTTCCGTGGTTTTGTGAGGCTCTATTGAGTGGAGGTCTTTGTACAAAGAATAGAGTTTCTGGTCATTTTTAGGGAGTTTAGACAAAAAAAAACAAAATTTTACAAAGCCACAGGCAACAATAATACAATGACTTGTAATGATTACAAGTAGGAGATATGTTTAGGAACTCTGCAAGGATTTTTTTGATGGCTAAGCTACCATGATTTGCCCATACTTTCTTGCTAAGTAGCGGGTGTTGAACGGAATAGGAGGGCCACTGAACTGTTCTTCATGGGGACAACATTAAAACATTTTAGAGTAAGGGACACTAGATTCTTTTATTTGAGTACAATGCAGGTTTGATGGGTGAGATTCTCTCCTTCTAAAAATGACTGAAGAAAAAAGGATGAAAGTGATAAATAGATGGTTTTTGTTTTAATTAATTTTATTGGTCATCATGTTCATTCTGGATTCAATAGAATAGAAATTCATAAATAGAAATTCATGTTAGTGCTTGCCTTAAAAAGCATATCAATGCACACCAATGAACACAGCACAACATGTGTCAACATATGTTGATTTGCGTTATGACGCACATCGACATTTAATGAAAATTGTATTGCAGGGCACATTAGAAATACAAGCACGTTGATATGCATTTTCATTTGTTTCTTTTATTTTTAATGGAACACTTCAGGGTAAAATGCATGGGTGTAGAAAGAGCCGCCTCGTCATCCCCTTGTGGTGCTGTACTGTACTTATCTCATTACGTTACCCAGTGACAGCTCTTTGTGTCAGTTCATTGCAGAAGTGTACAACATGCCGCCAACAAAAGCTATACAGTCCATTTAAGTAGACATCAAGATGTTCCAATTAAGGATAAATAAAAGGCACCTAGACATACCCTCTTAATCTGAGTGAACCAATACATAATATACTTACATTATAGTAATTAACTTGATGCTTTTTGTACCATCAGGTAAATAATAGCTAAAGGGGCCGCCGTCATCGAAATGAGCAGTTACACCTGGCTGGCTCTCATCTTCAAAGGCCTTGCTGAGCTAAGAAAAGAATAGTCCACGCGTATTTATTAACTCTCTGCCTTTTGTATTTCATTTAGCGCAAATTATTCAAAGGAGTGTTTCATCAATCGTTATTTGCACTGCTTTTTCTGGTAAGGCAGGGGAGCAGAGTTTTGGTAAGCCAGCATCACTTGAAAGAAACACAGATAAAGCTTTGTCAGTAGGGAATAGTCCAGGGGTTGCAATGAAATAGTTTTGGCTAGGAAATTCCCAATGATGCTGTTGGTAAAATGTGGCAGAAGCTGAAAGTTCTAATTTCACTTCTGGGGTTAAGGTTTTCTTTGCATACAAAAAATAAGTTTTATTTAGAGAGTATATTTGGGGTGATAATGCATAAAATAGCTAAGAGATTAGGTAAAAAGAATTTGGAAATTATTGTGTTTTACAATAATCTTCTAGTTTGGGACACTGAAGCTAGTGGAGAGCAAAAGACTATGTAAAAGTTCTAAAAAAAGGGTCAAAGTCCTCTTTCCCACGACCTCTGCCTATGGGGTATATTTGGAGAACATCCCAATCTTGGAGTCTGAATGCAAACAGCTTCTTCCTCAAACTTTAGAAGCCCTCTAAGAGTCATAAGTATATCCTGAGATTTGACATAAAACAAAAATAGTAAAAAAGAATATAATAAATGTTTACAATAGTTATAAAGAAACTATAATATAAATGCAAAATAAAATTGAACCATGAGCATATATTGCCATTTAACAAGTTGTACCACTTCCCATGAATATCAGCACTCTTCCACTAAGGAGTTCCTCACTTACCAAAACCTCATGACCCCACAACCTTATGAGCTTTGAATGTTTCCTGTGTCCCATCACCTGTGCCATTTTCTGGACTTCAGTTCTGTCCTAATACTTGGCCTCTTGTTGCAATGCTGATTTCCAGATGGCATGCATGGCTCAGTGCAAAGATTTGGCTCAGTTTCGTGCCAAGATTATGTACATTTGCGGAAGCTAGTCATCCTGACCTTGCCAATGATAATGGCCAAAGACTTGAAACCCTGGAAGAAGACTGGGTGAAATTGACAAGATTTGCAATGAAGCTACTTGGGACATCCAGCAATTGCAGACCTGGAAGGGAACATCTAGCTGGAAATTGTGCCATAGTGTTTAAATATGTTGAACACATAGGACCTGATTTATTAAAGCTCCCCAAGAATGAAGAGGATAGATTATCATATGAGAACCTGGGTAATCCAACAAATCTGTAAGGGATTTCTTAATATTCATTTGATATTAGCTGGCAAATGCTTGCTGTCCTAGACTATATATATTCCAGTATTTCTAGATCATCCAGGCACTCCCATGATAGTCTATCTTCAGCAGTCTTGAACAACCTTAATAAATTAGGCCCGTAGCATTTGCATGTTATGGAAAAACCCTTAAAACTGGCATCAGATTTACTTCCACATTAAAAACAAAACTCTCAAAGGCATCAAATAGAAGAAATTAATTGTTAGAGTTTATGTAAACACTTCCAAATTGGTATTCGGTTCATATTCATGTTTTCTTTATTTATTTATTTCAATTTTTTGGCACCATGTGATTTTAATCTTTGTCTAGGTTTATCATTAACACCTTGGGTTTAGACAGCAAGTGACTCACAGTCCCGTGGCTTTTGTGAGGCTTCATTGAGCAGTAGTCTTCAGAAGCCCCGAGGCATTTTGAATTCTTTATTTTCCCCTTTACAGTTTGTTGCATGTCGACTGGCAAAGGCATCAAAGCAGGTAGCTCCTTTCTTCTACAACCAGCCGGCAAATTGAAGCAGTACACAAAAATGGAACTTGCTGAGAATTATCGGAGGGGAAACGAATTCCGCAGCTTTCAAATGACATTCCATTTTACAAACTAGGGGATGTCACCCTGATGGGGTAAACTATGTCAGCTGCCTCTCAGCTTGTATAAAAAGCACAGTCACACTTCATATAGATGGCAGCCTAACAAAAAATGACCTGCTCATAGTTTAGATGCTTTTCTAGTTTATGTTTTGATGTAGATTGAAAAGCAGGACTAGAATAAAAGCTGAGCCTTTGTGAAGGACAAGTGTTGTTCTGAAATATTTATGTTAGCATTCCTGAATGCTGATAAATGTTGTGATGTCTGGAATCGCATTTTTTATTATTCAAGGGTGACTTCCATCTACACACTACGAGCAGACAATTGTATGGTGTAACTGAATTCTGAGGATTTGTAAGGGGCATTTTCAGAGTCATGTTTACCTTATAGGAATTGTTAACCGACCATTGAAACACCTAACGATTTGTTCGGTTGAGATTGCTTTATTAAATTGCCATTTTTTAACAAGAACAGGACCAGGGCAGTCGATAAGAGCTTCCATGACCTTCAGGAGCCTTTTAAAACTCCTGATTTTCAGTGAAATCCACCAATACAAATGCGGAGAACTTGCAAGGCTGCATACTCTGGGAACCGGGCCAGGCCAAGGGGTAAGCAAAAAAGACGACCAACTTGGGCACTTCGCAAAAAGAAGGGGTACAAAAAGAGCAGAAATTGCAACCTATGCTGCTGAGATATTTTACAGTTAATGCGAAATTGGCACATTTTAGTCTTTTCATCTTGCAATAAATGCTTCTGCACCACCCTCTTCCAACGATGTTACATCAAGACTATATTTCTACAGACATGCAGAGATCACTCGATCTAAAAGTATTGGCTACAACAGCCCCCTAAAATTTCAGGTCTTAGAGAACCTCTCCTTTATTTCTATTTCCACAGCCCACAGTACATTAGTGTGGTGATCACCAGGAAGAATGCCTTTTATATTGCTTGCTGGTGGGAAGATTTTATCAGGGGCGGACATACAGAGGTGCAAAGTAGCCCTCGGTCCAAGTACAAGGGCCCTGTACACTCCATAGTCAAAAGGGGCCCAAGTCAGATCTGCACATGGGGTCCACTGTTGGCTATGTCCCCAACTGACCCTTACAGATACCCAAAAAGATTGCTGGTGTCTGTTAAACTGACCTGGGAGGCATAACTTGCTTTTGGCTCAAAAAACCCCTCTGGTGGAATCCTAGCTAAGAAACAATGGTGTACAACAGATAATGGACCACCACTGAACCAGGGCTGTAAAGTCTTGGTTAGGGGGACTTTACTCTCTAAACATAGCCTTGGAAATAAAGTTACTACTTATGTACTGTTCTACACCTGAAGATAAGAGGCATATTATGGTTAGCCCACGCAAAAAAAAATCATGGCATAATTGCTCATTATGGAGCACTTGCGTCTATATTTGCCTTTCTTCAGTGCTGCTTCTTGTGGTTACGGCTTCTTTTACTGGGCAGCTACTGGTGGTGAATACTGGAGTTCCATGGTCATGGAACCAAGCTCCATACTTACAGATCACCTTACAGATGATGAGGTTGGGAAAGCATGGCCTATTGCACTTGATGTGTACCACTGATAATTTACATGGAACATATTGCTAGGAGCAAGGGTAAATCATTTTTGGCAGAAGATTCACAATGTCTCGACTTCCAAAAACCTGACCTCCTGGCAATTTTTTTTCTATTTTTGAGTTTGGTTCTGCTTTAATTTGTCGCCTCATAGTATCCTATACGAGTCATAAGAAAATAGAATGCATGAACCATATTTTTTTCTTTCTTTTATAGAAAACTTTGCTATTTATAAATCACTGCCTGGGGATTGTTATTGGCCTCAGTTCAGCAGATGTCAGCAAATTCCAAGGGAACTTTAATAGAATTGTGCTCTATCCTTGTTTTGTCACCACTTAGATAATACAGATTTGCTTTTTTTGATGACTCTTCCGCTTGCAGAGATTTAGCTGGAAATTTGTTCCGCACAGCTGACAAGTCCCCTCAGTGAGATGTATAGCTAAAAAAATCAAAGAAGATAATGTCCTTGCAATTAATATGAGAGCTTTTTATATTTTTATGACAAGGAGGGAAATCTATAAATACATTAAAGGTGGCATGTAGATGAAATATAAAAATAAATTCAATGCAATATAAATGCAATCCCTGGCAACAAATAAAGACCATCTATAGACTGCTCAAATAAGCTAGTAAACACTGCAAATGTGTTAAACCCCCAATGTGCAGTGTGTGTTCTTTCTAAGGTCTGTGCTGTCTTACCCTCTGTGTACGATCAATCAGATTTGAACTTTAAGGGTAAGTATACATTTAATTGGTGTTTATGCTGAGACAACTCTACCCTTACTGCTTGCATGTTAAAGAAACCCTGTTGCTAGATTCTTCATTTTACTAACAATCTTTGCATGTGATTTTATGTTAATTTGTTTTCTATCCATGAAAAGCAATCCAGGAAGCCCCAGGACTGCTGCGGGGCACTCCCATGTTGGATGTGATGGTGACATCCCTAACGGACAAAGAGTTGTCACTCCAGTGACAATCTGTAGAAGATTTTCTCAACCAGGGTCTTGAGGAACCCCAATGTTCCTCTAGTTATTGCTAAGGGTTCCTTGGACTGTGGCTGATGATGCTTACATAGTTCTGTGGCCAAAGCCATGTGGAAAGACAGGCCGCATGACTCTAATGCTAATGATCTTTTAGGTTAGCCCATAGTGGTATAAGAGGCAATTCTTTACCTTGGCTACCAAGGTAGGAGTCTTTGTCCGACTGACCCCCAAAAAATTTGTTTTAGTAAAGTTTCCCCATAACCTGAATGTCATTTCAAATGTTCCTTGGGGTAAAAAGGTTGAAAAAGGCAGCTTTATAGTATTCCCTTCACTACTCCCCCAGCTACTACAGAGCGTGGCAGAAGAAGTGATGTCAGCTCTTCGGCCCCTTGACTTTTCTGTTTTTTATGTACATTTGATGGTGCATGAGCAATGCATTGTAGAGACAGGTTCTATTTTATGCATGTCAAGAATAGAATTGTATCCCTGAGATAATGTAGCTTAAATACATGTATTATCTGTGGTCACCCAATGACCAAAAAGGATTGCGGAAGAACCTGGAAAAATTGGAAGTAAAAATAAAAGTGGCAAGGAATGGAATATTGAAGAATCCTGGACCCTTGGTATAGGACAGCAGAGAAAGAAATTGATGTGTCATACCTTTATGTCAAAAGTTTACCCCCACCAAAGGTTGGCTTCCACTCCCTGAAAAGTAGAGGACTATAACATGCAAGGCAGTTGGGTGCTACTCGAATTGACTACTAGTCAAATTTTTAGCAAGTTTAAAGATGCAAATCTCTAAAATAATTTGCAGAACTGAAAAAAAAAACAGTTCAGCTTTAAATTAATTGGTCCTTTCCAAAAATTAAGAATTGCAAAAAACAATTGGTTGCTATACGAACAACTCCAAATATACTTTCATTTTATAAAACCTGGCATGTGTTTTTTTTCATATTCTCTTACTGTTTGTTCAAGTCATCTTAGCTGGAGGAAGAAAAAAAAAACCCAGCCAAAACAGAGAAATAAAAAGGGAGAAAAAGCCATTCCTAGCAATAGTATCACTTGGCAGTCTGAGGATGATATAGTTCCATCATAATGATTTTCCATGTATATTCATATGAAAATTGCCAAATCCATAACTCCTGCTTTCTTGCTCAGCATCGAGAAATGTCATGTGGTGCCCTGTTCTAATAATGGCTGCTAACACTATTGACTGTGGCTTGTTTATCCCACCGAGCCTCTGCTGATAGATTGCATTGTGTTCCCTTGCAGTGTAATTGGATTTTACAAAAGGATAAATCACAGACCGGAGCTGAGGAGCATGCATGCCGCTTCGCTAAGGCAAAACTCCTTAATAGTAATGTGAATTAGTCACCTCATCGGAGGTGCTATGAATGCTTTAGGTCTCCAGCCATCACGTTTTACCTTTTTTTTCTTTTTTTCTCCCGCTTTGCTGTGACAAATGGGTATTGGATATCTTCAGTGGAGATACAAGTCTCAGCAATCTTTGTTGGATCTAAACACTTGTTTTTAACCAGTGGCTTATTTTTTGTTGACCTCCAGCTTTACCTTTGATCCCATACAGTTGTACATGGTACTGAAATTGTTTATTCTGATTTCAACACATCTTGTGAGCCTCTTAGAGTGTGCATTGGAAGCTGCAGCAAGTCAGATAGTACCTGCCTCCTTTCCTGATTGGAGGACAGCATTATCCAGCCTTACCTCAACCTTTTTATTATGGGAGGAATCTTAAAATAACTCTCAGGTCTTAGGGAACCTCTGCTATAATTACTATATCAACAGCCTACATTATATTAGTGTGGTGGTCATTGGGACAAAGCCTATTACATTGCTGGCCAAGCGAGGATTGTCCCTTAAAAAAAAAAAATCATTGGGGTCAGTGGTAACAGCACGGATTTCTATATGCTCAAGGAACCCTGAATAACCTCTAAAGGAACCCTAGGGTTTCACAGAACCCTGATTGAGAACCACTGATCTAGCCATTTCCTCCCGAGCCTGACTGTCCCTGACCCACCCCTTTCATCCATTGAATTTCAGTTTCAGTTGTGGCGGTTCAGCATTATATATAGGGGTTACATAAGGTGGTCTACATGCAAATAAAGCCTTCCTAGAAACTCCATCCCCTCCAGAATAACATCAACATATTAAAGGAGACAGAGAACCTTCATAATGGCCACAATGAGCATGGGCACATAGGGACATAAAGCAGAACTGCAGCCAGTTTTGTTTAGTAGTTTTGAGAAGAACGCGTAAAAATTTCAATGTCTGCCATGTTTAAATTGCCATCTGCTTCTCTGTTGTGAAGATTTACCTTCTGCTCTTTTTCCCAATGGCCATTGTCATGAGAATGGAAGTATTGTAGAGGAAATCTAGCAATGGGGGCACTTGTTCCAGTCAAAGCTAGATTCTTCTTTTATTTCCCAAAAGCTCAATTTTCCATCCTGTCAGCACACCAGTCCTTCCCCAGCAGATCCCTCAAACATGTGAATTTGTAACATTTTTTTTTTTGTATTCTGGCTGGTCACATGACATGTAGGATCCTTGCCCATCTTTTTCTCCTGTGATATGCAATCTTCATTAATACAGGTAGGATCACCAGCATATTGACACCTATTATCACTACAGTATCAGTAGGAATGAGCAAGCAAATTTTTTTAATTCGGTCTCGCGGTGAATTGGGTCGTTCTCGCTTACCAAACATGTAGGCGAGAGCGGCCTTTGTAAATTCGGCTGGCGAGACCGAATATTTGGGACCTGCAAGACCTATCGGGAGTGGAGCTGTCAGCTCCGCTCCTCTGATTGCTGTTGCAGTCCTGTACTATGTGTTCCTGGATAGAGTTTCTCTATCCAGGAACACTGTGAGTCTCGCTGGCTGCTCATGAATATTTGCAGCGTGGGAAAAATCCTCTGATTTTTCCCACAGCCGAGTTCATTTATAAACGCTGCCACATGACTCGGGACTCTGAGAGAAGGAGTGTTCTTGCCCTCATTCAGACCTGTAGTGCCTGGGGATCGCTCACTGACATGGCTGTATTTATGAATGCAAACGTGATAATCCTCCTACAGTGATTTCCGATGGAAATTAAGCGAAAGTTTTCACTCATCCCTAATTATCAATAAAAAGCCCCTTAATGACAGAGGTGGGTCTCTGACATCATTCACACCTTAAGAGGACCACAGTGGGGAACATCTCTAGAAAGCAATAGGAATTGCAGCTAAGATAGATTTTTTTTTATTCTGAATTGTTAAAATATGGCTTAAGACATTTACAAAAAAATTAATCTGGGCTTCAAGTAAAAACAAATGGTAAATTTGTATTAGGTAAGACCCTGAAAGAATTGACTTTCTGAATAGTTTTACATCTAGGTGATGCTCTTTTTCTTGATATCTATTTCAGCTACTAAATGATTTGAGGACAGCAGATTTATCACCTTCCGATAATCACTTTTTGTGCTATGTGATGAACAGTGTTCAGCTAATGAGATCTTGATTATTCAGGGTCAATAGTCTTCACTCAGGTCGTCATTCCAGGTCTTGATAATAGCTGACATCTTACAGCCACCCACTATATAGTTAGACGCTTCTGTGTACTAAATATCAGGTCTAGTTAGTATATGAGATTTAAAAAGGTTTACAAGGGCTGTGAAGGGCAAAGAAAATTACAGATAAACTCATTACTCAGCTGCTTCTACTATCACTGTCCATTCAGAGCCAGGTCTCATGCCTTCAAACACAAAATTACAAGTCCTTTCGCAGGTTCAGCTTCTATCGAAAATGAATAATGGGTTAGGTTGATGCTTTATATTTTTAACATTTTCAATAGAAGTATCTAAAGAGACAGTGCTTGAAGAAGCTGTTTACTTTCAATCTCTCTCACATTAAAACTCTACATGGAGCTATCCAAGCATAGCATACAAATGGGGGTGCTAATTATTTAGCTTTATATGTAAATATCTGCCTCAGCTATTAAGCTCTGATATTAACAAGTATTCTTTTTAGTAAATAAGTTAAGTGTAGCCTAGCAAATGTGTAAAAAAAACTGGAAAAAAAGATAATATAAGATATTCATCCTGTATCATATTTAAGCTTAGCCTATCTCAGCCTAAATCTCCTTATTCTAGAGGTGAGATTTAGCCTTGCAGTCCCAAACAGCAGATGCAACCTGGTTGGTGACCAAACTGCCCCTTTCCACTAAACAAGGAGGAATATTTTTGACAAAGTTAAAAGGTATGGTCCTAATAGGGAAGTTTGGTGTTTTAGCTATAGATTCATTATTTAATTATGGTTACAATGAAACAAAATGTATTCTTAATCTGCTGAAAAATGGTACATGGTAATGTCACATGCAAAAAGTAGAAATATGTTCACATATTTACCAGGCTCATATTAGTTTCTGTGCTTAACAAACTTTCTCCTTACAGTGCTCAATAGCTGAAGTTCAAACTTACACAATCAGATCAGACTGAGGAAAGGTTGCAGCTGGTGAGAAAGGATCTGAAGTCAAACAGCATCTGTCAAAGCAAAAATTATTTTACACTTGGGGTGGAGAATAAATCACTGCCTTTGCAACACATGGACCTGGAAGATTCTCCACCACAGAATGTTTCAGTGAATGTCAGATTCACTACTTTATAAATAGACTCCCTTGCGTTATGGCTGAATGCTTGTATTAAATGTTAATTTATAAAAACAAAAGTTTAAAAGCATATAAACCACATAGATACAAAGCCATCAAAGCTTTACATATATTTTTAAATATTGATTGATTGATTGATCAGGATTTTACCTGCCCTCCCTCCTGAAATGGAACATCACTCATTGGGACCATGATCCTCAATCCAGCACCTTCCAGGCTCATCATCTTTAACCGTAAACAGTGGGACTTGTTAGGTACAATTATACATATAGGGTAATTACGTATAGGTAGGTATAGGTATAGGTAGGTATATATTTTAAAACATTGAAATCACATACAGGTAGTCCCCAGGTTACATAGGAGATAGGGACTGTAGGTTTGTTCTTAAGTTGAATTTGTATGTAAGTTGAAACAGGTACATTATCTTAATAAATGCAATTAGAACAGATGTCTTTTTTTAAGATATTATTAGGCAGCGTGGCGTCAGTTGCTGTATAAAATCCTCACTGTAAGGTAATCACGAACAAAGCAAAAAAAAAACTTTATGGAGCCTAGACATTCATTAACTTCTAGAGCAAGCTGTGCTTTGATTTGCAAAAAGAAACAACTGCAGAGTTTGTCATTAAAGAGTTACAAGATGTTGCAAAGGACCTCAGTCTCAGCTGTGTTTAGCAAAAGATTTCTTCTGCAAGTCATGCGAACCGCACCTATCAAGCCTCAGTCCTGCACACGAACCATCAGCGAAGCCCCGTGCATATCTAGGAGTCGTCTGTATGTTGAATATTCTTAACTTGGGGACTGTCTTGATTGGCTGGCCTGGGATGATAAAATTCTGGCAAGCGCACAGTAGTTCATTGATCCTAATACCTGGCAGACAAAGGGATTATACAATGATCAACAGCAAGATATTTGAATTGTATTACAGGGAAGAAATATTATGGTGGTGGCACCCCCAGACCCTCATACCCTGGAGCTAAGTATATCATTATGCAGAGGAGGATGCAGATGATGTGACATAATGATGCAGCTCAGAATCCAGTGTAGCATTGGCTCCTGGTTTGTGAGTCAGTTCAGTGCTGTCAGACTTGTCTTGTACTGTGAGACTGTTAGCAGCTGCAGGTAATTTGTCACACTGACTGCTACACATTTGTACAGTCCCTTCGGCTTCACAGAATTGTGACTGTCTGCATCTCCTGCTCATGTCTACTATGGATCAGCAGGGAGCATTTTGCAATGGCAAAAAAAATCTAGAAGCATATTCTGACTGATCAGCAGAATATTAATCTCTCACAATTTATACAACAAAAGCCATATTGTGCTTCAATTGACATCTGAGACCAGTGCGAGCTATAAATCTGTGATATCAAAGAAGGCAGGTATACCATAAAGTTATATGTCATTGTAACTGCACAAGATATGAATTATTTATATAAAGGCCTTCTGTCTATGAAATAATAAAAAAAATCCATGTCCCCATGCTTGATATTTTAACATGGGGGAACTCTTGAAATAACTTTCAGGTCTTAGGGGTCTCCTTCTTTAATTACTATAATATATAATATATTAGCATAGGGGTCAATGGGAAGAATTCCTCTTAAATTGTTGGCCATTGGTAAGATAGTCACCCATACAGATAACGAAAACGATCAATGGTGTTGCCTAAACTGAGCTGGAAGGCACAAATTGCTCATTGTTTAGGGAACTCCTAACTCTGGATGAGGTGAACGTATTATGTCCGGCACATAAAGTACACTGATGCAAAATTAAGTAATGATGTCAGCACAGTGGCAATAGTGGAGTGGTCATCAATGCTGGAGAGGAAGCGAAGGGAAGAGGGTGGAATTATTAATAGATATTATGGTGTACTGTGAAAAGGTAACTAAAACCTTGGCCTCAATATTGTCCTCCTTAACAGATATGAATTTAATATAACTGCACCATGATATAATATATAATATATATATATAATATAATATAATATAACTGCCTATGACACCAGATTTTTAACCACTCCACTGTGCACAATATTTTCTATTGAGATGTTTGTAGAGTTTGTTAAATGAACTGCCCATTTTATAACACCCTTCACAACATTTCAATGGGATTCAAATCAGGGCTTTGAATAAACTAGTCTATATCCCTTTGTTTCTATGGGCATATGCCCACCAACCAATATAAAGGTCTTCTGTATTCACTCTATCTAAAGCACTGTGCCCTGCCGATCTACTGATCTAGCAATACTGCCCTTCTCCTCCTCTGACAGTATAGCTGCAGTGCAGTTTACTTCATGTCATTGAGCCATTTCCCTGGGTGGGATGTTGCATGTAGCACCTCATCTATTGCAGCTCATGAAGTATGAATGGGGTTATTAGTGAGCTATGTAGTGTCATCAAATGAGTCTGTTTATAAATGTTCCAATATCAATTCTTTAAGAACCATTGCAGCAGCATAGGTGTCTGGCAAGCTGCCAGCCACCAATGGCCACGCGTCTGTTTCCACCCAACTCTCAAGTTTAAACTTAGCTTAAATTATGTCCTTGGTTATTTAATCTATTTAATTGAGCCCAGAAGCTCAGACTCTACCCCCACCCTGGACTCACAGAAGAAATCTGCAGAGTGGTACCATGTAATGATTTTCTTTAAAATGGGAAGTCTGCTGATATGGGGGTTGATGGTAAATGGGAAAAGGGGTGATGATTCCAGAGTTAGGCTTACAGAGTAGCCAGTGCACATTTGTGATGCTCTAATAATTGGCATTCATATGACATCATCATGTGATACCTGTGACATCATTATTGCTGTACAGAAGCCTTTTTGTATCTGCCCATGTTGCTCATGTATGTAAGTAGTCATCCTGTTAACTAACACGGCGCATTTTCACCCACTGCGTAGTATTATCATTTTACACTTCGTAGATCAGTCCGACAACAATGAACATTATTCACGCTGCACCAACCAGCCAATAATTCTCCTGTAGCCTTTGGCTGATATAAACAGCTGAGCTATTCTAGAGTTTTATTTGTGAAAACAATAATATCACACAAGTGAAAAGCACATTCAATCCCCAAGTCACAGAAAGCCACGTAGCGCACAAAGTAGACAACGTAGATGTGACTTGCTGCCCCCTGATCATACAACCCGTCACGTCGCTCCTCTAAATTGAATAAAATGGATTTGGTTTTTGTTAGGCCCCGACTGTCTGAAGACTAGCCGTGAGGTGCTGTACTTTCATGGTACGTGATGTGCCGCTTATCTGTCGATCTTCAATGACCTTCCTCAAGGTAAATTATACAGTAGCCGATTCTTTACCTAGTTTTTTTCCTCCCCGGTCTATTTCCTAGTATAATCACCAGGCTTTCAGACCTCACACAGTGTCTTGCTAGGATACACAAATTGCTGTAATAACATCTATGATCAATAGAAGCCTGGAAGAGCTTGGGCAGGGAAGAATATGTGCGATCCAGCCAGTCAAGCGAATGGCTTCTTGCTGACTAGCAGAACTGACACCGTGACTCTCCTTCCATATGAGCACCGTAATGCATGTACCCTGCAAGGACAATAGCTAACAGGACATTAAAGCCGAGTTACCGGAAAGTCTTAAGAAACGCCAATTAATGTCGTTATGTATTAATATTATGTATTAATGTATGTTATGTATTAAAAAATCCAGTTATTATAAAATGCATTTTTAAAGGCAGCTAGTGTAAATACCCAAATCTGCTTTGGTGTCATAGAAGTACTCATTACTCAGCAATAGG
The DNA here is from genome assembly GCF_032062135.1 of Pyxicephalus adspersus. Taxonomy (NCBI): domain Eukaryota; kingdom Metazoa; phylum Chordata; class Amphibia; order Anura; family Pyxicephalidae; genus Pyxicephalus; species Pyxicephalus adspersus. The sequence goes on along the minus strand of NC_092866.1, from coordinate 13,641,525 downwards.
AACCGATTAGGCAATTGTGCATTCACATGTTCTTAAAGGGAACCTACCTACAACCGAAGAATGAACCTAAATAATCTTACGTTCTTTCATTGTTCAGTGGGCATGACCGAGCTGTATTGTTTAACAACATGAAATAAAGACGGGTCCCCAATCTGGACTGTGTCTATCACAAGAACATAAATACAAATTCAGCATCTTCACACATCTTCAGCTTTAAAATAGCTTGCTTATGTGTATTTAGCTGATTGATTGGAGATCAGCTAAGACAGATCAATTATTATTAATATTATGTCTTTTTCTTTTAGACATCAGAAAAGGATCAGTCCTTATTCAGACATGGCCCAGGCAGCTGGATGCTCGCAACCCCATTTACCAATACTTACCCACTCCTCCTCTTTACGTTTCCCATTTCCCACCCTTTCATTTCCATGATTCACTTCACCCCAAGAGGGCAAAACACAACTTTTATGGAGAAATAGCCACAATGACCATTTTATTGACACACTGAAATATCAACATTTATAACTTCCATATCACTTGCATAATAACATTAACCATAAATAACAATACACTAACAATAGCATTTTACTTCCATTAAAATTATGAACCCTTATATTTAGAACTTTTATGCCCATAATACACCTTCTCTGGTTGTGAGCCCTCAGAGGCTGAAGAAGCTGCCCCAAACCGACTCTTTGCTCCCAGCCGCAAGCCCACCGTCATGAGAACGACTCCACTACTCACAGTCCCTCCTTCAACGCCAACTTAAAGATAGCCCAAATTACAATAAACCTTTGGTAGGTCCCACACCTGAGACGGTTCCCCCTTCTGCCACACACAACTTACAAATGCCCTTCGGGGACCCCAACTGCCACCCTAAATGAACCCTCATACATCCCCAATGTACATCCAACCACCCTGTATTGTCTATGGAAAGTTAAAGAGGAAATGAAGGCACCATTAATACTGCCTAAAGGTGCACCCAAAATTCAGACAATCATGTTTTTAAAAGGGTAAGCTATCATTATTTTTTCATTTGTATTTTTTCACAATTTCTAAAATTGTAAATAAATGTTTAATACAATGTTCATCCTTTACATAGGATTTCCAGAGCACTATGGGGTTTATATAGAGAGTGCTCCAAGGAAACTAATTACCTTTTATCTCTCTCTTCAAAGCTTCCAAGCGTAGTCTGTTAAAGCATAACAATACTTTAAAAAAAATGCAAGCAGGCAGATTCAATATTGTAAAAGGAACATACTGGAATAAAACAAACGTACCTGCCTGTTTGCAATCTTTTCTGCAATGTAAATAGACCTGATTAATCGGAGCTTAGTGTACTGCTGGCATAGCTTGCTGCCGACCACAAGTGTTACCGCCAGCAGATCATCTGTCCAGCAGCTTTCAGCATCCTCAGCTTCCCTTTAGCTGTGCAAAGATGTGCCTTTTCTAGCATCCCCTGCACTAATTCTGAGGCTGTGCACATCTGAAGGGGATTTCAGAAAATGTGCAGTAGCCAATGAACAGAGTAGGTCCTGGTTCCAACCTACTCCCGCTATTGGCTGCTAGTCTTATTTATACCTCCCTGACTCCAAGCTCTGGTTGCTAGATCCTTAGCCCTGTTACCTGAGATTTTCTGAAGTTACACGCTACTATGTTGTCCTTTTTGGATTCCTGACCTGTGCCTGACCTTGCTGATTGCCTGCCACCTGCCCTGACCTTTGCCTGGGCTCAAACTACCCTTGCCAGGCTCCTGCCCTGAACTTAGCTTAGACCTTACCTTTTGCTGTCATCCTGCTCAGTTCCTGAACTTGGCTGTCCCTACATGGAAACTCTCTATTCCGCTTGCTCCTGGTGGGGAGAGCCAGGGGGCCGAGACCTGGTGTTCTCCCCACAGCAAAATAGTTGGGGCACTGACCCATCATCCCTCTGTGGGGTGCTCTGATGAAGACCGGGAGATACTTAGACTCCGCTCCCCAGGCAATCTTTCATCACCTGCCAGGGGGCAAAACCCTAACAATGAGTTACATCATTCCAGCCTGATCAATAGTGATGGACAAAGTTCCCAAACCAAGAAAAGAACTGGTTAAAGATGTCAGAGAAGGAGCGAGGAGAGGTGAGTTTATTTTATTTTTTTTAAATTTGCCACAGCAGTTATTTTTATTTAAATACAGAGGAGACATTGTCTGTCATGTCTGCAATAAAAAACCTACCTGCTTGCATTATGTTGAAATTTAGTTAAAACATAAAAAAGTCTAAAGCTCCACCTGCCCTTAGTGTAAAGAGCCCAAAGTTGGCCTCAAAATTAAAAAAAAAACAACAAAATACCTATCAACCTTAGAAAAAGGCAAGGGTAAGATTATTGTCCTCCTCTTCTCATTATAAGTAAATCAGTGGTGGACTTGATAAGCATTTGTGGGATTTGGGGTTCAGTGGTTCTTTTCTCCAACCCAATATCATAACTGTGACCTGCAGTGATGTAGTCAGCAGGAGAAACTCCTGGAGGGTAGGGGTGGACTAGAAGATTGATAATCCCAGAGGTGTTTCTAAATAAACTTCAGTCTCTATTTTTTTTTAATTGCACTGAAGTTCAGCAGCAGACACAGTTGGAGATTTTCCTATCTTCTTTGCAAGGAACTCTTTTACTGGCAATTTTAGATATAGAGTCAGTTGAAGCCAACATTTAAGATAAGGTCTACTTTAATAAGCTCAGAAAGACAAACAGCTTAATTATGTCTCAACACGGTATAGCTCACTTGTTAAGGAAAGAGAAAATATGTAAGCATTGTGAGACACAGAAATAAAAGAAATCCAGACATGATGGGCTTAAATATACACTAAATATCAACATTTTTATTTATATACATTCTTCTTTTTAGTCCCCATAGGCCAGGGACATCACTGTAGCCGCTGATCCGAGCAGAATTAGTAGGTCTGGACCTTTCAAGGATGCCCCTTTACTTAGGCTCCTCGCCATAAAACTTTAATGATGTTGTCAGAGCAACCCCTAAAAGATGTCAAATAGCAGCAAACATCAAAGCAAGATGGATTCTGTTTGTTCCAATTGTGCGGCTGGTCTCTGGTGTGGACAGCATTGTCAAAACACCCTTTCATCCACATCAATCAGAAGAAGGCATCAGACTTGTGTGATTTCGTGATTTTTTTAAATTATGGGGATGCCTATGTGGCCTGGGTATATAGCTAACAGGGAATTGCATATAAGATGACAAATCTGGAAAAAAAAATCTAAAAGAATAAATAACAAACATCCTTTTTGTTTATACTGCATATATGGAAATAAAGTATACTTTGGGCCAGCTAAATACAGAAGGTATTTAAGTACAGTTCCCTATTGCACTACTGTAAGTTTGCCAATGTACAGTAAACCTGTACTCCACCTAATGTGAACTAAAGTGAAATACTTATCTAAAAGCAAAAACTACCTGCTCTCATTAGTCCTTTTCTGACTTTCATAACTTACTTTCTCTTAGTACGTGGCCAAGATTAACCACCTGTTATAATCCCTGCTCGATAAGTGGCCTCTTTGAGGCACCTCATTGAACTACGGCATGGCAGTTGGTAGGGCATAAACTTGTCATATGTCGGTTGATTTTCTTGTATTTAAACGATTCACCAAATGGACCATAAATCGACTCTGAGTTGGTCATGTTAAAAATATTTATCCTTATCATCATTGTATAAGTATTTGAATTCACTATAGATTTATGTTCGATCAAATGGCACACATTCGCTTTCTTGGTTTCTCTTGATAGACGATGCATCCTTTGTGGAGTATGGTAGTAAAATAGATTGATTTATTCTGCTGTTGATCAAGTTGATGAAACTAAAGTTGATTTATGTAGGGCTATCCTAAGCCTGGATCTCGGTACTCAGTGAAACTACATCAGAGAGGAGGATAGAAGAATCTTTAATGGCTAATAGAACAGGTACTATATAGTTTCTGATTTTGAACACAGCTTCTGTATGAAATGGAGAACCGATTTACAATACAGCACAAGTCCAGTTGGTACACACATATTTTTACCAGGTGTCTCCTGGCCAGTCCAATGGCTTCACAGGTCTATTCTCTTTACGTCCTGTAGTGGTGGATGATCCTTATAGCTGCACTAACAGGGGCTGACAAAAAAAAAGGTGAGCATCAAAAATCTAAGGATATATATACACGTCAGAAGTGTACAGAGGTTATGTAATGTGATTCATTAATCTGTCCTGGCAGATCCATGAACAGAAGATGAACGACTGCAATGGAAACGAAGAGAGAAGAACGCAGCGGTGCCGCTTGCTCGCCCCCCCCCCCCCCCCCTTCTTCATAGAACAGAATGGCGCTATGTGTATAGCACTCATTCGTTCATCTTTCAGTCGTCTGTAGCTGGAAACGATTGTGAAAGATCGTTTCCAACAACAATAATTGAATGTCTGTACATAGCGTTAGCCCAAGCTGCCTGATGAATGCACCCTAGGGTTTGGGTCTCTGTTGCACTGAAAAAGCAGAAAAGGAGAAGAACCAGCAGAAAGCTGGCAATGAGAACACTCTTTGTGCTGAATATGAAAACAAGGATTAGTTATGAAGATGTGGATGCTTTGACTTACTGTCATCCAGTGGACAAGAAATGCTTAAGACCCTAATCTCCCTCTTAACTCTCTGTATGTTCTTCCATGTACAACTTAAACCTTAAGAAATAATCTAGTTAGCGCTACTTGATTATTTCCTATTATTTTGGGAGTTGATTACACTCTAAAGTTGGCTGCTTCATACCCTTTGCACATTTTACTATTTATTGTTTTCTGCATAACCTTCCCTGTGACATCCCACACTCTCTTACTATGCAACCCTAAAACTAATAATTTCTGTAACCCTCACATTAAGGTTTGAGTAACCCTAACACTAACCTTCACTGTAATCCCTAAACTTAACATTCTAACCCCAAAAATAGCCCCCATGCAATCCATTGCCTTTGCATATTAACTTTCCCTGGGTTGGGATCCTTCACCCCCCCAAAAAAAATCCACCTATGTCAAAAGATACAAGTTCCGCAATTAAACTGTTCTTACTCTATATAAAACTAGAAAAAATCTTTGCCTTGGTTCCAGCTTGACTCAAAATAAGAAATCAAAAAAAGCATTTGATTCTTTAATGAAACGTTATCCAAAAAGTCAAAATAATAATAATAAACGACGCCTGGCCTATCTTTATAAATGGTGGCAATATGCCTACACCATAGATAATGACTATGTTTTGATGTTTATTTATGTTGGTTTTCATTTGGTCAGCCTTAATACTCAGTTTTAATAAAGAGTAAAGCTGTTTTTTGCTAGTTGACAAGACCCTTTTTATCTGGCAAGACTACACGAAGAAACAGCAGAGAGCATGATCAAAGCATGGCGAGGAGACACACAACCATGTCTAAGTGTGCTGAGCTTTGTTTGATACCAGACCCCAGTTTGTCAGCAGTCACTCCACAAGGTAACAGTTTATGTTTGTGCAAATAAAAGAGACATACGAGATATGACTGGAGATGCATGGCACAATGACAAACTGCACTTAGGGTGCTTAAAAGACTTTACTTTCCGGAGAGATATGAGATGATCTTGTCAGTTGTCTGTACTAATTGGCCAGTGACACGCACAACAAAAATATGAAAGATATATCAAATATTTAAAAGGATCCTTTTCCTAAAATCATACCTGGATTTTATTTGCTGAATTATTTTTAAACTATTAATTGCCTGGTTGGTTTTGGTTTCTGGGTCTTTGACCTTGAGAACTTGTCTACATACATGTTAACCAGTGGCTCAAAATGCACTGCAGTCAGGAAGCAAGAAAGTCAGCTAAGTGGCCAGTAATAGAGGCTTTTGTGTTTTCTATGGAGGTTTCCTGCAAAGGACAGCTGTACCTTTAATATAGTTGATCTTTTTTAATACCCCCACCAGTTACTGCACCTTGCCATATAGTATACTAACCTTCCTCCATCTTCCATTGTTATTCACTACACAACCCCACGTGATGGGAGTAAATCATTTACTCAGAAAATTCCCCATGGGATCCACCATGTCCAGGGCCGCCATGGCCCCATTCATTCCAATGGATGAGCTGTAGTGTTTCAGACACCTATAGGCTTACCCATAGCGCCACAGGTGCAGTAAGAAGAGGACACAGCAACGTTGTATTTAAGTGCAAGGCTCTATAGCACCATGCAGTGCCACATAGTAAAGATTATTGGAATGCGTATTTTTTTTACATGACAAGGAATTAGCCAACAGACCACTTATACTAAACGTATAAAGATGTCTAAGACTGTAGACTTTTCAATGGCCTGCTTATTTGTGCTTGCATAAAGATTGTATGGCTGCCCCTTAGCAAACACACATGCACCTGCTAGTTCATGGTTTCTGGATGGAACTCTCATGTATCAGTGATGATCATATGGTAGGGTTTGCCACATTGGGGATGATGCATTGTTTTTCTGGACAGCAACAAATCATACAAACAGATGGTTAGTATGTAATTATGTTATACATGTATTTACTATGTATATTGCATAATGGAAGTTCTGGCACTTAAAAAATGCCACAAAGCTAAAAAGGCTGGCAAGTTCACAATATATCAGCCATAATATTGTACACATATCTATTTAAAATGCGGAGAAATTCTAATTTCTAACAAAAAGACATAATACATAGCAAGCGACTCTTCTACCGCCAGATGAGGGAAGCCTCCTGTTATCAAAGTCAGGTCATTGGCAAGGACTCATTACAGGGACCGGCTACTCTAATAGGCAGACCTTACTCTTCATAGTGGCATTCTCCACCTATTTATTATCATTATCAATAACAAACAAATTTCTGCTATGAAGAAAAAGAAAATATGAAGCCAAATTAAGAGGCAGCAGTGGGAGCCACACAATAATGTACAGTGCATGGGCATGTAGTGTGCTGTGGTACAGTATATAGATGAGCATGACATTGTACATAGCATGGGATGGGTACATGGCATACATACTTTGTAATGCACAAAAGGTCAGATTTAATGAACATGAACAGATGAATAGTAAATACAAAAATAAATGCAGTTCTTCAGTAAATTAATTTTAGACATACCTGTAGCCATGCATAAAAATACAGCTAATAAGGAATATCCTAAGAAGGAATACGTATATTACTCTGCTTTAATATCCTAGCTATTCTAACTAATGCTCCTGTCTTCCTAAAAAATTTTTTGGCGAAATGCGTCAGCACTTACGGACACATATGTAATAAATGATTTCCATTCCTCGTTTCTTTGAATCCGTCATTAAGGTTGAACTAACTGAGATGTCACTAAGATAATTGATCATTGATAGAGTAGCATTTGGTATACCCTTTGTGCAAGTATAATAAATCTTCCCTCAATATATACTATTTGCCATAAATCCCTAGTATTTTGCATAAATATTAAATACATTTTATTCAAAATGCAAGCAGTGTTTGTACCAGAATTTGACTTGGTATCAGCCTTTTCATACCAAGCCGTACAGTAGCAATCAGGCTGGGTGATGGAAAAGCAGCACAAGAAGCCAATCAGTTGTGATGCAATGCACATATGCTACAAGGAAAAATGTCTGGAAGAAGCACAAGACTTGTGTGCTTAACCTAACAGCAACAATTTTAAGAAAGAATTATGGCCTTCTGTAAATCTCAAGACTTCAGGGACAGAAATACAAATCATTTGGTAGGTAAAACCATTACCCCTTATATACTCTATTAATGTTTTCAGCTGCTTACTTGGGGTTTTGTTTTTAAGTGGAACAGCCCTTTAAAATACTATTGGATTGTCAGCTCACTGGATCAGCAACAGTTAGTTTTAGGTAACAAATCTCCTTGGAGAAAATAACTAGAAAAAAAAACAATTTATTTCTTTGCAATGGGCATCTTTGCTTTCTGTGCAAAGATAAGAAGCTGGAATTGGGCTTTTCCCCCTAGGATGTGTTCAGCAACCTGCAGATATTGGGGTTGCCGTTGACATTCACAGAATGAGACAAGTGTATTTACTGGAATGAAATCTCTCTCTGCCAGGCTGAGCAAGCCTGACGAACAACATGTACATCCGTCGTCATCCCTATTCCTCGGTGGCAAGCAGCTGTCACATTTGATGGGGGATGCCACAAAGAGATAATGAAATGAAACGCTTGCAAATTCACCATGGGACACTTTAAATGTCAGCTTCTTTTGTGGCTGCTTACATTGTACGGATTTCAGCTCTGAAAGAGGGGCCAGCCGTGTCTATAACTCTTCCCGGAGACAGCCAAGGCTCTCTGTGTAAAGTGACAACGTTAGTAATATGAATAGTTTAGATTTCTTTCTGTGCCACGCACAATAGAGACACAGAAGTGAGCGAGAGATAAGGATTTCTTAGCATGGCATAATCAAGCCTTTTCCCGGCACAAGCTGTCTGTAAAACGCGTCAGCGTGATATCCTGATTTTAGTCATTTCCTATTGTATCACCTTGATGTCATACAGCTATACTAAACAGCACTTCCTTTCCCCCTTTAAGTCTCTGAAAGGGAAATTAACCCTATACGTAACAATGTTTCTGTATGTATAGTGTTTCTTGATATAGGCTTTCAAAATACAACCATGATAGTGGAATAGTCTGCATGTTTTCCCTATGCCAGATGAGTACTCTATAATACCTAGGCCAGGGAGAGGCCCTTTGCGGGAACCGCTCAATACCTTTACAAATGTGTATGCAGAAATCCTTACTATGCCATATATCAATATGAAAAAAGTATATATAAAGATTTGTCTTCGGGTCCCAATGACAGACATTATTGTGGGGTAATTTTTCAGATAGATCTGCTTTTTAACATGGGGAAAACCTTGAAATAAGGGAACTCGATCGAAGATCGAAGGAACAAGACATGTTTGGAGGACCTGCAGGGACGAGCAGGATGCTGGGGGACGCCAAAGGAACAAGGTAAGTGGAGTTTTTTTTTTTGACAACCCCGAGTGTGACTCTGGATTACCGCTTTTTGCAAGTAAAATCCAGCCCGAGTCACACTAGGAGGGTTAATATGGTGACCAGTGAAAAGAAAGCCTCTTACATTGCTGGCTAGTGGAAAGAATGTCACCCTTATAGATAGCTAGAAAGATCATTAGTGTGACCTAAACTGACCTGAAAATCAAAAACTGCTCATTGCTCAAGGAACATAAAGGAACCCCTGGGGAAACCCTGAGATAGATGGTCATAGCACCAGATGGTCAGGCAGAAACAAAATCTGCTTATAGCAGAAGTAATAGGTTAATGACCAAAATAAGTGCAGTTAGGGTTTCTTTTTTTTAGACAAAACGGGGTTCTGGGATAATATGAAATGAGACCCCAACATGAACAGCAATGCAGCTCCCTGTGCTCCTGCAATTCTGACAACTGGGGCCTGGGAGAAGGTAAGTGCCCTACCCTAAAACAGCTCTGAGTGCAGACAAGCTGAGCTTAAACACAGTTCAAACAGCTGAAAAGGAAATCCAAGACACAGGTAATGCTAGGTGGGGGTTCTGAGATCCCTGCATAGGTAACAAAGGTCAGGTGTGCACAGAAAAGACCAGCAGCTGATGAAAGCTCGGTGATATTGGTTACAACTCGTTACTAACAAATGATTTCGAAATGTTCATAGTCCATGATCACAGGTAGGGCAAGGCAGGGTAATATGTTAGGGCTAACAGCTACCCATGCCTCTCCCTTAGCACTTGCTATATATTTTTCCAACATGCCAATAGCAAGAGCTCAGGTTAATCATGCAATATTATCGAAATATCCCAGTGCCTATTGAAGTCACTAGACAGGGTATGGGTAGGTGGCTAGGTCATAGACCAAATGTCAAGGAAGTCAATTCTTTAGTATCAGAGTTGTGGTAGTTGCCCTTAAGCAATTGTTGTACTGTTTAATAAAAGAAAAATGACTTCTTTTTGGTTGCTTCTTACACTTTTTACAGCATCATTGCTATGCAGAGTATTTATTAAGTCAGGTAATTGGGCAGCCCAGTGAGGCTTCTGCATGTTAAAAACTGAATATTTAGAGTGCAGTTATCGTTAAATCTTGTAAGTACATTATAACTGATTTGTAATTACTGTCAGAGAGGTACACTGCTGTTTGCATATGCTCCACTAATTGCAAAATATACTGTTCCTATCAGATCTTAATGTATCGCCTCCAGTGATCTCTGCTTAAGCACCGACAACCCTAAGTAAATGGTGTGACAGGCAGCCGTACTAGGTGGGGGGGGATAATATCCCCATTTGTACCCTGTAGCAGCCCATGTCTCACATGCATTAGTGGAGTTTTGCATGTGGCTTCTCTCAGCTGTATGCAAAGCAGGTGTCAGTGCTTTGAAGCCGAAATATAATTCCAAATACATACCCACCTTGTCGCACCTTCCCTACCATATGCTCCCTCTCTGATCTGAAGAATGCAAAGTAATCAATTAAACATATAAAAAAAACAGAAGCCCTCATTGTTTTAAAAATCTCCCTCCAAAGTCAGGAAATGAGCATAATATATGCAGTAGGCAGCAAAAAAGAAGACAAAACCTACAGGTTAGCTTTATAAACATTGATAAAATAATTTTACAAATCCAAACAGGTGACAATACACAATGCTTTATCCTTTTAGCTATACTATTTTGTGCCGCTAAAACAGAATTTTGTACCGGGGCTGTCTAAAGTGTATGCAAATTTAAATATGAATTTCTAATAAAGGGCCAATCTCCAGCCCCCTTCCACCTCTACTACCCACTGCCATCCAACCCAGTGTTTACTGACCTTTTTAACATGGAGGAACCCCTTGTGATGGTCACTGGAAAGGTTCCCCCTTATAGCCAAAAAAATAAATAGTGTCAGTTAAACACAAATTTCTCATGGAGGAACCCCTAGCAACCTTTGGAGGAACCCTAGGGTCCCATAGAATGCAGATCCTGACCTAACCTATGAAGGTATGTAAATTCACCATCCTGGTCCCTTGATGCTTCCAAGTATAGGGGTTACCAATCCAGCACTAAAAATGTAACCATGTCAGTCTGTATCCCTTAAACTAATGTTATTGCCTCCAGAATTTATTCGGTATCCTGAGAAGACTTAGTCATTGGACAGCCAAAAGGATTGCCTCCATAATGTGGACACCCAAAGAAAAACCCTCGGAAAAAGCAAGAAGACGGAATATAGCTTTAAAAGGGCATTTAGTTTTTTTTTCCCTATAAGGCAGTGTTCAGGGAAATGAAATAGTTTATTTGAGTATACCATCAAAAGTATTATTTTCTCAATTTTTGGTTAATGCAAAAAAAAATTGGTTGGCAGGGAATGTTTTATATTTGGTTTGGGATAATGATTTTACCATACATGCATAAATGGTACATGTTTTGCTTTTTTTGGCGCTACAAAAATTCCATTTAAATTTGTAATACTTTGGTTATACCTAGGTGCTAAAGACTATTTCTATATACTGTACCATATGGTGCACTTGGTTGCTCTCTCTGCCCCATGTGTGTATTTTAAGTCTATATATTTAATATGTTTTTTTGTGGAACCAATCTGCTTATACCATGCTGATTGAGAGTTCAATTTTATTCCCCCATTGCTAGGCTTATGTGTTATTTTATGATAATGACGCATTTGATACAAATAGAGCTAAGCAGAGATTTTTATTCCCCCCAAGTGTGCCTATTTATATGCTGCATATTTTATAGCCGTGTGACACTGTAACCCTATTAGGAAAATAAGAATCTATTTTCTCTTATGGGCCTTATGACATAAAGTAAGCAAGAGAAGACTACTAGTTTAAAAAAGGCAACATTTGCATGTTTCTTATTATTCTTGGAGAAAAACAAACATTATTAAAGAATCACAGTTTCTTCTGCTTACACGGAGCTTGGTTTTCATCTACTGATATATATGCAGGATCTGTTGGTGGTAATGATGGTGTTTGGTTCATATATAGGCACAGTAAAAGCCAAGGGATCAAAGTAGGACTGAAAAAAGGATAAGGGTAAAGTAGTCTTATTTTGACAAATGCATACCAGCATGAATGAAGGGGCTTTCATCATTGCTGTACTTAAATTAGAGCTATCCACACCCCCGCCAGAAACGTAGCATCTGCAACTCTCCTCCAGTGGCAACATCCTCATTATGGCTTCTTTTGAGTTCAGGATCTTTGGCCATCTTGACTGGCCTGACTAGAATAACATAACACCTGTGCATGTTCAGAGAAATTCATTCATTCTGGTATAAAATGCCATAACTGTACAATTCACGCAGTACAAATGTTACCTTAGACCCGTTTACATAAAAAAAGAAGCCTGTGGAGCAGTCATATGATCTGGGGTTGCTTCAGTTGTTCATGTCTTGGAGCAGCATGGTGGCTCAGGGGTTAGCACTCCAGCCTTTGCTGTGCTAGGTCCCAGGTGCGATTCCCAGCCAGGACATTATCTGCATGGAGTTTGCAGGTTCTCCCTGTGTCTGTGTGGTTTTCCTCCCAAAAGTATGCAGTTAATTGGCTTCCCCCTAGAAAATTGATCTTTGACTACATTAATGACATATGTCTATGGTAGTGGCATTAGATTGTGAGCTCCTTTGAGGGACTGTTAGTGACACCACTATGGACTTTGTACAGCTCTGTGTAATATGATGGCGCTATATAAATACTGTGTATTAATAAAAGGTTCAGCAACATTACATGCCCAAAAAACGAAGTCAGCTGACTACTTGAATTTATTGAATGACCAGGTTTTTCTAATAATGATTTTTTTTCTTCCTTGATGGCATGGGCATATGCCAAGATGACAATGCCAGGATTCATTGGGCTCAAATTGTAAAAAAGTTCAAGGAGCATGAGACATCAATTCAGACCTCAACCCCGGTGAGAATCTTTGGAATGTGCTGGAGATTTTTCTCACGGTTCGACTGACCTATCATCAATACAACATTTTGGAAATAAATGCTGTGGGATTACAAAAGTTTATCAAAACAATACCATGGCAAATACGGGTCGTAATGGAAGTTTAAGCCAGTCTGAGTATGTGATTTTTTTTATATTGTTAACCAATATCAATATCATAGTGACATGACTATGGACTTTGTAAAGAGCTGCATAGAATGTCTGAACTATATAAATACTGTGTAATAGAAATAATAATAATATTATTAATATCAACTCTTCTTTACCAAGATGAAAACAATTTTTTGCAGCTTTGCTTTACTGCTTACAGTGTAGTAACTCACCACCCGTCACAAATTTAAACAATAACAAATTTATTCTGAACGCCGTCTATCCACCAGCAAAATATCACCACGCGTCTTCCCCGTTAAACAATGCTACAAAACAAAATGCAATATTTAAGCAACATGGTAAACAAGAGGCAAAATAATTGCCACAATAGCTCGCTCCAGTAAGGCATGCAATAATCATAGTAATCACATCACAAGGAAAAAAAATCCTGCTGCCGGGATACAAATATTGTAAAAAGTCCAAAGAGCACAGCGTGTAAAAGGAACATCAGACGCAGTCTGGAAATATCATCTCGGTCTGGATGGTACTCTTTTATATGTGCCTGGAATAAAGAGAGGGGAGAGATGTAATTGGTTTGCTGCTTATGACTCACTTGTGGATCATAACATTTTTAATATCCTGTAGAAGCACATGTATTGCACAAAAGAATTCAGAGGACATGTCGAGCCAAAGAAAGCTGATTCGGTCTGATCGATGTGAATGGAGGTTGCTAAATGATACAGACTGGTTATGGTCATTAATTAGGTGGGGGTCATTGATAGGACCACTAGTAATTTATATTTCAAGAAGGGCTTACCTTTTCATTTTCTCTCTGGGTGTCTTTTAAGCTTTTTTTTTGTCACTCAAGAAAACATAGGAATAAATGGATTCTAGTGAAGTTGAACAGTAATCTGACTTAGAGAAATGATTAACTGTTCCCCATACTTGTGGGCAGGAAGTGTTACACTATGCCGTGTCTATTGTCAGTAAAGATATCTACTTTGTCATGTCATTTCAGGAAAATCAAACCTATTAAAACAAAAATATCATCTACCTGTCCCCTGACTTAGGAAACCATCACATTTGACACAACTCCATCCATGTCATGACCACGAAAGACACTGGCTGAAATAGATATTACTAACTATTGTTTAACGCAGTGTTTCTCGACCATTTTAACATAGGGGAACGTAAGTGAACTTCTTATTTTATTACTATATCCAAAACTCACAATGCATTATCATGGTGGTCACTGAGAAGAATGCCTCCTACATTGCTGTCCAGTGGGAAGAATGTCACCATTATAAATAGCCAAAATAATCATTGGTGTCATTTATACTTTCTTGAGAGGCACAAATTGCTCATTGCTCAAGGAACACCTAACAACCTCTAAAGCAATTTTGTGGTGTAATGTATGGAATGAGCAGCCATATGGCAGCACTGGGGCCACTCAGGTCCCAAACATTAGAATGAGGGGCCTGCTGACTCGTCTCGTATTACCCCATGCCAATGACTGGGATTTTGGCATGTTAAGCAGTAGGTGCAATTTGGACATTTCCCCTTTATTTACACATGCAGATTTCTAATAAATAAATAATAAAAAATTCTAATAAATAACAAATGATAAAATCCTCATTAAGAAGATTAAATAAGTGTTAGGTAATTGGTTGTAACATGCAGTCACAATGACCTTAGGATCCTGCAGCCCACCCCATCTGCCTAATTTGTGCAACTGATTAATGAAGTCCTTTGTTTTTTTACTATTATTAGGTCCACTGATTAAAATCAACAAAGTTGAGGACTTGGCCTTCCATTCCTAATGGTGTTAGTGTTTTTCATTGAGCTGGAGAAAAGGCAAGGTACAATTAATGAGGTTATAGTTTATTATATGTCATTGTGCTTTGGTTTCCCAAAAGAGAAATATAAACCTGAACTCAAAAAGAGAAAATTTGCTATGTTTGAAAGGCACGCACAAAGTAACAAGGAAAGTTAATATTGCTGAAGCAGTACACAAAATATTAGTTCTTTTATCTTGCAGTAACAAATAGCTGAGCGTTGAGCCTCCTATCTGTATATCTGTGAGATCTGTAATGCCGCTACTGTGCTGTCCACTGGTCTCCTTGCTGGAGAGGAATATGAACCCATAGCACTGTAGTGCAAATATCTCCCTGCTTCTGTGAGTCCATGTTTTATACACTGTGTAAATAATTTAATTAGATAAGCACCCATTTAAAGGGTAGCTCTGACAAGAGATTTGTTGAACTTTTTTTAGAGTTCTTTATAGTTATTTGAAGACTGCAGCCTTAGTGACAAACCCAGTGAAAGTCTAAAGATAAACCATTTGTATAGCATTGCCTTCTGTCTGGGTAGTCAGGAAAGACCATTTATCACTATTACCAAAAAGATTTTTTTTTATTGGGTAAAGGGATCTTTTAATTTATCTAGAAGGGCAACATTTAAAATACAATCCTTTTAGAACAAGCTTGGAGGGATCTACACCCATTCCCCTGGATGAGCGAGAAGATATCAGAGTGACTTTCACAATCCTTGATAAGCCCTGATTTATATTTATAAACCCCTACATCCATGTTGGGGGACAGAATGTGTGGAGGAGGTCTTGTTCCTCAACTGTGGTTTACCTACTTTTGAAGGATAGCATGGATCTGATATGTAGAGGAAGGGGGCGGCACACACTCTTCTTCCTTTTATTGGCCATCCAGGCTTCTTGACGGAGGAGTCTGATTAGAATATTAAAGGGAACCTGTGGCTTTTGCTTTGAAAAAATAAAAATTAGTCCTAAAAGTGATTCTGGGTTCTTTAACTGTTAACAGGGGGCCACAGTGCAATCCACAGATGTTATCACAATATTGCATTGTATAACAATAAACTATGCTCTTTACACTGTTACTAACACCACAATGATAAACGGATGTTGGGAACATAGATTTTATAATGAGGGGGTTGGCAAATACCAAGGCCCCCATTATTACCCACTTTATCCCTGCTGAAAATAACTACAGGACATTATAGATCTCATAAAGTCCATTGAAATAGAGAACAGCAGAAGTTTCAGTGGAACCCATCATATCATTGAACTTGAACTTCATCCCAAATAGCACTTCAGTATTATGGAATAGTTTATCTGCAAGTGAGCCATGGGCAATATTGGTGGTAAGTCCTGCTTGATCTTTTCTTTTGGGCACAGCTTTCATAGTTCAGGTTTTCTTTAAGCCATAAGCTAATAGACAGCCAAACCCAACAATCTCCCTATTTTAAATTGTGAACATTTTCAATCGTTAAGTAATTTTCCTTCTATTCATTTTACATTATCAAAGATTCTGGAGCAAAATAAAACTCTAATTAATGCAGCAAACACTCTATTGTGTAAAGATGGGCACTGTGGTGTGGAGGGGACAGATCCAAGAACTGTTTTCCCACTTAAACTAACTACATAATCTTGTTCCCTCCAATAGCTATGGTAGTTTTGTGGTCCATTCATATTACAAAAATTAATATTTTTTTATCAAGCAGATTAAAAAATAAAGTGTTTGAAAATGACAAATCCTTTTCAAGTCAAAGAACATTAAGAAAATCAGCCAGATTAGTAGATAATTTCAGTTTTCGAAAGCTTCCATCTGCCTGCAGCCCCGTGTCCTTTTGATGTATTTGTTGCAATGCAACACGTTGGTCTATTGTTGCTGTGCTTTTCAAGGTGTTCTTAATAATCCTCTTGGATGTTCCTGCAGGAGGGAACAAAATACAATGCTACAGAGCAGAAATGTAATTAGTACATTATGAATATGACTCTATTAGCAGACACGCTCTTCCTATGATCACAACAAGAAATAAAGCTCACGATTTTGTTTTGACTCAGAATTACCAAACAGCTCGCTAATTCTAATCAAAGCTCATTGTTACCTTTTCTGCATTATCCACTAAATGATTTCTCATTAAGGCCAGAATTAGATGGTGTATCATTTAAAGGAGGTTCATTTACAGACATTTAAAGAAAAACTCTGGTTATAAAAAGGAAAATTGGTACTTATCTTTCTTCAATCAGGTAACCTGGCTTCTGCCCGCTTCTAACAGTGGAGATTGGTCATTTAAACTCCTCTTATTTCCAGCCCCTGCTGTCCTCCAAGAAGAAATTGCTAAAACATGGCTAATGTTCACCTAAAAGTGGCAACAATGTTTTTTAGGTCCAGGTAGAGAGCCACACACAGGTCTGTTAGTAGGTAGCCACCAATTGGTTGTTCAGGCAGAGGAAGCCAATCATTGGGTCAGCAGGCACAAATAAATAGTGCTTTTGTGGCTCCTTAACAGTTGTTCTCTGGGTTTCATTATAAGAGAAAGGTCCTAGAATAATCTTTGGAGAAGAGCAGGGGTTGGCGGAAAATGGGACAAGGACATACTTTTGACTTCTGCTTTAAAGCCCCCCAAAATTGACAGCCTTTCCCTTTGTAGACCAACTACTATCTTTTTTGGGTGAAGAATTACCGGTACTATGATATGCTAGATTGCCAAGTCATTCCTGTACCTGTACACCTGTACCAAAGTCTTGGGAAACTAATAATATCAATAACCGATGGCAGGTACCTGAAGATGAAATATTCTAGCTTCAGAATGTTGAAGTACCATAAACCCTTAAAAGATGGCCAAGAACTGCCCAAACATCAGGATTTATAAAAATATGTCAGGTCTAGACCAGCATCTAAGTCTAGGAAGTAGTATTTGATCCTAAATAATACCTAAACAAAGATAGGTAAATCTTTCAGTAATGGAAAATAGTTTGAAGTCTTGACTGGCAACTGATCCTTTCATGGAGACCCATTGTAGCCACCCTTATATGCGCACTCTTGGTCTAGACAAGCCGTACCTTTATTATGTCTTCATAGCAATAGAATCTCCATGAATCTTGAGCATTATAGGGTTGTGGCATCTAAGAGAAGACCAGTCTTAGTAAAATGTGACCCTTTTTATTCATATTACACAAATCTCACCTTCCCTGTCCCTGTGTTGTTGAGATTCTTCCCAATCTTATTTTCCAAGTCCATATCCAGAACTTATTCCATAGACCCTGATTTGAAAATAATCTAAGGATGGCATACAAAGTCTTTGCTTCCTTAAAATATATAATTATAAACATATCTTGAGGTTTCTTGGTTCATTTCTGCATTTGATGCACATTTCTCCGTGTTATATCCCTTGCAAGTACAGAAAACTACCCATTGATCTGTTGATTGATCTGTTGATCCAGTTATGGGCTGACAACACGCAGATTTTTTTTAGACTGAACGGAGTCAGCCCTGCCCGGACTTTTGGACGGAATTTCTCATCCTCTCCAATTCTCAGACCCCCACAACATTCTGTAGTCCATGATATGAACTAGAAGGGTTTGAATTTTGAGATTAGACAAGAAATGTGCAGAAGATTTATCAAACAGTTATAACAAAGTGCTTCTAATTTACCAGACCAAAGGGAAGCATTGAAGAGGCGTTCATTGTTCTGGCTTACACTTTGATATGTATAAAATTGCCAATACATTTACTTTAAATGCAGCATTTCCATGTGTGTAACTTTACGTTCCACCTACACGGAAATCAGCAGTGATAATATTCAGCAGACATTAGCTATGCCACTGCAGGTGAAAACATTCTATTGTGTTATCATGTTCTCACTCAACAGTATAGGGGAGCTGTGACATACATTATGTATGACTAACTTTCATGGCTCCCTTATGTGAAAAGAATCAATTGTGCTGATAAAGAAAAGTCTCATTCAGTCTTCCTCCTATGTAGCGAAATTGAATGAAAAAAATATGTTATAATATTCCAGAAATAAATATATCTACAGTCATTTAAATGACAAACCTGAAGGAATCTTCACCAATAAATATTGAAGGCATAGAAGAATGAATTGTTTGAAAATAAAGCTGAACTTGTCTTTAAAGTGGATATAAACCATAGTTAAATAAAGTTTGCAAACTCACTGCATGTCATAAACAGCTGCCATGGGATAGCAAGTAATAAAGAGATGGGCTCATCAGCTCGCTCCTAGTGCAAGTGGTAAAAATTCAATTTGCAAAGAACACCCAATAATATGCAAGGAAATCCAAAAATGCATGTTTGGATGGTTAAAGTCTCCAGAGCTTCATTTAATTCACATGCATGTGCAATACAATTTAAGAACATTACGGACCTATCTCATTTTCTTAACATTTCCAACATTTTTGTTTTTACTTTTTTTGCAAACCCTTGCCCCAATATAGCCACAGCAGTAAAGACTAAGGGAGAAACACACAGAATAATGGAATACTTACGTTATATATCCCAGAAGGCTGCAAACGCCTCCTTCTGCACATGCCTGAGATCAGGCAATGCAATATCAAAGGCTTTCTTCAAAAAATATTAGAAATTTCAATATTCTGTTAAAATCACTGCAAGGCCAAACCTGGTGTTTTTGCTTTGCATCATCAGTTTTTCTATAACTTTTGGAGACTCTAATAGCAAGAATTCGAAGCAAGATAATTCATCACAGCAGACTTGGTTGCCAAAGACAAATGTGTCATTTTTCTTTGAGCCCCTATTCCTTGGACCTATAATGTATCCCTAAAGCTGGCTTCATATGAATACATTTAGAGGAAGACACATCACCTGGTTCTGTGCCTGCGTAGTGCGAGATCAGGTGATGTCGTAAGCACTGGAAGAAAGGATGTGGCAGAGGACAGAGTGGCAAGCCCTGGAAGGAAGACTGAAGCCAGGACAGCGCAGAATTTGCTGGGCGTGGTAAGTACATTGATTAAAGGTTCCAACAAGTAAAGTTGGGCCTGGAGCTAGGGAGCTCAGAGAGATGTACAGAAGCCATGGGGACACGGAGCAAGCAAGGAAAGGGTTATTGATGGTGTCAGGAGTTTGGCGGATGACAAATTAGGGAAGTGGTGGAAAGACGGAAGTTAGAAGAGGGGTTATATAAAAGAACAAAAGTGGGCAATTGTTCGAATAGGAGTAAGGGAAAGTGGTTCCCCACCCTCCCTCCCAATTATCATGGATTTTGGTTGGTTGGGTTGAATTGGTTTGGGTGGCAGTGAGGTCCTTGTGGGCATTCTGTCTTAGGTAGTGGTATTCTGTGGGGTAGGGAGATATACCTTGGTGTGGAGTCTCCTAAATTGGTTGGCGAGAAGTGTTAATGTGGTTGGTTGGGCTGTAAGTAGTTGTGATATAGGAGCAGCTGGGAGCAATTATTATCATAGTGGTGCAGTTCACAAGTGTTGGTGGGAAGACGCCTGAGGACCAGTAACCAAAAAGTGTATGCTAATGTACTTGGAATGTTGGTAATGAATATTGCTGCTGTTAATAGTTATTTGTGTTAAGAAGTATTAAAAATGTGGCCAATATTTTGTGTTGTATAAATATTAAGTTAGGGGTGGGGGAGTTTTGAGAAAAGGGGGAAGGGAGTGTTACCTGTTATGCTGAACATTGTCTTGCCGCTGTCTAGATAAGTTCTGCTTTAAAGTAAAACTCCACAGTTAGAAATTCTTCAAGTCACATCTGTATGGGATAACTTTGGTAATGGTCAGTTGTCTAAAATGTCATTAACATTTCACTCGAAGCGTCCAAACCTAATTATTCAAAGAGGTGTTCATATTTTTTATGGCCACATGGCATATCCTAAAAATATTTGAATTATAGCTTTTTTTATTCTTTTTTTTTTTTAACAAAGCTGTAACTGGCTGTAATTAATGAACGGATCACGGTTCATTGACAGCAATCAATAACTGAGCACATCTACTGCCTATTGAGCCAACATACCTCATGCAAAGGAATGTCTTGCAATGCCAAGGGGGTTACAGCAATAGAAAATATCTCTCTTGTAAGTTTTATCTTACATTATCCTGCTCTGACAGGTGTTTAGCCATTCAGTGTTTACAAGTCTCACAGCTAGGAAGGAGATCCTAAAATCTTATCACATCGTTGGCATCGATTTCCTAGGCAACAATGTACTGCAAAAAAAAAATCATTCTCCCCTCTGGAGGAGCATGCACGGGAATCTAAATTGATGCAAATGTGAAAAGCGTCTGGCGCTGCTGCGTTTAAAGAAATAAATGAGTAGATCTGACGTACAAAATAAAAAATAAAAAAGTTTGAGGAACATGATAAGCAATTTTCGCCAACCTACTGCAATAACATGCAGGAATTCATTCCAATCTAGTGTGCTCAGTTCATTGAAAATGGGCACTTAACAAGCAGCAAATTAAAATGTCAAGACCAATCATGGCAGAGAGCTGTTTACAAGGGTGTTGTTATTTGGTCTGTGAGCGGCAGGAGAGCCATGGCGCCCTTTCCTCGAATCCGTGGGCCGCCGCTGACGTGTGAAAGAACCAGGTCTGATATGAACCTGCAACTTTATTTTGACACCTTAATTTAAATTGTAATTTGTCTCCGGTTTTCTGAGTATTCCAAGTCTTTTGCTTTTCAATTTTAATAAAGTGGCACAAGCCTGAAGCCATCCTGTCGTTGTGGGTGGACACGGTCTATCGTGTGAAAATGGACTGGGATATTACATATATAAAAGCTGTCAGTCTGTCAGCGTTACCACTTTGTTCTTAAGCCGAGGCATATGAGAGCAACTGTGTGTATTGACTACAGTAATCATTTAATTGCATTTTGTTACTCCCAAAGTGGACCTGTCACTTGCAAGCATCAATTGGCTAAAGAGACAGGTCTCCTTAAAGAAGCTAAAGGTGTCTCTTATAAAGCTCATCTCTATCTCGAATATGTCGTAGTGTTCCACTGCTCTGTTGAAACTTTCATAAAATACTGATACTTTCTGGGGTTGCAAATGACCACCCCCAGCCTGCACCATTTGGAGAGTTTCACTCTCTTTTTGTACTGATCAACAGTTGGATAATTTCCCACACTACACTTGATGGTTACTCACGGCACACTATGAACACATGTTCCTTGGCACAGTGGTTGGGAATCACTGGAATATACAAAGTTTAAGATTAGTAAATTGAGTGAACTTTCTGATTTTGCCAATACATGCAAAGCAACACCTTCACTTAGCTTTCACGATCCTTTCCAATGACTAAGCACTCCACGATGCTTGAACGTAACAAATAACAAATGCTGTGCATGCACCGTTCTGCTCTATGCAGAGGAGAGGGGGAGATTGACGGAGTGTCACCCCGCTGCGCTCTCTCCCCCTTCACTTGCATTACGATCATTCATCGTCTGTGGATCCGCCAGGACGGTCGTTCGGACGATGAACAACACGTGATGTACACATCTCAGATTCTCGTCCGATATCGGCTCTGAGCCGATTATCGGGCGAGAACCATTGGAAGTGTGTATGTAGCTTAACACTTGTACTTCTAACTGTGAAAGTGACCCTATCATGTTTACAAATTTACAGATAAAAGAGACCATATTCTTGCTCCTGGTGGTATTGCACTGCCTTCATGGGTGGAATTTGTGTGAAAAATATCATATATACAATAAAACAATCTGAATAAAAACTGAAATACCAACATTTTCATTAAGTAAAAAAAAACAACAACAGGCAATATTGACTTGAGTATAAACCTCAGGCACAATATGTGCCCAAAATTTTATTAGCATATTCACATAGGTTACATTCCCACCCCCAGCCTCTGAATGAAGCATTACATTGCAACATATTCTTTGTTGGCACATTCACATGATTTTACCTTTGCATATTCTTGATACTTTGAACTGTTTAACTTTTTTCATGCTTTGAATTGCTGAAATTTCTGACAAATTTGCTTTGGTAGAAGTGTGCCATATAAAGTTAAATGTAAACCAATCCAAATATAAACCAAGGTACTTATTTTTAACTAAAATATAGGAAAATCTTTAGATTCCAGTATAAACCCAGAGCGCAAAATGTGACTATTACTTCTAACATTCCAAACAGTAGCAGAAATTACTATTAAATAATTATTATGAATAATTTATCTATGGTCTATTCTTTTTAAAGTATTTATATAAAAAATGTAATATTTATTTGAAAAATTAAAAATAAATCAGGTTAGTCTATTTATCCCCTCTCCCTTCCACTATTTACAGGTTAAAGAATTTTGTGCTTTTGAGTTGGTTATAAGAAATCTTTTGTGCATTATTATTGGTCACTAGTAGATGGTGCTATGGTGTCATGTAAAGAGTGTAACAAACTCTCACATGGCAAGAGATTGTTATACATTTTACATAACAACACAACACCACCAAGTGGTATGATCAGAGTATAAACCAAAATTATTTTCCTAATAGCATTTTCAGGTCAAATAGGTTTATACTTGAGTAAACATGATACGATTTTTATTTGTGAATGTGAACACCATAAGAACAACTCTCTGTGTTGGTTAAAATCTATTCACTAATTTTATCATGAACAAAGTATTTTTTCTATTTTAAATGTTTTTTTTTAAAAAACTATTCCAGATCTTTTAGGATGAAGGTGGTCCTCTTGATGCCTGATGCTGAAGACTTTGCTTTTTAGTGTAAGTTATGTATGCTAGCCATTAAAGCATTCCAATTAAACTCCAACCTTTTAGCAATGATCAATGACTAATGAAGCGCAAGACTCGACTTCCTTTATTTTGATATAATATAGTTGTGTCTCTAGTTCTGTCTATCCAATGTATGAACGCCTCAATTGCAAATGAGCATTAACTTAATTTTGTAGGCAAAGAAGATGAGGTTCAGTGATGGGGCAAAGAGAAAAGTTAAGCAGGTTTAATTTAAATGATTATTTAGGAAAAAAAAAACTGAACTGCTCCCATAGCAACCGTTAGATAAATTCCTTAATTAATTAAGGTGAGGTGATCAGCGGGTGCAGTCAGCAGCTATAAGAAAGATTAAGCAAGTGATTGTTTTTTACCCAGAGCATCGGTGGGAGCTGGCAAGTGTAATGCATTTGTAGAGATACTCCATCTGCAGCTGACAAAGCAGTGTACACACAGGGAGAGAATGACAGCATAATTTAACGTACCCCGGGTGCCAGAGACAAGAACTGCACCCATGTGTTATGCTGGCTTTATCTGTCTTTTACCGCAGCCAGCTCGATCACAAAGGGAACTCTTCCAAAATGCCTCCACTAGCTTAAAGGGAACATATTTTAGATTTGTACATTCAGTGGATATAAAAAATGTACATGTTATTATTAATATTATTCTTATTATTATTAATATTAACCTCCTGGGCGTTTCACTGATGTCTGGATTTTTTTTATTTTTAAATTGTAGACCTGTAACTTACAGGAATATGTCCGAACAAGGGTCTAGTAGATATCCTGAATATAACAAAGTTTAAAACACACAATCATGTAAAAAGAAATTATTAACTTTAATAATAAAATTAAAAAAAAACAGCCTAAACAAGAATGCATAAATAAATAAAAAAAACTGAAAATGCAATAATTTGGTATACTGTATAGTAATATATTTTTCTAAAACACCTCCCTAGTGCGGTAAATTTTTAAACAGAGTCCAGCGTCACATACCTATAGACAAAACCACAGAAATATATTTTGTATTATTTTGTATTGAATTGGATACAGAAGTTTGTATTAAATCCAATACAAAATTTTTGAATTTCCCGCTACGACCCCCGTCGACGGACGCACGCACCGACGTCATCAGGAATCGCCAAGGGACACGAACGCAAACGCCGAGCGTTCTAATTTTTTCCCTATTTACATGCAAAAAGCCTTACATTTTTTGTATTGAACCTTATTTTAGATTTTAGGCTAAAATTCTTAGGCATAACATCGAAATAAGTCCAAAATTTTATAAATATAATAATAAGCTTTTAAAAAAATATATAAAACATTATAAAAAAAAAATCTTTAAAAGAAAATAGTGTATAATGTAATTGTACAGTAGCTTATATAATATATATATAATTTTATTATATAAAGATTTCTTTGTATTGGATTCAATACAGCTTTTTTCTATAGAATCCAATACGAAATGATTTGAACTTCCTGTCCCGCCTCCCGCCCGTACCGGCGCATACACGGACGTCACCGGGAAACCCCAGAGATCGTCTCTGCACACGCCCGGAGAAGACAGAAGAGGACAGATGTCTCCAGAGGAGCTGCGGGGACAAGGTAAGTGTTTTTTTCAGTTGTAATCCGATTGTCATTCAATGTTATATGACAATCAGACTGAACTGTAACGCTTGTTTATATTTTTAGCTACCCCGAACCTGGTATGGGGTAAATGCTTTCAGCAAGTTTTCTTACCCCGAACCAGGCTCAGGGTAACCACCCAGGGGGTTAAAAGGGATTTATATAGCGCCAACATAATATGCAGCATTGTACATTAAATAGGGGTTGCAAATGACAAACAAATACAGACAGTGACACAGAAGGAGAGGACCCTGTCCTGAAGAGCTTACAATCTAGTAGGTGTAGGAATTAGCACATAATACATATCCCTGTTAAAATAAAAAATGAGACCCAAATCATTTTAAAACTTCTCCAACCTTTAATGTGACCTATAACCTGTGCAAAACAATTAAAAAAAGAATCTGTTAGGGAAAAAAAATTAAAAAACTATACAGCTTCAAAACCAACCCAACCAACCCTCTATATCCACTTCAACCACCCCCCAACAATTATCACACCATAGTTTTGGTATTGTATTGAGTCCCATTCAAACCAAAACTTTTTTTCAGATGTCTGGTATTTGGAACTGTTCATAATACCTTTTACCTTGACGAAAGCCGCAGTCCTTAGTAAAGTAAAGCATGATACTGCCACCACCATGCTTCACTGTGGGAACAGTGTTTAAGACAAAAATATTTTTGTAAATATGTATTCTCTTTCTCAAAAATAAAATATGAAAAACATTGCAAATCCAGAGAGACAGACTTTTATAACAGACTTCTATAACTCAAACCAAAATGTGCACATAAATAAATAAAAAACAAATATATATATAAAAAAAAAATATATATATATATGTATATGAATATATGTAAGGGCAACTTATTGGAGGGATGCATCTTCCTATATAAAGACTCAGTCTACGGTTTCGTACACAGGAAAGATTTTGCAAAGTCAAGGGAGATATAGGACAAACTTTGCTTACTATTATGAAGCTTGTGCATCACATAATAACTGGATTTGGTACTTGCTTAGACTACTATACAGGAACTGTTAGCTGTAGGTTACAAAGCACCGGAGTTCTGCTTTAGCTATGTAAATGCCATAATTCTTTATTTAAGAATGTCCAGTGATCAGTGAAAATAAGACATCTTAAATCAGTATGCATATGAGAAATTCTCTAATAGCTTTCTAAATCTCAAGCCTTCATAATGTATAGCAGAGAGCAGAAGTATTCATGTAAAAATACCATTAAAGCCCACACAATACCAGACAAGAGTTCTGCATTCAACACAATGCTAATTATTCCTTCTTTGTCCTCCATCAGCAGTCTTTGTGCTATAAACTGTCATGTGATCTCTGTTTTGTAGCATGACTCCATTTTGTCGGGGCCCGGCTCCTGGTGTATGGCTCACTGAGCACGCATTCGCCAAAAGACGTCTGACAGCTGTGAGTAGGCTTTTTTTCTTATAGCACATTCCCACCTTCACAGGAGAACATAAATGTAATACAATTTTGTTTTTCACCTCACAATATTGTGAATCAGCTGCTATTTATATATCTGGTTTTGCCATCTGCTGTGAGGTAGGTGGCATGACATCGTCTGGAGTTTTAAACTTGGAAAGTTTAAGAATTGTTGATGAATGTCGAAATTAAAATGAAGAGCAGTAAATTTAGAGATTTTCCTAAAATTAAATATAACATAAACTAATAATTAGTGTGCTTTAAAGCCCAAAGCAGTAGGGTTTCCTTATCACTTTTCTCTGGGCTTGGTGGTCCTTATTAATGGAATGCTGATGTGATAATGCCTGTCACCCTGTCATGGTCCTAGGTAGAACCAGATACTTTAGGTCAATAGAAGTAGCTGGCCCTGCAACACAACCATAGCTCACTGCCATTGAAACGGGTCCCTATTCAAGTCAATGGAAGTAGCTGGACCTGCAACAAAACCATAGCTCACCTCGGTTGAAACGTGTCCCCATTCAAGTCAATAGAAGTAGCTGGCCCTGCAACACCTGCAACAAAACCATAGCTCACCTCGGTTGAAACGTGTCCCCATTCAAGTCAATAGAAGTAGCTGGCCCTGCAACACAACCATAGCTCACTGCGATTGAAACGTGTCCCCATTCAAGTCAATGGAAGTAGCTGGACCTGCCACAAAACCATAGCTCACTGCGGTTGGAACGTGTCCCCATTCAAGTCAATAGAAGTAGCTGGCCCTGCAACGCAACCATAGCTCACTGCGGTTGAAACGTGTCCCCATTCAAGTCAATAGAAGTAGCTGGCCCTGCAACGCAACCATAGCTCACTGCGGTTGAAACGTGTCCCCATTCAAGTCAATGAAAGTAGCTGGACTTGCCACAAAACCATAGCTCACTGCGG
This sequence comes from Pyxicephalus adspersus, assembly GCF_032062135.1. Classification (NCBI taxonomy): domain Eukaryota; kingdom Metazoa; phylum Chordata; class Amphibia; order Anura; family Pyxicephalidae; genus Pyxicephalus; species Pyxicephalus adspersus. The sequence goes on along the minus strand of NC_092866.1, from coordinate 13,613,984 downwards.
TTGGAACGTGTCCCCATTCAAGTCAATGGAAGTAGCTGATACATCAAAGGTGGCCAGAAGTTACAAGTTGCGTCCAAGAACTGTGCCCTATAATCCCTGCACCTCTGTCTTTATTCTTTCTCCCACCTCCCTAGCAAGCCATCTATCTTAACAACCTGATCAGTGTAATGACGACTCTTGGATTATCAACAAGTCACACAGACTTTTTTGATTAAATTCTCTCTTTTTTTCCTCCTTGTTATTTCTGGTTGCCTGGTGTATCGATGGGACAAATAAGATGTTACTTTTATCATTATTGATTGCATGGTTACCCAATCAGATACTATTCTCCTGAAGAAGCTGCTTTAAACTGTGAAACACGTTGAGATGGTGGTGGAAAGAATTTATCATACTTGATGTATGTTAAGATATCATTTAATATGCCTGTATATTTGTTTCTGTCTGTGATAACAAGGCTATTAGTCTTTTTCACCTTTATTCTGTTATACTTACTTCGACGGTGATACAGTATATTCCACATGATGTTATCACCTGTCTCTAGAGCTAATCAAATCCTAATAAGCTGAACTCAAGAAAAATAGATAAATGATGCAAAATGATAAATATCATATTGATTAATACTTTAAAAAATGACCTGGCATCAATTTTTTGAAGTCCCTGCACAGTAAAACTCAAAAAGACAGAGTAATGAGCAGCACAAGGATCCGATCATTTCATGTACTGAAAAGGAGTAAACTGATAGGAGAAAGCAGAATGTCATCATTGTGCTGCTTCTTTTCCATGGTCCACTCACCAAGCAGGCGGGTACATGACAGGCGTGGCTCTGAGAACCTGAGTTTAGAAGGGCTGGCTGTCATTCAGCTTGGCAGACTGAGGACATCTAGTGGCAGAACAACAGTATGACAATAGAAGTAAGTAATTTAGCAAAAGTTTCTTTTTTTATTTTATCTTTCAATTAGCAATTTATTTATTTTGCATTATACATATTGACTATGTTTCTACTTTGAGCATACCTAACAATCTCCTTTTATTAGAGACAGAAGTATAACCTTACCCCACCAATCCAATATCTCCCAATGCGGTGCAGAGAGGATCTCTAGGGCAAAGCAAACTCTTTCCTTTATTTTCTGCCACAACAGTTTTGTCTGCATTGCACACCTTTTGTTTTGTACACAGGTTTAAGCCTTTGGCGGCTCTCCTAGGTGGAAACAACCACTACACCAGGTGCTAATTAGGAGACTTTTAAAAGCTTTCTTTTTTTTATTTTTTCTCACAAATTGTTTTTGTAATGTGAAACTCGGCCTGACACCAATTTTAATTGCAAAACACTACAGGCGAGATAGGAACTTTCTCAATTGTTGGTTGCTGTGAAGTGGCAAGGTGCCGCCATTCCTTCTGGCCACGGACGCTAAACAGAAACAATTTTCGGTAAACTTAGTTAAAAGTGTTTGACATTGCAAACAGGAAAGCACCTTCATACATGTAAATGAAAATGTGAATGTATGCTAAATAGCCTGCAGTCTTATAAGACGGGATCCCTTTATTAGAAGAATTATCAATAATATTTACAAACATACTGATAAAGCTGAAACAGAATATTAGAAGGAAGAATGGAAGACAAAAGTGTGATTGTGGGGATGTTGTGCAAATTAATTGTCATCTGCAAAAGCATGAGTGGTCTTTGTCATTATTCACCCCCTACACCCTGTGAAAACACTGCAATGTTAATACATGTGTAAATTTAATGTTAAACCATACTCACAGTCTTGACTTTTTGTAAATGTTAAAACTCAAGTAAAATTTTAATTTTAAATCAGATCAATGCAAAAGGCATGCAGAGGTTTCTTAGGGCAATAGCTAAAGCCTGAATAGAAAAGCATGTTGGTTACCAACATGCTGTAGAGACAGATCATTACTTGCTGTGTGGAAGCAGAAGTCTCTCTGCAGAGGTCTTGCACAGCCCCTGCTGACCCAGACCTAAAGCTCTGCAATGACCTGCAATGCAAAGTCCATGCTGATTGGGGAGCTCCAGTTCTGATTTATCAGGGGCATGTCAGACTGTAGAATTGTAATGTTCTGTAGCAAGTTGAGGTAAAGACATTTCTAGGTAGGTAGACTTTTCTAATGACCGTTGTAGCTTATATGAGGCAGTGTAAAGAATAAAGAATAAAGCAACCCTGTGGTTTTCTCATTCAAGGTGAAGAAGTATATATTGTCCCATCACTAGCACAATGTACTAACCCTTTCTTCAACCCCATTCTGCTCTGTTTGAAAAATCCCTATTACTTCAATGGCGATGCATGCTGCTCACTCCCTTTCTTCTTATGTAAAGCCCTGGGGTTTGGTGATTGGCCCATTACTGTTATATACAACCTTATGTGTGCTTCATCTAAAGGGAACAAAGAAAGGGTGGGTATGGCCTTTGTTCACATGCTGTTTATGCAGACATAGGTGCAACAACCATTGCCATATATTATACTGTGGTTCTGCCACTAGGTCATAGTGAAGGTGATCTGAATTTTTGGCCTTTAAAAGTATGCAGCCAATAACATTGCCCACTGGGTCTAAATATTTAAAGCTCTCCAGGCTGGAGAGGATAGATTATCATAGGGGGCCTTGGTGATACAGCAATCACCAAACTCTAGGCTTTACATGGTGGAAAAGAAGTGAGCAGAGATTTTACACATATGAACATGTTGCCCTGATAAAAAATTTAGCTTCATGACACTGATCAATATTGTTTTGTGATGTCCCATGCCTCCTGAGGAAGCAATGCTTGAGAAACGCGTTGATAATTTTAAAATTTGGACATTTTTTGTTGACATCTATATTGATATAATCTATGGAAAAATTGTCAACTGATATCGCATGTATGTCTTTGAATAAATAATAAATTATATTTTTATAATCAATGTTGGGTAAAGAATAATTACTTTTGGTGCCTTAAAAATCCAATAAACCTGGGAAATAAACATTGTAGAAACTTTAACTATGGATGTGCCACCTGAATTTTATAGCTACCCCCAAATTGATATGTTTCTATTAGAAGTGAACTAAACATTGGATCTTTTAGCTGATTCTATATTTGGCCAAATCCAACCAGCAACACCGGGTATGATGAACAGGTAGTCCCCGAGTTAAGGACATCCGACATATGGATGACTCCTAGATATGAACCGACTTCCCTGCTCCCTTGTGTGCAGAACAAAGGTTTAATGGGGAGGAATGGGGTGGTTTGAATGACTTTCAGAAGTCTTTTGCTGTTCTGAAACTGCTTGTAACTCTAATAACCATGACAAACTCTGCAGTTTTTTTCTTTTTGCATATCAAAGCACAGCTTGCTCCAGAAGTTAATGAATGCCTAGGCTACATAAAGTTTTTGTTTTTTTGCTTTGTTTGTGATTAACTCACAGTGAGGATATTATACAGTAACTGACACCACACTGCCTAATAATATGTTGAGACAAACATCTGTAATTGCCTTTATTAAAATAATGTACGCGTTCCGACTTACATACAAATTCAACTTAAGAACAAACCTACAGTTCCTATCTTGTTTGTAACCTGGGGACTACCTTACTTTCCTGTCCCTGGGTTTCCAAAAGCCATATATCCATCACCACCATGAGCACAATATCTGCAGGATTCTTCCTGTGCAGTACAGGTTCCCTTTAATTAAAAATGTTAGCAAAAAAGTCTTTGGATTTAGCACTATGCAAATGAGCGTGGCCCAATCCCAGGAACCCCTGCTGAGTCTCTGATCAAGACACCACGCAGGGACCAGTTCAGAGCATTCATCATCTTTCTTTGGAAACGAAGAAGGTGGACAGAGCTCCGGCTTCAGAAATAATTAGCAATCTGTTTCAGACACTTTCTTTTTTTTTAATAAATATAAATATCAAGTTCTGCAGCAAAAGGGTTCTTTATTAAAGTTGACACACACTATACACAAGATTTACTGTAATCACAATACAATTTGCTAACAACTCAGAAGTGGAGTGACTCTAAATGTACAGCTTGTTTTCATTTACAGCATTTGTGAAGCCTGTTAATCAATGTGCCTTGGAAATGTCCAATTAAAGCTAAAAGCTTCTCTAAATGTGTTTTATAATGAGCCAAAGAGTAAAGTGGAAAAAATATCTGATTTAGGCAAAGATGCCATTTCCAAGCTAGAGGGAATATGCCGTATTTGCATTAGAATTATGAGTTTCTATACAGGAAAATAATCTCCTGTATATATATTTCCATTTTCGAATTGAATTTAATGCAGGCTTATAATCAAGGCATTGTTGAGAAGACTGCATGCTCTAAAATGTAGTTATCTCTTAAAGCAAACGTTCCAAAAAAAAATAAACAAATGGTTATTTGCACAGCTTGGGCCCCCTTCCCAAACTATCGACTATTAGTAGGAGGGACAAGTGAAGGACAGACATGGTTTTGGTGGCTGGATGTTGTTTATTTTTACACAACCAGTAACTGCATGAAACTGATGGAGGGATTAGATTTTTTGCCATTTTCTCTTGAATTTGATTGGCCCTAAGCTGAGTTTGGAGCAGATCCTCTTCAGATCCTAGACCCTGGGTCCTCTTCCAAAACTAATAACTATTAGTAGGTGGGACAATTAAGACAGCATGGTCCTGGTGTCTGGACATTGGCCCTAATCTTCAAACAACAACTGAACGGCAACATATCACTTTTGTAAACCGTGCTACAATTTGCTGCTCCCTCGAGCAGTCACGGGCAAAACAAGAACCCCAACCTCTAACATTCACGTTAATTCAAAGATTTTCCTGTATAGCACTCATAATTCCAATGCAAATATGGAATATTCCCTCAAGCCTGGAAATGCCACCTTTGGGCACAGTTGAGCCTGTGGCAGTATGGCCCCCCATGATGAGGCGCATTGTTTTGCCACATGGAAGAGTTTGAGATGGTGGCAGCAGTTTATGGCACTATTCCCGAAAGTGATGTTGCTCTTGGCCACGTGGCTGCTGCCTGAAGATCTGCTTTAAACTCAGATATAGAGCTACTCAGATGCAGGGGAAAGTGGCAATAATAGCTTGTAAGCCAATACACCAATCAGTTCCATGAAATTACTGCCAATCTGCATCCGCAAATCTTTTGCGGTGTGGGTTGCCTCTCCCGGGCGCACTGCAGCAGTTTGCTGTGCATCCAGAAGCTGCCATTTGTTCAGTTTGGTGCTACGGGTCTCGAACGGCCCTTAAATTTTTCCCATATTCTATCAAAAAAATATTGAACCCCACTGTAGTTTTACAGATTTCTTTTAAAGGTCTATATAGCAATATTTGCATTCCTAAATATAATATTAATTATATTAATATCCATTCTGAACTGAAGCCTTTTTGGAATTGTTACACTTTTCTTCCTCTATACCTTCCTCTACCCATACTAACTTCTTACTAGTGAATCCTGCATATGCGTAGCTAGTCACATAAGGGTTGCTGGAGGCTAACAGTAGATAAAAGGTTCCAATGCCAGGACTGGAGGCAGACATCAGCCCAGCAATGAGCTAAATGATTCCAACATGACAAAGATACTAGAAGCGCTATTTGGACAATACAGGCATTGGTTGGCAAACATTAATTCTAGAGTCTAGAACACACTAGATGATTTTCACTTCTAGTCTAACCACCGATCTGATAAATTAATCAAAGAAAAATAATCTAAAATGATGGATTGATAAATGCAAAAATTGAGAAAATATAATTGGGAACTCCTGTGATCCTATCTATCTCCTAACAATTGTAGGATGGGAATATTGTACATGTGAGCGCTGTGGTAGGTGATTGATGATCAAGCAATGATTGTCCAGTAAATCAATCAGACTGGTTAGTGACCTCAAAAACTTCCAGATGATGTGCCAGTGTGCCTTCCAGTATCAGAAGATTGGTTCCACGCACCACCCCTATCAATAATTCTGCTTTATCATCACTGTTATTTCAAAATACAGCAGGCTTTGTAGGTATCTGTGTGGAACAATACAAATACCCATGCCACAGCCATCCCAATAAAGATCCTTCTTTGTTCGCACCTGCTTGTCTTTGTTCCACCAACACAGCCATCAGCCAATTGGCAATCTTTCTTTCTATTTAGCCTGGAACACCCTAAATACCTGAAATTAGATTGCAGTATAACACTCCAGGTTGGAAGCCTCTATACTGTTCCTTGTAAGTCCCATTTGCTAGGATCATGTAACATGTCAGAGCTGTCTCATTTTTCCTCTCTTTTCCAGTCTTGGCAGATGAGAACAGATCTGATTTCTGGCTTAGCTGCTGCACAATGTCATAACATTCAGCGCGGCTGCAGCTGTACACTGGCTCACTGAGCTGTAATTATAGAGAGGGGGAAATATATCTTGAAATTAAAGAATATTGCACTTGTAATAGGAGTGTTTATAAGAACCACAAACAAACTGCTTATTAGGTTAATGTGGGACTAAACAGTAAACAGAGTCTGCCGAGCGTTTGCCCAGATAAACTCAGCTGCGGTTATGAGAGCGCCAGTCTTGCAAAGGGAATTGGCTTTTCATAGAGTCCCACCAGCCTGGGTTTGTATATCAAAGTGTGAGCTAAAATCTAAGAGAGCAGGTAAAAGGGTGAAACATCTAAGGATATATACTTGTGTATATTTTTCTTTTTATATTTGCATCGCAGAGATAACAATTGTGGCTGCGAATCCAGCAGCAAGACAAGAAAAAAAAAGGGGAAGTTAGAGAGGTTAGGAAGAGTCAGGAGACTCTCTGTTATTTGAATAAGGCTATATACATATGTTACATAATTATCACCTGAGACAAATCGTCCTGGGCAAAAATTCAGTGTATGTATAGCATTCACAAATGAAAAACATTGAATGTCCAACATGTTTATCTCTTCCAGAGAGTGCTGCCACATCACAAAGTGTGAAATGCGTCGAGGAAGAATTGAGATTTGTATTAGAATATTTAGGAGCCTTTTATTTTATATAATACTAATAAATATTGTTGTTTGCTATTTTAGCATTACTATAATAATATATTTGTTTTAATATTTTTGTGATGATTTCAGTTGTCTTGAAAGTCCCCATTTGATGTTGCTGGTTTTGTGGTTATGTATAGCATTCCCCGATGTAATTTTGCTTTAATGGACCATTAAACAACTGAACAGGGTTACCACTGTTATTTTCTAAGGAGGAGCATGCAACTGGTCCTTCCCTATCCATAGAACTGTAAAGTGTGGTGTGTAAAGTGCTTCTTTGTTCTACTGTTGCTGGAAACAATTACAAAAGATTTGACATCTATATGCAGCTACTTTTTTTGTTTCTGTGGGCTCTTGATTGGTGAACAAATAAAATTCAATAGTAGCACTTTATATGAAGTACCATATATACTCAAGTATAAATCTTTTTTTTTAACTTTAACTATCTTAACTTTAACTAATGCAATTAGAAAAAGAACATTGGTTTATTCTCAGGGCAAACCACTACATGGTCATCTTATGTCTGCATTTGTTTTCATTACTCAAGTGAAGAAAAATACATGTTGTTCCTGCTAGGAATTTAGTAAAATTGTCATATCTTGTTCACTGAACGGAGATCTTATCATCTCATCACACATGTTGTAGTTTAGGGTAATGTAGGTGTAGTACAGTGAGTAAGCATTGTCACATTAAAAAAAATACAGTACCGACAACAAATAATGCAAAACATCCTGGAAAAAGTAAACTAATACAACTCTATACCTCTAAACAATGACTATTAAACTGCACTATACTACCACTTCTTGGTTGGGTTAAGATTTAAACTGAGTTTGAAGGCTGCTGGGACTTTATCATGGTGACACCTGTCCTATTTCATATTTTTGTAGAAATATATGGAGAATCGACATCTGAGTGCAATAACTCTTTGGCTTGTCTAATTGTAAAATTATGAGTTTATTTCATATGTAATTCGATCTTCAACTTCCAGATTACTACCCAGCAGTTCTGATTATGCAAAAAGAGGATCATTTCAACTTCCATTCTCAACTGTATCCACAAAAAGCAGAAACTGGCCTGAAAAGTGTGGAGAATGGCAGTGAATTATTCTAAAAATCACATTCCTTTATATGCAGCCCTTTCAACTTTATATTTATTTAACTGAAGAAATAAAACTTGAAGAGAGGGACATCTTTACAAATGCTTAATGAAGCAGGAGATGTCCGGCCATGAGAAGAAGAAATTGAAGAACAAATGGTATTCTAATCTGTACAATGGTCTAACAATAAATGACAAAGCAAGATAAAATAGTTTAGATAAAACTCATAGTATGAGCAAGCTTGAAGGAAATCAGTGAGTGAGCTGTCATTATTGACCTCCTGAAAATATTAGTTGCAACCAAGCGTTCTCTCTTGAAGGATTGTAGGAATGGGACAACAATAGAAGATACTTGGAATAGTACCTGAGATGACCCATGATGTCTGGTCCACTTTCTATAGTGTAGTTTAATGTGACTTGACTCCAGGTGCAAGTACCACACAAACTAACATTACTGTATAACCCGGAGATGGGAAACCACCATCTTATCATTATAAGGGGGTCACAACTTGATCTATTTTTAATGATTCGTGGAAAGATCCTGTTCCTTTAGCAATGGTTCCTATCAACTCCTCCTGATCGTGCATTCCTTTTACTCAATGAAAGACAACTTATCCAACCTGAGAATGAACAGGCTGTCCCAATATTCCAAATTCCTTAAAAAGACACTCAAGTACATGGCAGAAGGTTCTTCTCGTTTATATTATATATTATATATTTTCACGTTTTTTTATGCAGTTTTAATGCAACAGTTTTAGACCGTGAAAGGGGTTACTTTCCGATTTAAGGCTCACTTTTAAAGCTACTCTAATAAGGATAAAAAATATTTCAGTGATATCAGATCTTCAATAAATCTATCATTATAAAACACAACACAATAAAGTTCTGGCCCATTAAAACTTTAAATGATTCTGCCAACACGCTTCACAGATCAGACATTGTCCTTTCATGACCTTCATCGGGAATTAAAGTAAATAAGGAAAGTGTAGACTGGATTTGGGAATGAGTGTGGATATAAAAACTATTTGGTGATATATAAAGTATTAGGTGAAGGCACATTCCACATCAGCATTGCAAACAAAAATGATCACGCCTGTACATGCTACAATATTTAGCATCTCCACTTGTCTGAGTCTAACCTACACAAATATCATGTACTGCAAACTCTGATGAACATGGCAATCTATGACCCCTAAAACACGTTGATTACATTTGCAGGACCCACTGTACTGTCTATTGGAATAAAACTTTTTATCATACACATGGTGTTCTGTTTTAGCCAAATAGGAAGGGGTAGCCCTAGGCTATTTGCTGTATTTTTTCTTTGGCAAGCCAGATTCTAGAGAAATGTTTATGGATAGGTGAGGGTACACACACTTGCTGCCCCATTTCCTTTATAGGAAGATACCAAGCCTAATAAAGAGTCTGGTTTCAATATTAAGGGAAACCCACACTGGTTTAGGAAGCTTTAATAGGTGAATTTGGAAGGCAAAACAAAAAAATGAAATATAGAAGAGGAAAAGTAAATCTGCTGAGTGAAATGAGCCAAAATAATTGAAAAAAGTATCAAAACATGGTTAATTCGACAAACAAAAATGTATAACTTGACCTTCTAGGTGTGCTGATACCAAGAACATATACATTTTATTTTGACATATGACCTGTTCTTGGGGGATCTCACTAGGGCTTGGCAGGCTACATTCAGTGGTCCTACTTAAAGGAATGAGATGGGTTGTAGATTGCATATCACAGCAGTTCATCAGGAGTAGTTGAGGATATCTGTTCTCCAATATAAATGACCCCCTAGATGTGTTTATTTTACTTACCATACAGTATGGATAATGTGATTGCTGTATATTTTCTATGCAGAGCTAGCTTGGGGAAATCATGTAATGAGTGTAGTTTCCCAGAACAGTTTACTCAAAGGATGGTAAATTAAACTCTCATGGAAGACCCTGTGCCTGAGAACTCACATTACCTAAGAGAACATCACACCTACTGGGTGGTAGGGATTATTTGTAATTGAATTGTCCCCAGCACATCTGTTCTGAAATAATCAGACAAAGAAATATTCAATTAGTTTTAAAAGCAGATGCTTCATGTGCCTTGCTAACTGCAAGTTTGGTCTATTAGTTAATGTTTCACACTCTCGTCTTTTACACATTAAAGGAATACTTCAGACAAGCAGCTAAATGCACAGTTTAAATAGAGATCTATTCACTCTTTTTTTGTTGTAGATAAAGTTGGGAGGGTTAGATACTCCATGAGGTTATGTCTCTGACCCCACCGAGGAGCCTTCTGTTTGTATTGTATGATATTTGATTAGTTTTTATTCTCTGAAAGAAATAAGACTGCTGAACCAGCAGCACTGTCATATCCACTGTTATCTACATGCAGACTTGAATCCCAGGCTAAACCCGAAAGTCGGATCCACCTGTAAATCTGCCATCTTGTTACATATGGCTGCTGAGAACCGCTGATGCCTTTTAAACATATGGTACATTCATAATTCCACTGAGTACCGTCCGTGTTTGTTTCCAGAAAACAAGAGCTATACATAATTTACCAAATAATCCATTATTTACCCAACATATATATCTATTGTCAACATACAAAGATACTGTGGGCACTGGGGAAATAAATAAGGACATTAAGGCTTCTATAAAAAATGAAAATATTTTTAGACCTTCAAATCAATCAGAGATGATCATTTTTTAGAAAGAAAGGTGGTAAATAGCATTTTCTCAAATTTGTCTAATGTCAATTGCTTTTACGATACTGAAAAGTACCCCTTGGTAAAATCTTGTTTTAATTGGATCTGTTACACTTACATGTTTAGGCTGATTTGAACCAACAAATCTGAGTTTTAATTTTCACAAAATCTCAGCAAAAAATGGGAGAGAAACTTTTGGACATAAAGCTCAAACAACCGTTTCAGTAGTGCTCCTCCTCCTAACCCCATGTAATAAAGATGAGGAATGATGGATTTGAAGCTCAGTCTTGGTAACAACCATGGCTTTCTCGACAGATATAGTGGAGTGAGGGTGCGTAGCCATCCAGGGACCAGAAGTGTGTTATTTACAGAAGCAACAGGCAAAAATAAAAGGGAATGCTTGAAAAATGAATACAGCCATCAGATCTAAGGACAGGAAAATTTCCATATATTACATTTTTGGTTTTGGTTGGGTCCAGTGATGCTTCAGCTTGGTCTTCATTCTTCCTTCCTTGTATACATTTGGTGGGGTTCTTCCTTAGGTATCAATGCAACTGCCTGTGTATCATGGTAGTAGATGGCTCCGCTACCAATGGAGAAGACGTGTGGAAAGGAATAGAGCAGTGTCTGAAACTTGTTATCATGGGAGAAACCCCCGAAATAACTTTCATGTCTCAGGGAACCCCTGCTTTGAATACTATATCCACAGCTCAGGGTACATACATATGATGGTTTGTAGAAAAAGCCCTTTTCATTCCTGGTCATTGGGAATAATGTCCCCCCTATAGCCACAAAAGTTGGTGTCAGTTAAACTGACCTAGGAGATACAAATCGCTCATTGCTCAAAGAACCTCTAGCAACCTCTAAAGAAACCCTAGGGTTCCATGGAATCGTGTTTGAGAAACAGGGAGAAGGCATATGGGCTAGACGTTTTGCTCAGAGATTGGCTTTTAAAGTTGGGTGAATGTTTTTTGAAGTCTGAGAAGCATACTTTAAAGTTGACATTTCTTTGAAATTTAATGTTTTTATTGTATTGTAAAACAGAACATTCAGTTAGAAGAGAAAATAACGAGAAAGAACATTTGTCTTCCATAAGCATTAGTGGGGTTCATCATTGGGTTCTTCAAATTTCAAAGATTTTTCTTTGTGATAGGTATTGGTTCTTTACCTTTACTGAACATATATTATGTGAGCCACCTCTAGATTATTCGTAATATAATGTAGTTAGTGGGTAGGAGAGAAAGAAATAGGTTTGAGGCTCAAGATTTGATGCAAAAAAGTATAAATAGTGTATTTTTATATTCACAGTTAGTACATGAATAAATATACAATATGGGTTTTAACACAATATATCCTACACCCTGTTAATTGCACAGGGTTTGGATATTTTTCCTAGACATATATTTTTGCAAACAACCCTTGCAACAACATACCCCTGAGGAAGCCTTTAATTGGCGAAACACTTTGGGCAATACACAACCGTAACAGGTCCCACTTTATGCAACCTTTTTGTATGGTGTTAGAAAAATATTTATACTTTTTTGCATCAAACCTTGAGCCTCTAACCTCTTTCTTTCTCTCCTGTCCAATAACTATGTTATAAACTTCAAAGATTGTTTGCTCAACTTCAAAGAACATTTGCCAAAAATATTCCAAGAACATCCTCCAATCAGCTATTAACACATTAAACTCAAGAGCATTTGATCAGTGTCATTGGACCAACTCCAAGTTTATATATGTTTTTGACCTAATGAGTGAATATTGCCTAATTCACAGAGAATGAATTTGCAAGCACTGAAAACATCACTATGTGAACTGGTTATTAATGTTAAGTGTAGTTTTGATTGGAGCATGCCTTTAATTAACACCTAACCTTATTTAAAATTATTCTTATCTCTTTGTGCGTAGATTCATCGTAAATCCTAAAATATGACCTGTTTTAATTAACAGATATAAAAGATGATACCATTGGAGTTAATTTTTCCCGTTTCTTTTGCATGAGGATGTTGGAAATGTATTATCCTTGCAGAGTAACTTACAATTTATTGCTACATTCATCTTGATATTTTCCAGCTGAAGCATTTCCTGCTACTAATGAATATTGAAAAATGACCTTTACTATGTATTTCTTTATTATTGGAGTGCTGTGGTCTGCAGTCACTTAATAGCAAAATCTCTATTTACACATATATTGGCAAGTGCCATTTCAGACCTCTAAATGTAGATTGCTGCTTGCACTTTCCCCGCTGACATCTAGCTATTTCATTAATGTGAAGTCTGTGGTCTGTTTATAAAGGTTTATGGTTGCATGATGTAACCTTTTAGTACGTGTCTATTTTGGAAACGACAAAATATGATATATCTTAAGCATACTATAAAAAACAATCCGGCAAAATATAAATTCTCTAAAGTGCATTAGTAATTTTGCAGCAAATGATATATTGCAATGAAAAATAGCAAGGATCTTGTTTACACTATGAAGTCTTTATTTGGAAGGACGATGTTGATCAAACCCTCCATCCCAATATCGGGATACAATCTAGTTTGTTTATAGTTCAGTTATATATATATATATATGTGAACGTCCACCTCCCAACTTTCCCTTTTACCACCAAGTCCTAGTCTTTTTTTCCTCCTTAGTTGTCTATTGACTATGGGTGGATATAACTCTATATATCCCTGCACCTCTGTACACTGCTCTCTATCAAGGTGACTTGATTAAAAAGTGTTATTTTGCACTAAACCTTCCATCCAGTCTCTAAAATATTCATTTTGGTATTTTCAAACACTATAATATAGAGAACATAGTTGTAATAGAACATAGTTGTAACAAAAAACAAAAAAAAAAAACATTTTGGCTAGCACTATCGCCCCTGCAGGACTTTACATGTTCCTCTTGTGTCCACATAGATTTCTGCAGACACTAAAGTTTCCCCCACACCTCCAAAAATATGCAGTTAGGGTTATTGACTCAGTTGAAAAAACTGTCTTTGGCATATGTGGAAATTAGCATGTAACAAGTAGTGAAAAACATTTTAAACAACGCTCTCAGGAGTAATTCATTCTCACAGGAGAGGCATTAGAGTCTGATCTCAGCTCCTCTTACTGTGCATCTGTTCTTAGGCTGCCAGTTATTGGTGGCAGCAAAGATATATTAGGGAAGTGTGACAAAATGCTGGATCATTGCTGGCACGAGATTGCCAAACTATGTTAGGGATTTCACATGTAGCAAGCTTTCCTATAACTGTTGGCAGTAGTTAGTTGGCTATGTTAGAAAAAATGAGATAAGAAGGCAGCAGGATTCTTCTGTTTGAGGATGAATTATTCCACAGTGGCAGTAGCTACATATATATATATATATATATATATATCAGGTTGACAGCTGTTTTTCAAGTAAAGGTTTTAGAAGTATGATCATATTTGTGGCCAATTTAGGAATAAAGACTTTGCAGGTTACAAAGCTAGGGAGCAAAATTACAGTAAGTGTAGTCTACTAGGTAGAGCAGCATTGGAGCCCATCTCCAAAATGTTGTACCAAACCAACCCCATTCTCCCTTCTTATATTTTGTTTAAAAAACTAATATATATGCATAGTGTACGCATGCATACCTTTTTACCATTAGTCTTCATGCTGGTCCTTGTAATGGCATTCTAGGTCCTTCCACTTCTTCCTTGGTGGCATCGGTGGCATCTTGTCTTTCCACTCATTGTTACATGGGCACCATGCTGTCCAGGAGTACTGTGAGCCTGGTCCAGGGGAATGTCAATTACACCCAGATATGTAGGAAGAGGCTTGGATTACTCTGAACCCAAAAGGAGGTTTGGAGGACATAAAAGACAGAACCAGAAAGAAGGTGAATAAAAGCTGATTTTTTTCCTGCTGGACATCTTATGTTTAACAGAGTGGATCTTGTTAACAAGTGGATCTTGGCTTTAAAATGATGGACAAGGCACAGATACACTTCAAATTTATTGTGAGCTGCTACTATTTTCCTATTTATCTCTTTACTAAACCCATATATTTAACACATAGCCATTCTTGTCCTACTTACAGATAAGGCGAGTATGTAACTGCTCAATTATACATTTCTAGCCCTTTCGGAACACACATTTGCATTGCTGCATTTCCAGCCTCTTTAATTCATATACTTTACATTATTGCTCGGAAATCCCTTGACAATTGCAGAGCGTCAAGACAGCAGCTATTTTAAATCAATAAAAGTAACCCAAATTGAAGCTTAGAGAAAGCAGAAGTGGCAATCTGAGAGTGCAGAAGGCACAGTTTTATGTCCTGTCATGTAGTCTTTTATTTCGCATGTTTATTTTAGTGAGCCTGCCAGCATATTCTGTCCTAGGTTCTTGTCCTGCATACATTTAATTACAGTATGTGGCAAATGCGGATCCTTTTTGAAGCAGAATAACTTACTGCTGGAATGTCTAACTTTAAAAAAAGGTCATCAAAAGTTCCCTGTGTACCAAAACAAAGCTATTCCTTTATTGGGCATCAAGAGAATTTGCACCCCCTAGGGGAAGGATGAACACAAGTCTCTAAGTGGGCAATTAATGACAAAAAAATCAGATCTTGGGTAAGGCATCCTGAGCTATTACCCAGAGCACTCTTCTTTTCTGGACCCTATTGGACAGAATAGAAGGGGTACAGAGAGATAAATGCTGTGCATTTGGGGCCCATATTACATATTTCCCCAACCTTTATTTGCTAAGGTTTTGCTTCTAATTTTTTTTCAGATTTTATAAAACAATCATATCTGAAGTGAATCTAAAAGAACTTGAGCAGCCAACTGATCTTACAAGACCGGTCTTTGGGTTCTGATCAATTGTGAACAAATAGGTAAATAGCGATTGAAAGTGCACATGTGTTAAAACAATCAAGTACTGTACATCTGATCTAAATTTGAAATAGAATTCTGTTTTTTAATCAGAAGGGCAGAATCTTGCAGCCATATAAGCAGTATTACTGGACTTATGCCTGATTAGTTATATTGTTCAGATCGGTGAATCCAGTACAAGATTGGCAGCAGACCTGCTCATTTGTACGTGGCCTAAGAGTAGTAAATGACTGTTAGATATCAAATAATCTCTACAGCATGATGGCTCGTAGCATGAGAAAGCATTTCATTTATCTGTGTAGGACACTCTCATCCTATAATTGTGCACATTTATAGGCAGGCATAGAATAGTATATTCTGCTAAATCTTGGCAAATTGGCAAAAAAATGGCGTGTCTGGGAATATCTTTGGGCTCTTTACCCTATTGGTCTAAAACTAAAAATATCCTCGACAGAAATAAGGGGTGGACATGAAATTTGTGCAGTTTGCAGCGATAAAAAGAGACTCTTGCATATGCATATTAGATCTGGGTCAAAAGGTTCTGGGACCCCAATTTTTTATAAATCTGGATACAGATAAGGGGCAAACTGCAATACTTAATACTTAATACTGTATCTGTTCCCCTGGATTGTAATAACCCATTTGTGTTGGTAATGCACCGCCGTCACCTAAAGCCTGAATTTTAAAGAAAAAGCGGTCTCACTTTTCATGAATGTAGAAGTAGGGTTTTGTGTCAAAATTTGTTACACAAAAAGTGCTTTATTTCATGTAACTATACTAACAAAGATCCACTAGAAGCAAAAAGTATTTTTCATTATTGGAGTAATTAGCAGAGAATGGAGAAAAGGGTCCATAATTACAGATGTTCTTAATCTCAACGTGTTTGGCCACAAGGTTTCTTCAGGGGTTTCTTCAAGGGTATTAAAACAAAACAAGTATGTTCTTGTATTGTGAAAGGTTATTTTGCATAACTGAATCACTATATGTATATGGAATATTTGGGGAACAAAAAAATAAAAAGGAGTGTCTGCTTGGAGAAAATCAATGGTGCTATGAGCATCTTAATTTATATAAATGGTAGAAGGGTATTATTTAGGTTAGATGCTCCATTTGGGAGGGAGAACAATATGGGGTTCATTCCAGGTTTGTGGAGAGTGGATCTTTCCCAATGATAAGTGTTATTGGAATACAGAAAATAAGAGAATGTAAGGAAGGTATGTTTTGCCGGACCAAGACTGTATAGATAGAGATATGCAAAGAAAGGGATGGCAAGGCTCCTATTTTTCTAGTGACACTAAACTAGAGTATAACAACTGTAACCAACATACCACTATCACATTTATTAGTTTTAAAGTGACTCTTGGTGTCTACAAATGGTATCCATAACTTTAGTTATACTCATGCATTGGCTGTAGTTAACTTCTGCCTACAGGCATGCAAATGTGTTCTGGACAAAGTAACAACAGTTCACATACCAACCCTGTGAACTAAAGCAGACTGCCCAATATCAGATTGGTATTCCTTCATCCTAGCATTCTTCCTTCCAATGTCACCCTTAATTAATTACTGTCACCCATACAAAGTTTTAATTAATTTTTAAATAAACAATGTAATCAGCATTTCAGAAGTTCTGTTAAGTGTTCAGAGTCAGTGTGTAAAGCACAACATTATCTGACACTGTAAATATTATATCCAGACCACGCTGAGTCTCCAGGTCCACAGAGATGCTGCAGTGATGGCATTGATTTGCGATAACGACACAATATCTGTAAGGTTTTAATTAGCAGAGTGCTCGTTGAACATATTTGGAAAGCATTTGATATCATCTCATTCTACAAGACAATATTACAAAGTCAATCAGCACACAAGAGGCGTTGTTTCATTTCAATATACATATCGGGTTTGTCTGCTAATATTTGCAAAGTTGTTGTGAAAGGGAACAAGCTGCTCTGATGCTAAAAGGTACACATTGAAAAAGTAAGATTCTAAACCAGAGCCTTGTAGCATAAAAAAATACGCTATCTAACGCTAAGGTTTGTGTGCTAAGGTAACCCATTGGTGGGTTTGTGTTCACAAAAACAGTACCATTTAAACGTAAAATAAAATCATAAAATTACATTTTTTATTTGTTCATTATAAAACACTTAATAAAAAGGTGTAAATTATATACTCAAGTATTATTTTCCAAACTTCATTATAAGGTCTCAAGGTGTCTATGCTTTCTACACGTTTCCGGATACTAAGTCTGCTTCTTCAAACTTTTTTTATGTATTTATTTGCAGTGAAGTTCTTCCTCCAGAGAAGAAAAAGCAACCATGTAGCCAGAAGTGACTTGTCATTTCCAGGAATTGCACCCTGATCTGCGACAGCCATGTGCACTAAATATTTGAGCCTGCCGTGGAACACTGCAGTCAGTTAAAAGTCAGAAATGGGCCTAAGAGTTAAATATTGAGTGCTGTACTATTTTCAGAAAGCTATGTACATAACCCTACCAACCTTCCCAACAGCGATGATCTACCAGAACTTTAGAGATCCACTGATGACATCTCCATGTTATTTAAAAAAAAACATTTTATCTAAAATGCCTATTAGCATGTCAGTTTTAGGGAAAAGAAGGACCCAGGGAAGGAAAGATAGAAGCAGATACTTTTTTTCTTGTTGACTCAATACTAAATTACTGTTTGGGGGTTCATTGGCTTGTGCAAGCGGTAATAGGACAAGGTCCTTCTTTAATTTACTGGAGTTCTGCTTTAATACTACATATAATATGGAAACACAAACCTTAGGTGATGCTGTCACCCCTTAGCCATCTTCTCTGTCTAAAATTTTGCTGCTGTATCGTCTTGACAACAAAGTCAAGGATTCTCAACCAGCACAAGAATTCTTTCGGGAAGTGGACTCCAGAGAGTAACTGTCTGTTACTTCTTTCTTTCTTCTCTACCTTTGAAAATCCCCGGGCATCTGTTTATAAAAGTCTGTCCATACACATCTATATATATGCAGATTTTATTTATGACCTAAAAGCCATTGCTTCCTCCAGATAAATTACCAATCAGGTCTAAGTGTATCTTATGACAACAAATAAAAAATTCCCCAGATTGTCTGCAAGCTTTCCCCAGTGAGACATCCGGAAGGCTTCTCACAATATCATGGCCACAGCTCACTGGAGGGGTGAAGCATGCAAAAACGAAAAGATAAGCTTTCAGCTTATCAGTCTTCTCAAATAAAAAATGGCATGCAAGAATGATTGGAGGACACACACACGTCCTGCAGCATCCAGATTATAGAAAATATTTTAACCTTACTGTTAGCTTTGAAACGGAAAGTCACATAGAGAGCTAAATTATTCTGGGATTGGGTGGAAATTTTACATTGTCTTTTTAATAATTACAAAGATTGTTGATTATTGTGGTATTTCATGTTCCAGTGTTAAAAGTATGTGTGTCCAAAAGTAATTATTTAAGGCAACCATATTGGATGCCAGTATCTTGTACATGCTAAGAAGTATGGCAGAAACCAACCATGGCAAAAAGAGAAGGATGATGCCCTCATAGTTCTCGGGCCAACACCCCATTAGATGGATAACTCTAATGATGTTTTTAGTTGTCAATGACGGTGGTATACTGGCCACCACTTAAAGAGACACAATCTTTCTACTGGTCACCAATTTAGGAGGCTTTTTTCCTCACTCCCCTCAAAAAAATTGGTTTTAGCAAGGGTTCCTCAAAACCCGAACATTATTTATTGATCCTAGGTGATCCAGCAAACCTAGAAAGGATCTGGTCAAGGATTGAAAACATTTGACAAAAATTAGCAAATTGTTTATGAAAAACATTTCAGTTTGCTGGATCACCCAAGTTCATCCAAGTTAGTCTATATTTTCCAGTCTTGGAGAACTTTAAGAAACCAAGACCTAGGTGTGGACAGGTTTATTAGAGTAAAGTCAGCAGTATCTTAAATTAATGTGTGCATATAGAGAGAAATAGGGGTGAAGAAAGGTGAAACTTTGTAGTCCAGCAGGAAGGGCTGATAAATTGGGATTTTAATGCAGCAAAGGTGCTGTGTTGTCAGCCCAAACAGGAAGTTAAGAACAGCAGATTTCTGGATGATCAACTGTAATTAGTACATTTTAAAGTGATACAACATGAAGAGATATGCTTATGTTGCACAGATGTAATGTTTTATTTTTGCCCTGACATACATACGTAATGCTAAAACATAAAAAAAAACATAAGACAAATGGGAGTAACAGTAAAGTGGATACTTCCTTCAATATACATCATGCTTGCTATGTTCAAATTTCCCCCCAACCAGATGTAATTGATCATAATCCTGCCCCTGTACAATGCATTGGTCAAACCACATCTGGAATATGCAGCCCAGTTTTGGTCACCAGTTCACAAAAAGAACATTGTTGAATTAGAGAGAGTGCAGAGAAGGGCAACTAAATTATTAAAAGGAATGGAGGAGCTCAGCTATGAGGGGAGATTAGAGACGTTTAAGGGGGATATGATCACCCTGTATAAATATATAAATGGTCCATATAGCGAACTCACTTCCCAATGATTCACTTTGAGATCATTACAAAGAACAAGAGGGCACTCTTTGCGTATGGAGGAAAATAAGTTTAAGCTCTGGATAAAGAAAGGATTCTTCACTGTAAGGTCTGTGAAAATGTGGAATAGGCTCCCTCAGGAAGTAGTTTCAGCAACTACTATAGATTGCTTTAAGAAAAAGCTGGATGATTTCTAGAAGCACAGAATATAACTGGGTATTAAGGATTTAAAGTCAAAATGACAGTGACTGTTGATGCAGGGAACATCCGACTGTCTCATGGAATCAGGAAGGAATTTTTTGAAGCAAATTGTACCAGGGTTTTTTTTTGTCTTCCTCTGGACCAACTGTGTCTTATAGGGTTGTATATCTGGGATATGTTTACTTCCCTAGTGGTTGAACTTGATGGACTTACGTCTTTTTCAACCTAACCTACTATGTAACTATTGTGAGGGGTTAAGCTCAGGATCGCCTTTGCTGGGGTCAAAGGACACTTGTCTGGTTCATCCAAATCAGATCACACACCGAGGTATAAGTGTTAAGCTGACCTGTAGCCAGGTTTATTGAAGGTTGCAGATAAAATAACAAAACAGCAAAAGAAAGTCTTGCCTGTCCGGCACTTACTAAACATAACACGTTCCTGTCTATCAGCTGGAGGGCTTCTCCCTGTCAGCTCAAAACCAAGCTTTTAGCAACCTTTTAGTCACTTTTGAGCACATTCACACAGACCGACGAGCTCACTCACACAGACACCTGTCTGTGTCTCCAAACAGAGAGCTTCCTCACAGAGACCACCTGTCTGTGTCTCTCAGCAGAGCTCCCTCATGCAGAGCTCCCTCACTGAGCTCCTGGCTCTATGGTAAATCCCCACCCTCAGTGCTTCTTCATTAATTACCTCACAGGTGAGAGTCTTACACCTGTTACTTCACATAGGAGAGAAATCTTGGGCAAGTATATCTCCCTTCCACCACCAATCCTGCATTGGAGTCACACTATGAAACTAGAGAACAAATAGATTCTTTATAGAGTGCGTAATATAACCAGCACAATGCAGAAGATGGTCAGGTGCTGTAGTAAAAGGAGAAAGCCTCTGCTGCCAGAAGGTTAGGCCTACCGAAACCAAAGAACTATTGAATGTATATTCAAATCCCCACGATAAAAAATATGGGAATTCTCTCTTGATCCTAATGCTTTGACGTACTGCCCTTGCTGTGAAGCCTCTTATCAGATCTGAAATACATTTTCCAATTAGACAAGGGCACTTCTGCATCAAATAAATTTCCCCCTAAAGATCTGAATCTGACTTTGTCATGTTGAAAGCACAAAGCACATTGCTCATAATTATTTTCCAGACCAGCTTGTGCCAGCTTTAAGGAATCTTCTTATTTTGACAGGACCGTGGCAAGCTGCAGTGTTATACTCCTGCCCAGGCTGCGATGTATTATTCATTTCATTTATCTTTAGAGGATGACACGTACTAACAGAGTGATGACATGTTAGGCGTCTGCTTAATCACTCCTTATGGAAATATGACAAAGATGTTCATGTAAATATCTTCCTTTCCACCCATGAAACAGATTGTTGCTACTCATGGGCAGGGGAAGCCACAGATTTTCAGAAGGAGGTTTCCAAATGTAAAATGTAAAGCAGATTGGGAGTCGATCAAAAAAAGTGAGTTTTTAATGGACGCCAACTATCCTTTTTTTTTTTGGAAATACCCCACACAGTTGCGATCAATGATAGATTGCAAAGTGTTAATGAATTCATAACAGACAGCTTATAGTATGCAAACTTCCTACATGCATGCATAGAATGGGTTTCCCCTTCAATTGCCCCTGCTGCTATTGTTTTTCCCGACTAGAGGTTCAAGTGGGTTTGTTAAGCCAAGTCAGGATCTAAAAAGGAGTCTGCTACTTTCTTATGAGCAATGCGACTTGTAAAGGCAAACTGTTGTTTACATACATATACACACAACTAGGAATGAGCATATGAAACAGAAAGAAAACAAGATATTTCTCCAAAATGTTGCATTTTTTCAATGGGTAAGGCACAAATAAAGGATAACAAGGCAAACTAAAGTCTTTATATATTGCAGATTACTATTCTGTCCTTAGATGTGATGGCTGCATTTGAATATTTTCCTTAAGATTTTTGTTTGTAGCAAATAGGAAAAAATAACTGTTGCTCTTGCCAGAAATGCAAAGTCTTTGCAACTTTATGAGAGGTAAGCTCTAATGGGATGAACAAGGGAATATATGTTTAAGCTCCATGGGTGGTTGCCAACTGGGTCTCCCTCTATTAATGCAATGGAGAAATGAGTATAGACTTTAAGACACCTAAATTGTGTTGTAATTTGCAGGAAAACTAACTAAAAATGTACTAAGAAAGGAAAACTAATGCAGGGCCTTCTCGAAGAACTCTAAACTTCAATATTACAATACAGTACATTTTTGTTTTTCAGTTTAAATGTGCTTTATGGTATTTTTTGGTGTGTTTATGATTTTACTAGTTCATTCTGCCTCAAATTGTTTTTTTGTGTTTTGTTTTACAAAAAATTACAATCATGCTGGTAATTGTCCATTACCAAAATAAAATACACCTGCACATTCTAACCATAGGGGATTGCAAATACAATTGCACGTAATTGCAAAAAAAACTAAGCAGTCTACTACCCAACACTTTGTTTGAAAGCCAGAATTAAATAAATTGCAAAGTCTCAAATATGAACACAGGAGTTACATGATGTTCAACAGAGATTCAGGACCTGGAAGAAGACTGGAAGAAGATGTTCTCGATGGGTCTGATTTATAAAAGAGAGGATACACTTTTATCAGTAAAGCTGGCTGATCCAGCATGAAGATATTAATTGTTCCAGAAAGTACATGTATATTCTGCGCATTATGGCCATAGCTCTGTACAAGGCACAGATTTCAGATTTCTTACTGTTAGCACAATAAGACATTTATATCACCTTTTATGTTCCAATTGCTTTAGTTGACAGCACTTGTCATGTTTTGCCTGAATCATTTCTGAGCATATGCCAACTAAATAAGTGTTTCCCTCTATAGGACCTCAACATGTTGATATTCCATATGGTCTTTACAGGAAAACATCTCCCTTTCAAATCTGAATCATGATCTTAATCTTACTCATATGGTCTACTTATTTCAGTTATCTAGTTTCGGGAAGGGAAGTGCTCCTAAAACTTAGACTTTGAGGATGGTCCCACGGACAAGTACAGTGTGTCTGTGTTGTCTGCTAGAACAGCTTCAGCCCTAAATAGGAATGTTTTGCCCAAGAGTTCCATTTTAGAATATAAATATATAGAGGTGAGTGGAGTCAGAATTTAAACAATTTTTGAAAAATCAACAACATGTATCCATTTTTAGGAACTTTGGAGAGCATGGGACTAGTCTAAATCCATTTTTCTGTTCAGTCCACCTCTAATTATGCTGAGAAAAGAGGCAATTTACTATGCAACAGCAGAAAAACAATTGCCTTTGTATAACTGGATACATTTGCTGTGATTTTACCTATTTAACAGTCTCAATAAAGGAAAACAGGAACATTTGTAAGTCACTTTGGAAAAAATGTGTATTTGGAAATTGTGGCTCTGCACTGTCTGTAATCTTTTTTTCCAACTATCCCTATAATTTCACTAGAAGCCCTAATTCTGACTAACAAAAAATGGCACATTGGCTAGCCTTGCTTGGTTTTTATTAGCCTTGCTTTAGTAAAGGACTGCACTGACATTGTTGCTGATGACAGCCACAGCCCACTATAGGACAGGTGTGCCAGCGCAGTAGCCTGTCATTTTCCCAAGTTATGGGCCATTTTTTTCCATGTGTAACATATCTAAACTTGGAATTTCCAATTCGGATTCTGAATTCCTATTCAAGGTCAAAATAGCTCCAATTGGAATTATCCTACCTCCACTGGTTATAAACATGCAGATACATTTTAGGCAAATTGTCAGCCTGTTGGTCCACAGGATGCTTTGCAATATATTAATATTATTATTATTATTAAATAGGATTTATATAGCAACAACATATTACGCTATATAAAAACATTAGAATGAAACTCAAGCCAATTTTTGCTTCTGCCAAGATTAATCAACTCCAACGCATGTGCAAATATAAAGACATTCCAAACAGCCAATCAAGAGGGGTGAGGATCCACAAAGTATAAGAAGAAAGCTGGTAAGCAAGGTTGAGGACGTCATATCACTGAACTGGAGGTGAGTATAGTTCCACTTTATGTTTAAAAAATCTGACTGAAGGAAAAAGCATTTCTAAGTGTGAAGTTTTAGTTCAGTACATTGGAGGAAGGAGCAGACAGATCCCCATCTTCAGCCTGCAACTGCATTGGTAGAACGTCAGCTAAAATCAGCCCGAAAGAATACTGAGCCAGTGGATTCAGCAAACTTTTAATTAAAGTCTAAGTCCATCAAACCCATTTTTTGTTTTGGATTAAATAAGGGAAGGATTCAAACCCCTGTTATGTTTTACTGCTATCCGGAGATCTATTGAAAAGGTTTTCTTTTAAGGTCATGGAGACAATAGTTTCAGCAGACAGTAAGTAAGAAAAAAATCTCCAACAAGGACACAGACAGAAATAAAAAGCTGACAAGGGTTATTGCCATACTTCACTAAAAAAGCATTTTTTTTTCTAAATGGTGAAACTATGACAGTAAGTGAAGGAAAATCTTTTTACCAGAGCCCTGAATTGCAGTAAAAACCTGTCAAGGTTCTATTTTCCTTCTCTATCCAAATCTAGAAAAAAATAAATAGCATTATTAGTATACTAAAATATTTACCTGCTACCTGGAACTCTTTTTAGTGAGATTACCTGCTTATACTTGAAATTATTAATGCATGGATAACATATCATATTTATGTTTAGTACATGATCAGTTTGTAAGGGATAGAAATCGTGACTACTTAAGTAGTAAGTAATATCATATTTATGCATTGAGATAGGGGACAACTATACTCCATACATATCAACCATCTGTTCTCATCAAGCTCCTAGTACAAACCGGTCTGTAAGTGGAGCATTGGCACCATCATAACCACCCTCTGGGGATATCCCTACCAATTATATAAAGGACTCTATTGTTATGAAAGCTTATTACTGGGCAATTAAATGGCACTAAGAACCTAACAAACTGCGACGGTTCTCTTGTGTTCTCAGCAGGGGGGTTGATGTTAATAAACGGCTAGTACTCCCTAGGTTGTCATCTCTCGGTTATTCCATGTGTATCTCAGCAGATCTTTGCATCTCACTGCACTTAAATGGTCTTCGTGTCCTAAACATTGGAAGACCTTATAGGAAATAGAACCCATAAGGGCAATTAGGTTGCACATGTCATCTCATATCATAACTACTGTAAATCATTAAGTTTCATGGTACAGCCAATAGGGACTTCAGAAAGGAAAAGGAAAATGTGAATTGCTTCACTTTGGAATATTTTTACAATCACAAGGGGAAAGGCATGTCTTCTATAAAAACACTTGTGTTTTATTAATGTTGGGTGAAGCAACATATTTACTAAATTAGACACCCCCTCAATTCATATGCTTAAAATTTACACCCCTGCTCTTTGTACCCTCTAGGGTAGTGTTTCTCAACTTTTTTAAAGGGGAAACCTCTTGAAATACATTTCAGGTCTTCAGGGAACTCCCAGGCTATAATTACTATTATCACATCCCTCAGTACTTTAATGTGAGAGGAATGCCTCTTACATTACTGGCCAGTGGAAAGAGTGTCACCCTTACAACCAAAAGTTCAATGGTGTCAGGTTAAACTGACCTGAGAGTCACACATTTTTAATTGCTCATGAGACCCCTAGGGACATCCATGGAACCCTGGTTAAGAAACAATGCTCTAGATCAAATACCTTACTATGCTTGTTTCTAGGATGCCCCACTGTGTGCCAGGTATTTGCAGAAGGAAGAGAGAACTCTTCCCTATAAAAAGCTCTGACCAAAGTTTTGGTTACATCTGTAGGTCAAGAGGGTAATAGGGGAACAGAAAATATGTATAAGCAACAAAGAAAAGTCCAGCAATTACTTGAACCAGTTCCAGAACCAATTTATGGGCCCCCATGCCTTGCCATTGTGACCTGTGTGGCTAAGGGTCATATACCAAATGCAGATATCATGATCCCCCTCTTTCTATCATAACAATACAGCTATCACAACCCCACCCATATCATTGCAGTCACCATGATCCCTATCATTCAACCCTACTAAATGTTGCCGCCATAACAATTCTCCCATTAAAAATGTAGCCACACAACCCCCTTTCCCCCCTCCATAACTAATAAAGCTATTCTTCCACCCATGACAAGTGCAGCGTCCATGGTACCTTTCCACCAAAACCAGACCTTTCCCCCTCCTCCTTTAAGATGTGCAACCACCATGAAAGCATTAAGATGACAGCATGAGGTTGCATTGAGAGGATGAACAGATATGAATGAGGTTAGATACTTTGAATCTACTCCTGAGCTACTCTGCACGAGGCATGACGGCGGTAGCTCTGATGTCACACATTATCCCAGCCACTCCCCTCTCCCAAAACCAATTCCCTTTAGTAACGCATGTTTGGATTAAAATGGCTGGGACAGCTGTTTATTACCAAAAGGCTAATTTAACTTTATTAACATACCAAAACCATGTGCGGGTATTCCCCGGGTTAAGGACATCCGACATACGGATGTGTCCTGGAGAAGCGGATGCTTGGAGGGGGCGGTTTGCATGACTTGCAGAAGAAATCTTTTGCTAAACACAGCTGAGGTTGTGGGTGATCTTGGGGGGGTGATCCCTTCCTGCAGCCTTTTGTACCTCTTTAATGACCAAGACAAACTCTGCAGTTGTTTCTTTTTGCATATTAAAGCACAGCTTGCTCCAGAAGTTAATGAATGTCTTGGCTCTATAAAGTTTTTTTTTTTTTTTTGCTTAGTTTGTGATTAACTCACAGTACAGTAACTTACACCTTGCATTACTGCATTTATTAAAATAATGTACCTGTTCCGACTTACATAAAATTCAACTTAAGAACAAATCTACAGTCCCTATCTCGTATGTAACCCGGAGACTATTTGTATATATATAGATATTCATCTATATACTAAGTAACAATATCAACCTAACTAAATACCCATCGCAACACACCCATAAAATACACCAGCACTGAACAACTGGATCTGCAGATTCAGGAAGGCCGCCACCATATACCGCCTGAGTTACATAGATTGTGCATCCCCACCTGCCTTGGGTGCCGATAACAACCATCCACAGTTCACCACCAATTTTTAACCAGCTGTTACCTATCAATACCTTAAACCATCCTCCACCAATCACTTGCCTTCCCAAGACCTTAACTGCTACTAACTGAAGGGAAGCTCATTTCACACTATGCACCTTTTGGTTTCTGTCCCTTCCTGCCTGGCCCTTTTAAACTTTTCCCTAAACTGACTGTCTCCCCACTATCACCCCACTAATATTCCTCTCCCCTTCCTTCAAACCTTAACATCTTACTGTCCTGTCTTCCCCCTAACACTCAGTCATGCAGGCCCATCACTAATTCTGTCTTCTCGTTTTTCTTTTGCTCTGGGCCTATATGGATCAGAGAAACAGCTACTACCAGGGGACTTCTTTTATAGAAGGGTAAAATGCCTGGTACTCCTGTTGTTCCCAGGACTGGCCCCCTGGGGTATTACGGTTATAGGGAAGCAGAAAAAAATAATTAAACTGAGTTTGAGAGTGAGCCTACCATTACCTATAATCTTCCTTTCAGTCTTGTTACTAGATTTCAGACAGAGCTGAAGTTTCAGTTAAGGTAAAACCAGAAACAAGATGAGGGGAAAAAGACAGAAACATTGTGGATATACAAAAATAGAGCTAGAAGCAGTATAAAGAGAGTGGGGTGGAGCCATGAACACTGTAGCAGAAGAGCAGTAGATTCAGGAGCAGTGCAGAACTGTGCAGAGCATAGAGCTACAAGCAGTGCATGTCGAGTGGACTACAGCCACAAGCAGTGCAGGAAGATAGGAGTAGAACTAAAAATAGTGTGAGAGAATTGAAGAAGAGTCAGGAGCATACCAGGGAAATCAGAAGTCAGAAATATTGCAAGAGTGGGACAGAGCAAGGAGCAGTACAGTGGATTGGTGAAATGCCAGAAGCAATGGTACAAAAGTGAGGTGAAGTCATACTTAGTAGAGAGTGAGTGGAGAGGAGCCAGAGGCGATGGAAGAAGAGTGTGGTAGGGACAGAAGTATTACAAGGCAACTGG
>NC_092866.1:13576455-13585007 GCF_032062135.1 Pyxicephalus adspersus | reverse complement strand
GAGAAGAGCCAGAAGCAATGGAGGAAGAGTGTGGTAGGGACAGAAGTATTACAAGGCAAGTGAAGAGAAGAGCCAGAAGCAATGGAGGAAGAGTGTGGTAGGGACAAAAGTATTACAAGGCAAGTGGAGAGAAGAGCCAGAAGCAATGGAAGAAGAGTAGAGTAGGAGCACAAGCACTACAGAGTGAGTGGAGAGGAGCCAGAAGCAATGAAAGAGGAGTGTGGTTGGGCCAGAAGTAGTACAGAGCAAATGGAGAGGAGCCAGAAGCAATGGAAGAAGAGTGTGGTAGAGCCAGGAACAGAACCAATGAAAGAAAAATGGAGTAAGGCCAGAAATAGTGCAGTGAGAGTTGAAAGGAGCCCGAAGCAGTACAGCAAGAATACACCCACGAGCATTTTGAGAGGCAGTTTTGAAATAGTGGGGCAAAACCAGAAGACTGTGAGTAGGGTAAAGCAGGATGTCATGGAAGAATGGTGAACTGAAACTAAATAAAAGCTGGGGTCAATGTGGGATTCTTTGGGGAGGAATTGAAGCAGTATAGGAATAGCTGTGGCTCTAAACAGCAGCCCACAAGACAGTAAGGGAACCTGGAGGACTTTATCATCTAATAGCCCAGCTTCTGGCACCCAAAAAGCATAGATCAGTACATCAGACAGTAGTTTTTTTTTATAAAAAAAAAAGAAACCCAAAATAATCGGATTGAAAGACAAACTGCTTCACAACCCAACCGGTACCTGGAGACGCATTAACTATGCGTAACCGACACACACAAAATAAGGATGCTGTTAATGTGACAAGACGTTTATTTGGAGAGAGTAGAGGAGTCGGTTGACACATTTTGGACAGTTATATTTTGGCATAAACAGCGCTAATGGAAGAGCGTGAGGAAATATGTTTAACATCAGGGCCGAAGCGCCAGCCGTGATTAGTGCTCTCTTTTCAGCACAGCAACAAATTATATCTGACAGCTTTCTTATCTTGATGTACTTGCCTGCACAAAATAAGGGGTAGATAAGTACACATATTTCTGGGAAACATGTATTCTCTAATAGATACTGAAATAAAGAATAATATTACAAAGTATATCAAGAGAGACTGCTCAGAAAATAATTAGAATATTTCTATAATATATTATGGATGCAAGTTTGAGCAAATGAGACCTCAGGCATGTATCAGATTGAGCTTCCTGAACCAACACTTCCAAACTGGCAGATGTATCAGATGCATGTCATTATGGTAACTGCTTTACTGTAAATTCCAGTTAAATCTGGAAAAACACACATTAAATGTATATATGGGAGTTGTCATACCTGCCAAATTATATCTGTACATTGAACACTGAGGTTTATACAATCCTGGCAAGCAATCCTGGGGTTTTAGCTTCTCACTGATATAGTTAAACAAAACAGCTACCCAACCCAAGATTGTGATTGGACCATGAAGAAGAAAAAGTAGGCTGATAAGGTAATTTCTCTGTTTCCTCCCCCTGGTCTGCACATGTGAAGACTGTACACCTGATTGGCTCAAAGTGCTCCCTCTCCCTCTGCCATTTTACTGCTGTAAAGGGGATAAGAATTACAAATTGAGGGTCCATTTACTCATCCTGGTTGCATATAAAATACATTTTAATATTTTAGATACCTCTTCTATTTGGTGGTTTTGTAAACTCTTCCCAGAGCTTGAACCTTGGACTGGTTAAAGCTGCTTTGTATGCATTAGGACTTTTTATGCAAGCAATGTTTATATGACCTTTCAGTCCCTGTACAAAGGAGCTTTAAATGTAAAAGGAATATGGAGTAACAGAGAAATAACCCCATCACTGTGCTTTTTGATCCTCATCAGCCAATCTTAGGCTGGGGCGGGTCTATGACAGCCTGAGCTCATAGGAAGCAGGGTAAGGCTGATGGCTGTCATTTATTCTGGAAGACCGAGGACATCTATAGGTAGAAAATAAACACTGCAGGTTACACATTTAAAGGAAATACTACAGAAAAACAGTTTTTTATTTTATTAATTTTAATGTATCATTTTTGTTTTATTTCTCCTTTGTCGGTGGTTGTTCTTTAAGCCAAACATGTGAAACAGTTATCCTTCCACATTAATAAACTATTTTCACAAGGAAAAAGGACACCTATACATTTCAGTTTTCCATTTCCTCTCCCGTCACCCTCTTCATTCTGTATTTGAGCAAGAAAAACAAAACATTAAAACTTGCCAGTGATATTTGTAGATTTATCCGGCGCAGTAAAAGGTAATGATATGTTTCCCATAAAATCGCTGTCCTCGGGTATAAAATCAGACTCAGATGTGCGCAAATCCATCAGGAGACGCGGAGATATTAGTGAGATTTAGCACGTGTGCCTGAGATGCATGCAGCATGATGCAGCCGGCAAACTTGGCACACAGGCTGCCCAGGTGTTTTAAAAAGATCAAATGAGGACAAAGCACAAACTTAATCAAAGATGACAGCAAAGGAACTTCATAAAAGCAGAAAGAAGATCAGTGTAAAAAATGTCCTGGCGCCCTCATACATCCTCTTCTTACTGATGTTAGGAGTGGAATAACACTCATACATCTTTTGAAATGTCAGTTTAACCCAGGGATGGCTTACAGCCCCTCACTGAGAATGCTGAACTACATCTCCCATGATGCGTATGCTATTTAATTAAAGGTAAGCCATGGCTTGATGGAAGATATGGTTTGACAATATAAATATTCACTGATCTTCTGCCCCTGTACAAAGCATTGGTCAGACCACATCTGGAATATGCAGTCCAGTTTTGGACACCAGTTCACAAAAAGGACATTGTGGAATTGGAAGGAGTGCAGAGAAGGGCAACTAAACTAATAAAAGGAATGGAGGAGCTCAGCTATGAGGAGAGATTAGCTGAACTGAATCTATTCTCCCTTGAGAAGAGAAGTATAAGGGGGGTATGATCACCCTGTATAAATATATAAACGGTCCATATAAAGAACTCTCTTCCCAATTATTCACTTACAAAGAACAAGAGGGCAATCTTTGCGTCTAAAGGAAATAAAGTTTAAGCTCCGGATAAGGAAGGGATTCTTCATTGTAAGGTCTGTGAAATGTGGAATCGGCTCCCTCAGGAAGTAGTTTCAGCAACTACTATAGATTCCTTTAAGAAAAAGCTGGATGATTTCTAGAACCACAGAATATACCTGGGTATTAAAGTTTTAAAGAAAAGAAATCAGAGACTGTTGATCCAGGGAACATCCTATTGCATCACAGGATCAGGAACAGATTTTTTTCCCCTATGTTTCTATAGTTTGGTAATGCATTCAGGTTTAGTCTCTCCCCTTGCCTGTCACGCATGGGGAGACAAAGCCTCTCGGGGGCGCTACAGTTTGCACAAAAGTGGTGTGAGCCCTGAGAAGGGCCAAGGGGCAGAATCTAAGCACCAACCAGGTCTTCTCCAGAGCCCCTAGTGGTGAGGATGGATTGTGCTGCTGGTTACTGCCAGGTTGCAGTCCTTGGGCACACCAGTTTGGGCAGGATACTGCACGATACCAAATTGCTAGGTGGGAGAATTGTCATGGAAGGCCAGGGTCGAGGCAGGCAGCAAGCAAGAAAGGTCAGGAACAAGCCAGGGGTCAAGAACCAGACATTCAAGAAATAAACACTGGTGACACAGGGCCACCACAGACACGGGGAAGGCAGGAGACACAGGAAGCGAAATGAGGCACAGGTGACACTGGAGACAAGGGGATCACCACAGACTGGAACAGCACAGGGGAAAAGGCAGGGAAATACCAGATTAGGCAATAGGGGGTTAACAGAAGAGATGGACAGGGAAAGCACTGAATTAATTAACAGGTGTAGAGGAAATGCTGCACATGTTGCACAAACCCTGAGTGCTGTGTCTGAGCTAGCTAAGTAGCCCGGGATGATTAAGAGGCTATTTCCTGATTGGGTGGCGGGATGGGTAAAACTGATAAAACTTGGAAGAGCAGGCGCACCAAAAATCAGATCTACTCACTGCACTTTAGCGAGGAAGAGGTTAGTGTGACATTGACTGTGTGCTGCTCTCTCCTGTGCATGTGGGCAGATCTGATTTTGGGCGCCTGCACTTCCAAGTTTTATCAGCTTTTCCCATCCCGCCGGCCAGTGACTGATGGAATCCTCTCTTTGGCTTTCTCATCTCATTCTTATTGCGCATGCTAATGCAAAAAAAAAAAGACCTTTTTTAGCTTCTCACACCAACTCCCTGGGCTTTGTTGTACAGGGGATCACAAAGGATGAAGGGAAGTTGTTAAATCAGATGTTGCCACCTTGTCAGATCTGGCTAATATCCCACAGTGCTGCCTTATATTACCCTCTCATTGAGTGTGTCTCATCCAGGATTTCACGGAACGTTAGGGTTCCTCCAAAGGCTGCTAGGGGTTCATTGAGCAATAAAAAATCTGTGCCTTGCAGGTCAGTTACCGCTAACACAGATTATCTTTTTAGCTAAGATACTTTGAGCTGTGTATATAGTAATTATAACAGGAGTTTTTTAAAGACTTGAAAGTTATGTCAAGGGTTTCCACCATGTTAAAAAGGTTGAAAAAGTTTGCTCTAACCCCAATCCTTGGTGCCTAAACTTAACCTCTTCTTTTCAGGCACTGCCTAAATGAAAGCTACTCTTAACAGGGGCACAAACTAAACTCCCTGCCTAATGCGTAACCCTAATTTATCTGCCCTTTGGTTGTCCTCAACCCTCCACTCATCCCGCCCAGTGGCTAACCCTAAGTCCTCTACCTGATACCTAACCTACCCAAAACCTAACCCCCAACCTTAACCGTTCACTTTTCTTACCTGCTTGGTAGCAAAATCTGACCAGCAGCAAAATTTTATGGGATGCCAGCCCTCTTCTAGGTTGCCCGACATTTAACCTGCATCATGTCACTCTAGGTTTGCATGAAACTTTAGGAGAAGCTTGTTATATGATTAGCAGAAGACACTTGGAATTTAAATATGCATGCAAATTTAAATGAAGATGGTGGAGGACTGGAATGAGCTGTCCAAACTGGAGTTGGATTTTAGGTATTTTAGGCTAGACCAAATATGGCCAATTAAAAAATTCACTCAATTCAGCCCATTACTTCAATTGATTTTGACTTTTCAACAAGAGCCTGCAAGAATTCCTGAAGGAAGGAGCAGCACATTGGTAACAGCTAGTGTCAGAAAGGTGGAAGGTGGAGGATCTAGCCTCAAGCATCTAATGTCATATAACCAGATTTATATATTAGTTAAGAACAGATACTAAGATAATTAAATGAATAACATTTTATCATTACCTTAAAAAAAAAAAACATGTCTATGAGGTTTTGCTCATATATTTTATTTGTGATGTGGCTTTGAGTTTCGCCTTTAAGCTTGGTTAACCTTTGTCATAGATGCAGATGAAAATCATTTGCAGGCTTCAAAGGGAGATGGGCTGAATGCTTCTATTATCCCTAATACTGTTCATGTTATTATGATTATTCAATCATATTCCATGATATATTTTGTCAAATAGATTTGTAAATATTATTGGTGATAAAAGGACATGCTTTGCCTGCAGAAACATAAATTCTTAGAATATAGGTGACAGTATTCTAGCATGCTACTGCCCTCTACTGACTAAACTTATTTTTTTACCTCATTAGTGTGTATGGTAAGTCAATATTCTGAGTTCCCCCTGTGGATAAACACCAAATAGAATTTCATAGTGATCTGGTGTTTTACATTAGTAATCTAGTGTCATTATAAGGGGTCTTTAGAGCTGAAACACAGTCAAGAGGGTATTCCGTAGACACAGACTGGACCATTAAGTAGGTATTTATTTCCATTCTTTGGAATACAACTCAGGTCTGCAATGCTCTGCATGGGATTTTCTTGAAGCCAGAGAAAATCATTGTTTTATATCCTAAGGCTGCAAACCCAAATGTTCCTATTTGATAATATAAATTCTTACAAATATAATAAAGGTCTGGAAGCTATATGTAATATTGTGGTAAACGATAAATTGTTTTTGCTAGTAAAACATGCAGGAGAGTCTGCGCAGGCCAGTAAATTGATTATCTGAAGGCCAAAATGACTTTAAATGCACCTGTATAGGTGATAAATACAGAATTTAGACATTGAATTTTATGTGTTTGTTGCAAATGGATATTAAACATCACCTCCAGAGCGATTCAATTCAACCTTTTGTACCACTTTTGGCCCTTTAACCAGTACAGTGATTGTTTCTGATAACAATAAGGTTCAGGTTTGTTCTAAATTTACAGGTTCAAGGTTTGGGGCTTCCAGTTAACTCTATAAATTCCCCCAACAGGTAACCAAAACAAAGAGGCCCTGTCCCTCAACATTGGGACACCCAACGTTGGGGGAAGGAAAGGGACCTTATCTTAGAAGGAAAGGGGGCTCACACTTTCCCGGCCTCCCCTTTTCTGGTCACCCAGACTGCATGCAGGGTCTAGTAAAACTGAATGTAATTGAACCTGGTGCTGTTATTTTTCATTCACCTTAGTATATATTTTAAATGATTTCTATACATTCATAGCCGCAAAGAAAAGACCCATTGGCACCCATGGCAATACCTGGTTCCCCATTCCATATTTTAACAATGGTTTGCCTATTAGCCTTGGAAAAGGTCATAAATTTATTGCCAAGATTTGCCCTTCCACCCCCATAGAATTTGGTTTGGGTTTGTCAAACACCAGTGCAATTTTGAAGATGATGCACCATAACAGCTTGGTGGGCAACAAAAAATATTTTTTACTAACACATCAGAGAATAATGTGCTTTAAAGCTGAAATCCAGGCACAGCAGCCTCACCTCTTTATAATCTGTTCCAGCCACCTCTTTACAGAAGTCAAGTTCTCGTGTGATACCAAGGTGTGGAAAATCCTTTTCTTTAAGTGCAGGAAATAGTACAGCGGTTGTTATACTTCCATGCTGATAGTAAGCTAAAGCACTGCAGGCCTCATACACCAAGCACAATGTTTGTATCCCTGTTGTCCTTTCAGTTTATTCTTACAATGAATGCTACACCAATACATTATGTGAATGGACAGGAGGAGGAAGTAGTGACCGCTGTGTTAGATGTACAATCGCTTTCCTAAAACCCTCTAAAGGCAGAGAAAAAGAAAACAAACCTAAATTACACAAATGTTCAAACACAAAAAGCAAGAAAACACAAAAATGAAACCAAAATCACTACGTTTGATAAAATAGTCCATTATTATTATTATTTTAGGAAAACTTCCCTTAGGCACCTTAGATTTCAGAATTTGGCGTTTCTGGCTTGGTGATATTTGCAGACAGAGACATCTGTAATTTAGCAGTAATATGTTTTGCTGAAATCACTCTTATTTCTATCCAGAGCCAAGTGCTCTCCGAAAGAGCACAATGTGGCTGAAAATAGGGTATTTTCACTGCAGTGAACTTTTTCTATTTCACAATAACCACCCTGATTGGCTAATCGTGGTGATTACATGTTCATCATTCACACAGAGCAATTTCCTATTTCTTGGTCAGCAGTTTTCTAGATGTAGTCTGGTCCTTTGGCTAAGCAGTGTAGCTGCCTCAAAGAATATCTACACGTAAGAACGAAATTGTGATATATTGCAGCTCACCAGTAGATTTTTTATTTTCAGCTTAAGAATATTTTAAGTAAATACAGAAGATACCTGTTGAAATGAAGTTGTCCTGTTTCTTGTGAGCTGGACAGAAAACAAACAATGTTATCTTTCTTTGGTAAACCACTTATCTCCCCACTCCCCATGCATTGGATAGTAAGGCTATGTACACATGTGCAATAAACTAACGACTGCACAATGCATGAACAAGTGCTTTACATACAGCACCATTCTGCTTTATGGAGAGGGGAGGGGGAGAACGACGGAGTGGCACCCCACTGAGATCTCTCCCCCTTCACTTCCATTACGATTGTACCTTGTCCATTGTCCGTGGATCTGCCAGGGCGGTCATTTGGACGATGGACGACGATTGCTGTACACACGCCAGATTCTCATCCAGTATCGGCCCTGAGCCAATTATTGGACAAGAACCATTGCACGTGTGTACCCAGCCTAAAGAGAGGAAGACATGATTGAATTCCAGCCTAGGTGACAACCATGGCTGCCCCCATACATTTGAGTAAAGCCACCCAGGGACATGAGATATGTTTTTAGCAAGACTACTTGGTAAATTCAACAGGAATTTGGAATGCTAGGGCAGCCCTTATACATAAGGTGTTAATATAAGATGCAATATATAATATTATGCAATATATAATATTTTTAGTTTCGGGTTTAGATGCTCAAAAAAAAGATGCTTAAAAAAATCACTAACTGATGGCCTTCCAGTTTAAGACGCACAACAATTCAGACTCAAATAAATTCAGATTGGTCAAGGAACCAAACTGGATTTGAAGATTCAGAATTAAATTTGACCTTTTACTAAATGAATGGTCTGTCTAGACTCTTTAGGCCTCCTCTTAAAATTCCTATTTTTAATGAGCACTTGGATATACTACTCAAAGATATATATATATATATATATATAT
>NC_092866.1:13571193-13576161 GCF_032062135.1 Pyxicephalus adspersus | reverse complement strand
TGATATGCAAAAAGAAACAACTGCAGAGTTTGTCTTGGTCATTAAAGAGTTACAGGAGGCTGCAGAAAGAGCTCACCCCCCTAAGATCACCCACAACCTCAGCTGTGTTTAGCAAAAGATTTCTTCTGCAAGTCATGCAAACCACCCCCTCCCCCCCTCAAGCCTCCGATCTGCACACAGCCAGCAGGGAAGCCCTGTTCGTATCAAGGAGGCGTCTGGTCTGTATGTCGGATGTTCTTAACTTGGGGACCACCTGTATGTAAGTATATATATACTGAGCAAATCCGTCTGCCAGACAATGACGGCTGTCAACATCCAGCAGTCTGCAATAGCTGTCAAAGACAGGTCTAGTAATG
Organism: Pyxicephalus adspersus; assembly: GCF_032062135.1. Classification (NCBI taxonomy): domain Eukaryota; kingdom Metazoa; phylum Chordata; class Amphibia; order Anura; family Pyxicephalidae; genus Pyxicephalus; species Pyxicephalus adspersus. The sequence continues at coordinate 13,575,805 of NC_092866.1, read as the reverse complement.
CCAGAACTGATTTTGGATTGCTCAATTTATAGGTTCCAATCCGAGGTTGGAAATGTTCCGATCCCATTGAAATTAAACAACCAGTAGTGGTCAGGGAGAAGTTCATTGGTTGAAAATGTTTATACAGTTTGCCAAACAGCCCACAAAACCCACCAAATGTACCTAAATGCAATGCACAAACACTCACTTGTTCAACAAATGCTTTTTAAAATATTTACTGATAAACCGTTGAGGCTCCTATTGTTGATCTCTGCTTTTGAAAAACCACAAAATCCTCGGCTATCACTTTAATCCAATGGCTTCCATACCTTCTAAGACATACATAAGTAGGAAAGGGCCCCCGAAGAAAGAACATGATATAAAAAAGGATTCTTTTTTTGACTTTAGGCTGTAGCACAGTTGCTGCCCTCATCTAAAACAAATATTATACACTTCAAAAATCCAAGATCCATGAAAAGGAAGACACCCACAGACAAACCTGGTATAGACTTTGTCTGATGTTCATTATTATATACTGAAAGATCTTCTGTCAAACCACCATGGATCACAAAAGTACCTCTCAGCAGAAAACATGCATGGCTTTCTTTTTCTCAATCAATATCTGAGTAAAGCACAGGTGTGTGGGTCTTTAATATAGACAGGGAGATAAAACGCGTAGGACAGACACTGCTGCAGTAAACAGAAATACAGTAGGTCACTGGTTGCTGTGATACCAGCACGGGAAAACAGAGAAAGTCAAAAAAGCAATATTGAACAGCACCAAGTCATAATTGCCAACGTACAATGGACAATGTCAAGCCAAGTGTACGTGTCATTTTAAGCTTTGTCTAATATTAGGAAATATATATATAAAAAAACATTTTTCTAATTCAGGGATGCCCACACTTTTTTGGCTTGCGAGCTGCTTTTTAAAATGACGAAATCATAATGATCTAGCAACAATAAAAACTTGGACATAATAAAGGGAAGGGCTCCGTGATCTACTCGCATTGCCTTTGCGATCAACCGGTAGATCACGATCCACCTGTTGGGCACCCCTGTTCTAATTGGTAAAATACAATCATGTGGTAGTAAAGGAATTAAAAGACATGTCCATAAATGTCAAAAACTGAGACTTTGTGCATTGTATGTGCTGCAGCCTATAAGTGTTTTTGTTCCGGCCATGATCTTGCTCTGAGGCATTAGAGTACTAGACATGGTTCGTCATAGACTTCTAAAGATTTATAGTAATATTTTGTCCCAATCAATTGGTTTAGGTACCACAAGCACAAGTATTATGAAAAAATGGGAAAGGAAGCAAAGAAGGCTTTTTTAGGCCCCAAAAGAATTGTTGTAAATAAAATCAATGTAATTTTTATTTGAATACAAAATCATTAAAAATTAAAACGATAATCAATATTCATACAATAAGGTTTACTTTTCTACTCTAATTTTTGGTAGAGGAAGTTACAAACTTGCATATATTTCAAGCATAGCAGGACTGGGTATAACTCCTACGCGTTTCGCCCAGAAAGGGATTAGACCCTGTCCTGCTATGCTTGAAATATATGCAAGTTTGTAACTTCCTCTACCAAAAATTAGAGTGGAAAAGTAAAACTTATTTATGAATATTGAATATCGATTAAATTTTTAATGATCTTGTATTCAAATAAAAATGACATTGATTTTATTTACAACAATTCTTTCGGGGCCTAAAAAAGCCTTCTTTGCTTCCTTTTCTGTTTTTTCATGATCTTGCTCTACCATTGGCTGCTGGTCCTTTAGGGCTTTTCAGCTTCCAGGCACCAGTTACGAGTTGTGTCATTTAGCTAGTCTGATCCGCTGAACGAGTGATTTTCTGTTGCTGACTCTGCCAGTTTTCCTTAATCTGAGATTGATTGCTGCTTGGGCCGACCTTTGCTTGTGACCCCCAACTCTGCTTGTCTTAACCCTTGCCATGTTTGGCAGACTCATACACGTGTATGACCCTTGGCTCTGATTTCTGGACTCACCTTCTCGCTGGATCTTCCCGCATTGGGTATTTGTTGAATCTGGCAAATTACTCTGGATTATTTGATTTGAAGAATGAAGAATGCAGAGTTAGATTGGGGGAATGATGCCTGGTGAGCACTTGCACTGGTCCAGGGCCCTTCATGGGTCTATGCTAAAAAAGAGAAAACAAAAAGAGAGAATAAGAAGCCTGCAAGTTGTACATTGAACTGTATGTTACCATGAGTTTATGTTTGAGGGCTCCTTGTATGGGTACCTCAATATCCAGCAGTCAGACAAGAAGTGAAAGATTTGATATGCAGAGTCACAAGACTCATCAATAACCTATTTTAAAATAATAAATATTTTACATATATTAATATATGTAAAGCACATTTTTGTTAGGATTTTGTGACTTTCTGACAGGTGCCATGGGGGAGAAAGTGAGAGAAAATCTCCCCCGTTGTGTCACAGACACCAATCAAAATCCTTTGACTCTTTCCCACTCGGCCCAAAACTAAAAATACGATTGAATGAAGATTGGCTTTTTATTGAGTAAAGGAGCTAAATTTGGGGTGTTATTGCTTTAGGTTTTTATCTGCCAGAAGCATGTGAAATCTGGTTATCTTGTCATCGCTATCATTTGTATGCTAAAAAATGCATTTTTTGTATAATTTAATTTTAACCCAGTCAGACTCCCATTCCAAGTACAGTCACCGTCTAGAAATTCTTCCCATGATCAATACACCCTGTCCTATAAAAACAGCTTTTTATTGTAAAAACAATAATGTAATCATTTTAAGAATTTTGAATCCAACTGGAAATAAATACAGGAACAAAGCAGACTATTTTTTTGTTGTTATAGACGTTCTGTAATACACGGTCTGTTTGAACTCTCTGGGCCCCTTTTCTTATCCTTATATACCTAAGAAATGAAAAATGAACCTAAAAAGAAAAAATACATTGAAAGATCCCAGAAGACCTCAGAGTAGGTGCTGTTGAAATAGATTGGAGTGCCTTGCTTAGAGTTCCTCTGGAGACTACCATGAAGAACAGTGAGCCCCAGAGATGCAGAAGAAAGTGGAAAGGTAAGTATTTCCACCCCTCTAGATTGTAAGCTCTTCGGGGCAAGATACTTTCCTCCTGTGTCACTTTCTGTATTCGTCTGTCATTTGCAACCCCTATTTATTGTACAGGGCTGCGTAATATGTTGGCGCTATATAAATCCTGTTTAATAATAATAATATATCAATTTTAGATGCATTTTTTTACAGACTAATACCATGTAATTTGGGGAGAGAGTTCAGAGAGTAAAGTGAAGGGTCTGCATCAATTCCCCATAATTTTACCCCAGCAAGGCTTCTAACCTTGAGCTGAAGAATACAGAAAGAAGAAAATCCAATCCTAGCCATGGTCTTGCAAAACAGAAAGGTGCAAGAAATAACGGCAAGGCGTGATCCCTAATTGCAAACCATTTGAGCTCCCAACCCGAGACATATATTGCTGAATTGCTATAGCAATTGAAAGTAGGTAGCCTTGGCTGTTATCTGAAACAACTATTCGTTTATCTGTGTATTCTATAAGGATCACATCTGGTCCTAAAACAGGTCTTACTTGCTGTGAAACCCAGCCCACTTGCACATATCAACACCACCAGTAGAGGGCGTTGTGCAAAAACTACCCCAGTTCCATAACACCAATTTTTTTTTTTTATTTTAACTTGGTATTTGCACCACTGACATCTGACAGACAATTATATGCCTTAATTACTGTACACAACCACTGAGTGATGTTGCATCTAATTTCCAACAAGCCATAATTAAAAGGGATTTCTGAACGACATAAACCGCATTTAAGCGAATAATATGCGTACAACCATGAATCTCCGCATGAAAGATGCTTTTATTCCAGCTGCATCTGCTGCTCATGAATATATATATTTTTTAAGTCCATGAATTTTAAATGGTTTTTGCAAGTTTATTACGATTAATTAAAAGAGAGAATTTCCCGTGAATGCCACATGGTTAAGAAAATAAAATGCGCAGCATCAATTAGCAAAATGCATTCAACGTGTTCTCTTTTTAATTGGTGCATTTTAAAATGTAGTAAGATTTATTTTCTCCTGATTTATAAATCAGTCAGATAAGGGAGCGAAGACTAAAATTTATGGCTTTGAAAATTGAGATAATATAAATCTTGAGATAAAACGACGGGAGAAAGGTTCGCTGAGATGGAGGAAAATTCCACTATTACTGCCATCTGTTGCTTGTGTTCATACTGTGGTAGAATCTACATTACCCCCTTACCATTAGTGCAGGACTTACCACTCCTACAGCCATGCTTTAAAGTAACCCTGTTACCAATCAGCAGGTAAATGCACAAAAAATAAGTATAATAAATGTTTCCTTGCCTTTCTACATATTATTTGGCATTTTCATGCACCAATTCCTAAACTAGCCAGCATATCTGACTGTTTTAGAAGTCAATTCAAAGTATGCAGAAAAAAAGGAGACTTTTTGGGCATATACCCTGTTTCCCCGATGATAAGACACTGTCTTATTTTTTTTGGAAGGCCAAAATATGCTCTAGGGCTTATTTTCAGGGGGATGCCTTATTTACCCATGAAGAAGACTACAGTACACAG
>NC_092866.1:13508399-13570263 GCF_032062135.1 Pyxicephalus adspersus | reverse complement strand
AGTCACCCACCGTACCACCCGATTCTGGTAAGTAATCGGTGGGTGGCTTATTTGCGGGGGGGGGCTTATTTTTCATTTTTCCCTAAAAAGGGGGGGCTGTCTTATTTGATGGCCCTGCCTTATCATCGGGGAAACACGGTAAGTAAAATCAAGTAGAAAAAGTTTTATTTGAAAAATATTAAAACACCTAGATTATGTCAATTGTCTCTACATATGAGACATCACAATCTAGACATCAATATTGCTCATATATTTGACCATTATAATATATAAAATGGTTTAACAGCTAACAGTGTAGCATATCACAACATTACAGGGTGTCTCGACGCGTTTCACGGTCAATGCCGCTTCTTCAGAGAAATAATCACTCGTAGCATATATCATACATTACAGTATCTTGACATCTTTATCCGAATGTAAACCAGGCCTCAAAACAGACCAAGAGTTCATGATGGAAGTAACTGCAAACCAACTGCAGATAACAGAGAGGGATCCCTGTTTACATTCGGATGAAGATGTCAAGTTACTGTAATGTATGATATATGCTATGAGTAATTATCTCTCAACATTATTATCCTGAAGAAGCGGCATTGACCGTGAAACGCGTCGAGACACCCTGTAATGTTGTGAGATGCTACACTGTTAGCTGTTGAACCATTTTATATATTATAATAGTCACATATATGAGCAATATTGATGTCTAGATTGTGCTGTCTCGTATGTAGAGACAATTGGCATAATCTTTTATTGATGTTTTAATGTTTTTCAAATAAAACTTTTTCTACTTGATTTTACTTATATGCCAAAAAGTCCTCTTTTTTCTGCATACTTTGAATTGTTACATGTTCATGGGGATGTGGCAGCCATTCATTGAAATGTCAAATTGAACAAATGATCAACTCACTATTACAATTCTAACTCCTAGCTGTTTTAGAACTCAGTTTTTATTAGTAATGCCCCTTATTGCTGCACATTATAGCCATTACCTGTCTATGTACTGTATGTTCTATGTGTCTATGTACTGTATGTTCTGGCCCTTCCCCTTTTGCTATACATAACCTTTTTATGTAGCAGCTGGGGGAACAATGAAGGGCAATCCTCCAAATCCGCTGAGTCTTCTGGCATCACATTCAAGACAGTGCTGCCTGGCTGCAGTCACAACATTTTGGACCCCTATCCAATGGAGCTATTTACAGGTTAAAACATTTCTAAAGTATTTCCAAAGCACATATAATCCTAAGGATAAAGTATTGATAAAATGAATGGTGTGGTGAAAGGGTTTCTTTTAGAGATTTAGTCTAAATGCTATAAAAAGAATGGAAATCCGATCACATAGACATACAGTAAATGCCCTTTTATTACTATTATTATTAATATTGAATGATTCAAGCTGTCCATTCACTAGACAAATGTTTGGCAATTTCAACCACTTCCAGCTGGATAACGAACGTGAAAACAACAAAACCAATCAACAAAACCCAACATCAAAAGTTCTGACCACTTCAAGGTTTTAGGAAGAACAGTAAATAGTACGCCATGCCTGTGAAAACTGGGAGCATGGGCACCATGTTGGCAACACAGCAGAGGTTGGATGAACCTGCAGAATGTTGACACCGAGAACATAGAAGTCAGTGTCTTGACAGATCAATAGGTATTTAGTCTAAAAGTATTATATTATAAAAATATTTCAGCAAAGACTAAAGATCCTAGACTGAAAAGAAACATATTAGGGCTGAGTTACCTATTTTTAAGGTTTACAACCACTTGAAGGGAAAGGCTTACAGCTCCAACGGGCGAAGAAAGATGTAGGGGGCCGAAAATATCAGTGGTGGGTCGCCAAAAAAAAAATCTTTCAAGAAAAAATAAAATAGTACATTTACAGAGCAAATACAAAAAAGAAAAAAAGAAGCAAACGGGAGGATTTAGAAAAGGAACAACTTGTACTAATGATGGGAATTTTGCCAAAATTGTTCTTGCCCATTATGATCACCTGTGCACAGACGCAATAGAGGAGTTCTAGTTATTGCTAAAAAGAGAACAAACACACATGTTATTCAGTGTATATTACCCTGCTGAGTACAGAGATGGCCATCCTAAGCCAGATTTATCTCCCTGGCTTATTACATGCTTCAATGTAATACCTTGACCTGTGCCACCATTCATAAAAAAGGTTTTGTATTGTATTCTTAGCTGTTGTGACTGGTGTACATTCGTATATACTATATATATATAGCAGCATTGAGTAATAAAACAAAGCCTTCTACCTTCAGTGTCCTTGTGACTTTTACTTTACACATGCAAGGTTGTCCTGCTACCATAAGGTTTTCAGTGTCCTAAATGTCAATGTGTCATTGTCTTACAAGCTAAGGTGTCAGTATGTCATTGTTCTACAAGCCCAACTATCAGTGTGTCATTGTTCTATAAGTGAAAGTGTCAGACACACCAATTACTAAGTTATGTATGGAATTCAGAAGTATTGGGTTACTTTAATACATTTTATGTGTACTTAATATTTTTGGGAGCTAAAAGATAGAACTTAATTTTTTCCAATTTTACTTAGCTAACAAATATTATTTCATGTTAGAGTTACAGCTAGTAAGGGGTCCTACTATACTGCTACTTCTTATGTTTCTGCCAGGCTATTCTTAAAGCGGAAGTAAACCCAAAACAAAAAAATCACACTTACCTTCAATCCCACAGATCAGTCTGTCCGTTAGGAGGTTTCTTCCCTTGGGTCCTACGTCATCCCGGTATCTGTCTTTGGCCCAGCTCAGAGGGAGCGCCAGGTGCCGACATTGTCTCTTCTCCCGAGTTCTTCTTCCTGCTTCACTCGAACTCGCACCGCGCAGGCGCGAGATTGGGTGACGTAGATTGGGAAAAAACTTGCTAATCTCACTGTGCATGCGTGAGATCTGCAATTTTTTCCATATTGATGAAAAAGCTCCTTCTATGCATGCTTAGGATGCTTGGGCGTGCGCAGAAGGAGCAGCCAAAAGCCTCCCGAAATACCTTTGTCAAGCTTCGCGGGATGGCTCTTGGCTGCTCTGCTCTCCCATTCATTCTTGATCGCCTAGGCAAGAATTAGGGGGCGGTGCTGCACCACCTAAAAAAACACAAACAAACAGAATTTTACTCCAAATAAAGGGTTGTCTACCCTTTTATGTAACGTAAAAATTCTGAGTTTAGGTACATTTTAACTGTCCTGAAGCTAAGTAGCTCAGTGGTTCACATTCACCCACATAAATGAATAAGGCAGAGGGAGGACTCCCTAATCTTCCCACTCTTGATGTGCTACTGAGATGGAGATAACCACTGGAGTTTCCATTTGAGAGTCAGAATTGCAAACAGCTTCTGCTGTGCCCTTGCTGTAGAATACCCATGCATGTTCTGTAATACTGATGTCACTTTATATTATATACTGTATTTAATTGTATACCAAAGAATTGATATAGATCAATATTATTTTAAAAGTAAAAAAAAATTAAATCTTATCCATAATTACTATAGCTTTTCTTTTAAGATAGAATGGTATACATGAAATATCTTCACAAATAGTTTACAATTACATATTAAACATTAATAAAAATTCTGACTATTAAAAGAAATCAAAAACAGTTCATTTTCAACAAACCAGTTTTTAAGTCCTATCCATAATACCTAAAAATCACACAACTTACTATTCTCTTCTCGTTTCCTGCTTACACTACACAGAAAGGCCTGGCAGCGACACGCTCCATTGGTAAACCATCCATGACAGTCATATGAAGCAGGGATTACATCACCCGTGCACCGACAATTTAAAGAATGAATTATTTTTCATTAAATTGTGTGGAACTAAGATTGGTTCTAACATTTTCCAGTGCTCCATAACCTTCAATTTCAGATCTTTGATAATACATTCTCTTTAACAAAGCCTGCTCTTGAATGCGTCATTGTCATCGCTTCTTTTTCTCCCACATTTTTATCAGCCGGTATTAATTTTGCTTTCCCTAATGTTAGGCGCAGCAACCTTGGCTCACTCAAAAAGAAGGGTGTTTTTCTTTTTTTGTTTTTTAACAAAGATTGCTTTTTAGGCTGTGTTGTTGGGAAAAACAAGAATTGTTTATTTCCTATTTTCAGCTACAAAACTGATTTAATGTAAAACAAGTTAGATGGAAGAACGTTCACTTGGAAGGTGCCTATTAGCATTTTTTTTTTTATAAAGATGAAAGCCAAATAGATATTACAAAAACACTAAATGAATAAATATATATATTCTTTTTTATGATTTTTCTACAATAAAATAAGCGGGTCCTTGTAGAGTCAGACCACCACTGTCACACACAGGTAGCATCCCAAAACTTCATCTATACAACACCCCAATCCATACACACTGCTCCAATCAACAGTAATGTAGCACCCTGAGCAGTGATGTTGACTGAAGTAGTGTGCAGATTGGGCACATTGGATTCCTATAAATCCTTGCGTGTAAAAGCAGATATCTGACTCTCCAAGGTGCTTCCTAAATAGAGTAGAACACTTAGAATCTAAAAAAAATATAGGGCAGCATATTTTACTGTATTTGCAGCCTGACTAAAATGTGTTAATAGATACAGAGGGTTTAGCTAAGCTTTCTTGATGTTATCTGTTAAAATTAGAAAATAATTATGTACATACTCAAGTATAAACCAAGATTCTTGACCTGTAAATGCTAATAGATAAAGGATCTCCTTTTATACTTAAGTTGCACATTAGATGGCATTGTGTCCTCCTGAACTGATGTAACAAATTTTAGCCACCTGAGAGAGAGTTTGTATTAATTACATGGGGACACAGCACCATCTACTGGTAGCCAACAATAATGTAGAAAACATAATTTAAAAGCAAGTGATCCATCATAACCAACTCAAAAGTGCAAAATACCTAAACCTTTAAAAAAGGAGAAAAAGTTAGAGACTAAGCCAATTTATTTTAATTTTCCCCTTTTAAATAAATGTTTTAAAATAACATGATGGTTATGTATATTCACTTTAATTTTATTCCCATTGCTGTTGATTATTGTTTTGAACGTGATGGTCATATTTTATGTACTAAGTTTAAACTCGAGTCAATGTACGTTTTTATTTTTTTTCAGATAAAAGAAGGTTATGTGGTTTATATTCAGATTGATTAATATTTGAGTATATACTGTAAATTTATTTTTTTAAATGTATTCTTTAGTGCATAACATGCACCATTTGGAATAACTCCCTGGTTGAGGAAAGGGCAATACTAGAAGCCAGTACACTTGTTCTGGCAGGTAGGGAAGAATGATTAACTAGTGATGAAGAGTGATGACCTAATCAGTGTGGTTTTTACTTTGTTGTCCAATCAGCCAACCTGGGGTGCTTTAGACCAAAGTAGTGTTGCTTTTGCAATGAAGGTCAATGATCCAACCATGCTGTTTGACAAAGGTGTGGATAACAAAAAGGGGATGCTTCAGATTGCAAAGCCTCTATTTATTAAAATAGCTCACATACACTGTATGTAATTTACCTGTGTATTTAGTTTCTTATCTGAAGTTTATATTTTTTTCTTCAGCAGTACAGAAAATAGTGCACCAAACTGGTTATGCTGTCCGGCAAGATTGCTCTTTTCTTAAAACTGTTTGTGCACCATAAGATCAGCTTTGCACTACAGTTTATTTTATGTTGGTGTCAAATACCACCTTTCTGTAAATAAATGAAGTTATACAGAAGACGAATTACACTATGAGGATATGTTTATTATTGTTATCAGCAGCCTCCAAACCAGGGGTGTCAAACTCTGGCTGAAGGGCCAAATTTGGCCCCCCAAAGGAATTTTTTTGCTTCCCAAAGGAATTCTAAATATGAATTGCAGCTAGCCCGCCGCTGAATTGAAATAGCGCCGCTACTACAATTCCTGGTATCACTCGCGTCTTTACACCAGCGGGCTCTCTGCCTATGCATGGCCCCGCATTGGACTGTTTTATAGACGCAGGGAATTGTAGTAGCAGTGCTATTTCTCTATTATAGGCTTGTTCCAGATTGAATGTTAAGCAAAACTTTTTTGTTTCCATATGAAAAGATTTTATATCTAGTGGGAAGGAAAAACTCAATTTTTTCAATAAACTTCAAGTTTGGCCCACGACTTTGTCTAAATTTTTAGTTTTGTCCCTCTGTGTATTTGAGTTTGACACCCCTGCTCTAAACCATAATTACTTTCTGTTTTGCAGCCTGACATCTTCTTTTTGAGATTAGTAAAGGAATGATTGCATTAATTAAGAAGAGGGAAAAACTAATGTGCAAACTGCAATGACCCATAGAGGAAAAGTCATGTAATTGTCCTGGTCAGATTAATAAAACATGATTTCTGATTGATTGATTGATTGATTGATACCTTGTATTGCTGAATGATCTAAAGCTAAAACATGACCATAGGTTTAAATTACCTTTAATTTAAAATATATATATACATTTATGTTAACATCTATCAGGTCACCACAACCAAAGCACCTTTTTATTACCAAATGGAAGGAGACATTTGTAGCAGCCAATCAAAACCCAGCTTTTATGTTTTTTTCCCAGGTGAGAAATTTAAAGCACTCAAAAGTGTTTCTTTTTTGACCATGCAAATGTTACCTGCAAGGCTATGTTGAGAAGGGCAGATGTTGCAAGCGGTATTGCTGCAGTTGACCGCTTTTAAATCCCAAATTAATAATATTAGCATAAATGGGATCAGTTAAAACCCTTTTCTTTGCAGGCATTGCAGTTGGTGCAGAACCTCTGCCTTAGAACCATTTCCATACACTTGAATAGGAACTATTTCCAACCACATTAGCAAGCATTTACAAAGCGGTTAAAAGTGGTCTAAAAGGCAGCAAACTGACCATGATCCTTCACCACATGTTGCAAGAGAACCACAACTGCATCACAACCATGTCAATACCTCCCGCACACCACTTAGTTAAAGTGGATCTAACATGACATTTTCTAACATTATATAAAAGGGCGGCTATATTTTTTTATTAATATTCTTTAAATACTCTTTTTTATATTTTAGGGGGAGGTCTCCTTCCCGTTTTGTCTTTACCGCCATGGCAGTAAAAGATCGGGCACGTTTCATCAGGGGATTTCCTACATTGTAAAAATAAAGTGCTCAATTTAATGTATGCTCTTTTTTTGACATTTGCAAGAAGACTTGTGCAGGTTTGGGTGATGTGAAGAAGAACCCAGAAGAAGATGATCACACCTGTCATTCTGTTCATCATCGGAAAGAAGCTGAGACAGTGTGGGTCTCACTTAAGGTATTAAGGACTTTTCACCAGAAAAAGAAAGTGATTTTTTTTCAAAGTTTTTCAATGACATTGAACACCTGGGAGCCCTAGTCAACCTCCCATCCAAACTTAGCCTATAGTATCCATTCTTAACCATGAACCATGTAATCCTATGACTTCCCTAGAGGTTGCTAGGGGTTCTTTGGCTGATTTGCTGCCATGTGATGGGGACCTCATAGTTTTGAGGTTCACGCCAATTGGTAGTGTCATTAGCATAACACTAAAGCTCCGTTTAGGTATCTGTATAGGGGACAATCTTTCCATTGGCCACAGGGCAGAATTAATACTTTGTTCTCCCCTAGGCTAGCTAGCTTGTGCTCAAGGGTTGAATATAGGAGAGATGCCATGATGATAGTGGAGGGTCATTGGTTGAAACTGTGATTGTTGTGAGCAGAACAGCCCAATGCTAAGCACTTTTATGTATTGTAATGATATTATTACAGCCATTGTATTAGTACAAATTATCACCCGTATTGGTACCCTAGTCCATGGCCTAGGTGGCCTTGTGGGAAATATGGCCTTGATTGACCACTAATATAAGGTGTAGTTTTTCTGTTGACCAATAGTTTTAGTAGGCTTTCCCCAACACCTGCAAATTATTTTAAAAGTTCCTCATGGGTCAAAAGGTTGAAAAAGTCTGGCCCATGAAGTAGGTTAAAATAAATGCAAACAACTAATTTTCATTGCAGCCAATCAGACTGAAGATTTTATTTATCTACTGTGGATTATAAAAATTGGATTTGTGATTGGTTGCAATAAACAGCAAATATTCTTCCTTTTTCACTTTTTTTTTTAAGATAAATGTCTTCCATTTTATTTTTCGATGTCCAAAAAGGATTGCACGGTGCAGTAGAAGACTATTACGCTGCAGCAGACATAAAACATACACATAAAAAAGCCATAAATCAAAGGACAGCAGATTGTGATCTGTAACTGCACACGAGTACTCTTTCCTGACACTATATAACTGCTAATCGGTGGAAAATGTTCTACGTGTAAAGGTCTGGGGACTTCCTTCCTATACTAAACGCTGGCCCAGCAGCTTGCTGTGTATGATGACATATATGGATGCATCCTGGGCAGTATGCCCAGCTATAATATATGTCATATATGTCATATATGTCACATTATCCCCTATATTACCAGTAATGCTCTCTATCTCTACCCTAATGAGTCTAGAAGAGTACAAAGACATTACAAATGACCGAATCAGAATGCACAGAGACCTAGCTATAATGTTACACTGCCCTCTATTGCGGAATTTGTGCAACACCAACCGGCTGCGGATTCAATTCTTGTTTTCTAAATACAAACAGGAAATCAACACGAAATTTAAGGTATAATGATGCCAATATTTTAATGACGACAGAGGATTCTTACTTTTAATTCTCCTATACTAGCCACTGCGGTGCAATAAATGCATTCATTTAAATGGGCTGCCTAGTGCGCCGCAACAAAATGAAAATTGCACAAAAATGTTCTCAGCAGTGTGGAGCACCATTGCTGAATTTTCTTTGAGCTGCAATGCAGGAGGGTTGGAGGTGCCATTCAGAATTAATAGCTGCATACCAGCTCATGCAACATGCATTACAGTAACACTGCTGGGCAATAGCATTATTATAATGCATGGGTCCTTTAAAAATAGGGATCTCTAATACTATGTGCTATTTATGTTTAGCTGAATGCAATGAGAAAAATATATATTTGAATTAAACCAATTGCCTTTTAAATATCTTTATATATAAATGAAAATGCTGCATACTAGGTTGTCACCATTTAGAGCAAAGCAACAGGTTTGTTTTAACACCCCTAACTATAAATATTAACAGTATTTATAAAATGCCAACATATTACGCAGCGCTGTACATTAAGTAGAGGTTGCAAATGTCAGACAGGTACAGACAGTGACACAGGAGGAGAGGACCCTGCCCCAAAGAGCTTACAATCTAAGCGGTGGGGGTGTTTCATATAATAGGAGGAGGATATGGAAAGGTCGGTGAGAAGTAAAGGTTTTAGGAGATAGAAGAAGATAGGCAAGCTTTAAACAATGGGTTCCTTATGACTTCATCAAAGCAAGGTCAGAAGTTCTGATCTGCATACTTGTTTTGTGTCAGTGACTACTGAATCATAAGGACTGGCATGGCAACTTGAAATATCAGAAATGGCAGCCTCTATATTTATTTTTTACATTATTGTGACTTTCACCAAAATCACCTTCTCCTGCTATGATTTCAAAACTGTCATTTGTGATGTAGGCAAATGATCAGATGATGTTCTATGGGTATGGTTCTAGAAGATTGAAGGAGCCATCTTTGTTCAGGTGTTATCCAGGGTTCGCAGCTATTTCCTGGCATGGGATGCTGGCTCACAGATGGAACATCCTGGTGATTGCAAATCTCTCACACAGATCAGACCCTGTAGCCTTTCACGTCTCTGACATTCTACAAGGCATATAACTGCAATCTGATAACTGGGGAAAAGGGGACTAAGGAAATGCTTCACCTTCCCTGCAGCAAGCTGAAAGCATCCTCTCAACAATGAGAAACCTGGATCACAAAGGTGGCTTTTAATGATAAAATGGTTCCCAAAACTAAACTTTCCTAAAAATTATACTGTTTTTTTTATTCTGTATGCAGATTTGTGAAGTTAATGCTTTTAGCAACAGGACTCTAGACAGATATAATAAATGCACATTGGTAACCATTAGGGATGAGTGAGCGAGTTTCTTAAACTCGGATCTCACAGCAAATTCGTCCATTCTCGCTTGCCAAAACTGTAAGCGAGAATGGCCTATCAAGCTCAAATTTAAAAAAAAAAAAAAAGAAGATCCCAGGCTGCGCTGATCAATGAATGCAGCACTGGCTGCATTCATTGATCAGCTCAGTGTGTGATTCCCGGCACTAGAAGTTAAATGGGTTACAAGGTTCCCTATTCAAAACCTCTAGTGGTCTCTGATTGGCTGAGGAAAGCTGGAGGTTTTGAATGGAGATACTTGTCCCTATTTAACCTCTAGTGCCGGGGATCACAAACAGGATTCCCAGGGCTGCAAGAATGATTGCAGCTTTGAGAATTCACTGAGATCTAAATAACCTCTTGTGCCGGGGATCGCACACTCTTCTCGAATAAATGCAGCCACGGTCGCATTCATTGAGAGGATCCCTGGGCACTAGAAGTTGATTAACCTCTAGTGCCCCAGGGATCGCAAACAGGAGGATTACCAGGGAATCCTGTGAATCCTCCTGTTATAATTTCCTCGATCTTCCGATGGTTTCGCAGAATCAGTTCGCCAAAATTTAGCGGAACCATCGGAATTTTGAGAAAATTTTTGCGAGAATGCCAGAGGCTCATCCCTAGTAATCATTTATACACCAATGAATGTAGTGATATTTATTGCAAGCATTACAAGTACCTGGATCTGGTATGATACCAGGCTTGTGCATTAGCAGAGTTGTAGTGGAAAAGAAGAAGCAGCACAAGGAGCCAGTCAGCTCATGTAGAAAAGAATGACAGAGCGAGGATCTCATCACTGTGCTGCCTTTTCTTCCACTGTCCAATCAAAAACTAGGGCTTGTGTGTTTCTTTTTCCACCTCTTAGATTGTAAGCTCTTCTGGCCAGGGTCCTCACCTCCTTCTGTGTCACTGTTTGTATCTGTCTGTCATTTGCATCTCCTATTTAATGTACAGCGCTGCGTAATGTGTTGGCACTATATAAATACTGTATAATATTAGGGTAGGTCCCAAGCAGACTGGGCTCAGATAATGTCAGTTGAATTATACTGCTTCACAGCCTTTGCAAGGATCTCCTGGCCAAAAAGAAGAACTGAATAGAAAATCTCTGGTTTGGTTGAATGAATGAATTGAGGTTCCATTTTTAAAAATGAGCAATCGGGGAGGTCATTATTGCAGAAAGCAACAGGTGATCCCCCTTCTGCAATAAATCTTCCTGCCTGCCTGATCATTCCCAGAACTGTCAAAATTGCTGCACAGCTCAGCATTGCAATCCCAGCATTCCCTACGCTTGTCGGGGCTGAATAAAATCCCACGCCCCTGGGTGAAGTTATATCATCCCAGCCCGGCCAATCAAGATGATCAAAGTTTGTATTAAGGAAGACAAAAAGGAAGAAGATGGCGGCACCCTATGACAGAACCAAGACAAATGCGTATTGCGGGGTTTAGTTCCACTTTAAGCAAATAATTCTTTTTAAAATCAGTCCTAAAAATTCATTTTATTTTGTTAATAATTTTAGTTCTGTTCAAGGTCCCTTTTTTTTTGGGGGGGGGGGGAAATCTCTTTGTTAGTTTTTTATTTGCAACAGGGACGCGCATCAAACGGAAGGCTGAAAATGCATCTTAGCAAAAAGGATTTCAGCGATCTGACCAGCACTGACATAATCCCAAAACTCCTAAATAATACCGAGGTCGGCATCATTTCTCTGCACAAATAAAATAATAGCACCGGCTGTTCTGCTCCCTTTAAAGCAGATAATCACCATTTTAAGTCTTGTCACACTGTCAGCTCAGTCCCTTTTATTTCCTCGACAGCTAATTAGTTTTAGCTTTTGGAATTGAAATATTTGACGCGTCGCAATCTGCTAGAACATGTGTACATTTAACTCCTATAAAAAATATATAATTTTAGTCACCCCCGGGGAAAAACGCTGAACGCTTCCACCCTGTCTCTGAGCTTACAAATGACTTTGAGAGTACAGCGATCTTTCTAAATCACTGACATATCTGCATTGGACAGGGCGCGGGGAGCTCGGGCGCACCTCTGCCAATTATTCACCAGCTTTAAAATTGATCATTATTTTCCAATACATTTTTCCGATACATTAGAGGAGAAGAGTCCGTAATAGCCTGGGAACGCAGTTTGCTGACTCCGTGGCTCAATATCTGTTTGCTAAAGTTTGCACAGGTTCATTAGTATTTCATTAGATGAAGCTAACAAATGGGGAGCAGAACACCAGAAGGTAAAGTACATAACAGGGAAAAAAAATAAATAAACACGCTCATTGGTTAGACAGACAGTCATTGATCTCACCCTGAGAAGGATTGCATTTTAAAGAGTTCAGTGTTCACTGGCTAGAAATCATCAGGCCTGGTAGTGCAGTATGCCTGCTCAACACAAAAGGTTTTTATATGTTTAAAATGCAAATCACAAAGTAATAGGGGTGTATTTCTCAATAATGACCAGTGGGGGAAGCTATACAAAGCATTATTTAATGCCCCTGTGGCCAACATTGCAGCATGTACCAGTGCAGCATAGACATGAGCATAGCTCTCAACATTTGGAGGAATGAATGTACAGATAACTAGAGATGGGAGAATAAACTTACAATGATAGATACACAGGGTGAGTTACTAATAGGCTGTTCACTAACCATGGTGAATTATCATCTTGTAAAGTGAATGTTGAAGGCTGCATATAATTATCTCATTTGCTAAACTAAGTCAAATAGCCCTTGCAAGGAGATAATTCACTACGCTATGTAAACAGGCTAGATTCCTTTGGTAAATCAATTCTATTGGTTTTTTAGTAAGTGTCATTCTCAATTTGTCCACTAGGTGATGTTGTTTTCATTTCCAGCCACAAAAAAGTGTAATTTATTGTGAATAAAAATGAACACAGTGCCACCTAGTGGATACATTGCAAATAAGACCTGCTTTTTAAACTAATGTAGCTGTATAGTTGTCCATTTAATTTAATTTAAACCTTTCAAGTTCATAAAAATACATTCAACCATCTCATAGAATAATTAAACAAGCACCTTAGTTGAACAGATCACTGTGCAGGTTGTTTATCAATATATCCCATAATGTTACATAGTGACATTACAGCACATAATCGTTAAGTTATAGTTAAGTTATAGTAATGTTTTACAGGTATTATTATAAGACTTTATCTGTAATGGTAAATGTCCATGATGTAGTTCTTGAGGACTGGAGAAAGATTACCCTTCTAAAGGGGTTAAGAAAATATTGACCCATAATAAATAAATTCAGAATTAAGGCTATACCTAGGTTTATTGGTGTTCTGTGTGGGAAGGTTTCCCAGCTATCTATATCAGGCATTGGGTGGGGGTCCTTGTGACAGTTCTGAGAGTCCATAAAAGTCTCTCTACCATCTGCTGCCAGCAATCCCACTCTATCTTTGCCAGCAACCGCGGCTCCTGCATCTGCAGGCTGATGTGGGCGTGTCCTCTGGACCACGCCTTCTACACTGTCCAATAACAACAGCAGAGGAGGCGGGGAAAAGAAAATGCAAACACAGAAGCCACCAATGCTGAAAAACACAAGGAGCTGCAAATGATCGCTAGCAGCCCCCAAGAGTGATCACAAATGACATTGAAGGCTATCCCAATTTGTAAACAATTATTACACAGTATTTGTATAGCGCCACCATATTATACAGCGCTGTACAAAGTCCATAGTCATGTCACTAGCTGTCCCTCAAAGGAGCTCACAATCTAATGTCTCTACCATAGTCATATGTCATTTTTACAGTCTAAGGTCAATTTTGGGGGGAAGCCAATTAAGCTAATTGCATGTTTTTGAAATGTGGGAGGAAACCAGAGTACCCGGAGGAAACCCACACAAACACGGGAGAACCTGCAAACTCCATGCAGATAGTGTCCTGGCTGAGATTCGAACCTGAGACCTAGAGCTGCAAAGGCCAGAGTGCTAAACTCCAGCCAGGTGCTGCCCTTATAGCCTCCGTGCCCCTTTGCCCACTCTGTCATTGTCTGGTATTGCCCCCCATCCTATCACAGGGGTGATATGCCTAGTGCACACTCCAAAGAATTACGGTAAAAAGTATTTTGGGGTAAATGTTTACTAAAAAAAAAATATGACATTTATTTAATAAATTAAACATTTGAATAAAACATTTTACAACATAATGATATAATAAAACATACACAAAAATATAACTATAACTTTGTGATTTTTTTCCCACTTCTGGGTATTAAACAGACATGAATCCCCCACTGAACAGTCAGTGAGTATATTGTGGGGGGGCTGCGGAATGTTCCACCAGCATCCATTGCTATGATTAGACAACATACAGTCATAACAGAACAGTGTACATCCCTGCCACCGTGTATATCTGTCATTTTGAGATATCTTCTGTATACGCGTCTGCAATAAAAAGTGAAAACACAACATCTGGTTGTCAACACTGTGTAATAAAAGAGCAATGGCCTCATCCACATGGGATGCAGAATAGTAAAGTTCTATTAATCACCAGAAACTCTGCAACGCTCTCCAAGATAAATATTTGAATTTGTGTTCTGCTGAGACAAAAGAATTCATACATTTTCACCTACAGAAATAGATTTGGCTTGCGCTGGAGCAGACAACTAAAGCAGCAATGTATTTATGATTCCAAAGCGGACCTGAATTGAACGCTTCTATATTCACTACCACTCCTTCTATACAATAGATTTTTGTACAAGATTATAGTTTTATTACTTTATTCTATAAGATTATTTTTGGCTACATTTTATATCACGTGTCTTGATGTAAATTTGCATTTTATACATTTTGATTTCTTTTTTTTTTTTTATTGCAATTTAGATTCCACTCATTTCCTATTTCCTGGTATTTACATTTTGCTGCCGTTTACAACATTTTATAATATTGCTCATAAATATTTAAAGATTTTACTGTATATCATTCTGTAATATTTAGCCAAAAGGCATGTAAAAAAATATGGTCAGCAGAACTGTTTAGAGTAATACATCTAACTAATAATAGCTAATAAATAACTCTATATAATTAATAACATGACTTAGGGGCATTAGATTGTAAGCCCCTTTGAGGGACAGCTAGTGACATGACTATGGAGTTTACAAAGAACTGCGTAATATGTCAGCGCTATATAAATACTGTATAATAATAATAATATATCATTATGCAGGTAGTCCCCAGGTTACTTACAAGATAGGGACTGTAGGTTTGTTCCTAAGTTGAATTTGTATGTAAGTCGGAACATTATTTAAATAAATACAATTAGGACAGATAAGTTTGTCTCAACATATTATTAGGCAGCGTGGTGTCAGTTACTGTATAAAATCCTCACTGTGAGTTAATCATAAACAAAGCAAAAAAATAAATTTATGGAGCCTAGACATTCATTAACTTCTGGAGCAAAAATGAAACAACTTCAGAGTTTGTATTGGTCAATAAAGAGTTACAAAAGTTGCAGAACAGCAAAAGAGTTCTTCATGCCATTCTGAATACCAAAGCTCTAATCCCAGATTCCTTTTCCATCATGGCAAGGTCACAAAGCTTTGGAGGAACCTGTCAAACAAAGGTGTCATTTTATTATCTGATTTTGATTGTAACTTAACTATGTTATTAATCTGTTACTTGGCTCTGTTACTTACTTGGATTGTCGGGGAAAAAAAATAAAGTTAAAAACAAAGGTGTCATGCAGCAAGGATCTTCCAGTAAAACATTTTTTCTCTGTACAAACATAGTATTATAAAACAAAAAACATTTCAAACCTATATAGTGCTCCTTATCAAGTCCACACAAATACCCCATAAAACTTATAAGACTTTAGTGATAGTGGGACGTATAGGACTTAATGATAAAATGCTGGCTTGTGTGTCTAGTACTATAGAAAGATACAAATGGTTGGAATATGCTTGTGTGCCACTCATTCTGAGATTAGTGATGAGTAAACTCCCCCAAGTTTTCAGGTTCCACAGATATCTTTGATGTTTCTCTATTTACTGCAAACCTTGGGACAGATTCTAATGGGAGTCCATTGCTAACATAACAGGTGGTAGTTGGGAGCCGTACCCACCCATAACAAATAAGGGAATGCCCACATTGAATGGAATTTCCAGCAATTTACTGAATGTTTATCAGAACTGAACTGAAAGTCTTTCAATAACAGTAAAGCTGTGCAAAGTTGGGAAACTTATTCTGAATTTCCTAACTGGGAAAGCTAAATCTATGAGGAAACCACTTTTCTTGTAAAGGTAGAGCTGATATCCAAACCTCTTGTCAGTAGGGTCACCATTGTATTAAAGGACCAACAAGAAGTCTCTGGAGTTTGTGGAGTTCCTTTTACATAGGAAGAAGAGAGGAAGCTGCAGTAGTATAACACAGAGTGGCTTCAGGAAATGGTATGTGTATGCTTTTTTAATAGAAAGGGGGTTTGTTTGCAGGTGGGGAAAGACGAGTTGTAGGTTAAATATCCAGAGTTATACATATGGCTTTTGATGCATAGGGAGCTATTAAGGACTACCTATAGGTCTGTTATGCAAGTAGACCTATATATGGCAAATGGCTTCGACGACCATGTGTATTATGGAGGAAGGGAGGGGGGTTATAGGAAACTGTACGGCTTCTGTAGGGGGGCAAAAAAAAGCCACATTGTTTCTAAAATATATATACATATATATATATATATATACAGGTAATCCCCAGGTTACATATAGGATAGGAATTGTAGATTTGTTCTTAAGTTGAATTGGTATGTAAGCCAGAACAGGTACATTATTTTATTAAATGCAATCAGGACATATGTGTCTCAACATATTATGGTGTCAGTAACTGTATAAAATCCTCACTGTGAGCTAATCACAAACAAAGCACAGAAAAGAAAAAAAAACTATGCTAAACTAAGCTAAAGCTATGGGGCCTAGACATTCATTAACTTCTGGAGCAAGCTGTGCTTTGATATGCAAAAGAAAAAACTGCAGAGTTTGTCTTGGTTAATATAGAGTTACAAGATGGCACAGATCAGCTTAGCTCTTTAGATCACCCACAACCTCTGTAATTAGCTGTATTTAGCAAAAGATTTCTTCTACTAGTCATGCAAACCACACCCCCCAAGCCTCCGTCCTGCACACAAGGGAGCAGGGAAGCCCTGTTTGTTTCTAGGAGTCGTCCTTATGTCATATGTCCTTAACTCGGTACCTACCTGTATATATATATATATATATATATATTTATATATTGTGAGAGTTTTTTTAATTATAGGATCACTGTCCAAGCCTGTTCTCATAATTTCTGACCCTGATGCTATTTCCAAGGTAGTGCAAACCTTCAACACTCTTCCCTGTCTTCCCAGAAACAAGCTCCATTACTTGAAGTTAGGATAATGCAGACTTCGAGGCATGGAAATCTGGATGGCTGTTCTTACAGGCTGCCTTTAAAGCCTATAATATGCACACATTAGTAAATTCCATACTTCCAGCACATATAAGACATTTTATTTATGACTTCTCCAGCGGCTGTGATCACAGATCTCTTCCCTTCTCTTATATAGGCTAGCATTGGCGCACTGCCTGAGCTCTGTAATAAATGGGTGCTGCAGTACATTCACATGAATATTTTAATTTTTCTCTGCGTTGTATGTGTGGAGTGGGGATAAGCCAGTGTCTCATTTCGAAGAGATTGCTGCTCGCTTTTCATACTTCCCTGCTCGCTTTAGAAGTTAATTATTGTGACAAAGATTCCCTAAACACCACAACTTTTCTGCTGCCACTGAGCATTCAAGTAGGGAAGCTTTGTACAAGAATAAAACAATAGTAAATGAGTCCTATAATGCAGGATTAATGGCACAGGCCAGGCTGGGGCTGTCATTGCCCAACTTGCAGAATTGGCAACAGTTCCAGGGCCTGCGTATTGCAGGATAGGATCCTCAGAGTGTCAGCCCCTATGACCGGTTCCCTTTGAAAAAGACTTTTAGAAGCTTGGATAATGTAAATCCAGCATAAAATGAACAATAGGATAGCAGAGCTTATCTGTAGTACAATTGGCTTTCCAAAAACCATCAGATGAATACAAATACAGCAAATAAAGGTATCAATAAATCTTTCCGGGCAAAATGAAAAGTTTAGCCACACCTGTCATATAAATTAACCTATCAGCAACTAGGCATTGTCACATGGGAAACATGCCTATCATCACCTGCCAATACTTGTAAAGCAATTTTAATTCCCACAATATAACTTAAAAAAACATTTCCAAGCACATGATTATCTGCAGTCTCTAATGAAACTAAATACCCATTTTGCTCCTGGTAGTCAAAAATCATATGGTCTTTCCCTCTGGAATTAAAGTGGACCTTTAAGCAAATCTTCAAGTATCTATTCCTGGCATGGTATATTATGCAGCAACAATATAATTGTAGTTTCAATGCCGCAGGAAGGGCTGATCTGTATCAGAGTCATCTCTGGGCCAGCAGTTCAGTCCAGGAAATAGATGCTGACCCTATATGATCCCTGAAAAACAGAATATTCATTTTTTTAGAGAGAAAGCACATGATGGTATTGTTAGGGGGAAGGCTTTGATCTCTGCAGGGCCACAGTCAAAGATCAAGTTGGGAACTCATTGTTACAGTTATGCCAACCTTACAGTGTTTGTCAACCTTTTATTACATTGGGGAACCCGTCAAAAAACTTTTAGGTCTTCAGGCAACCACAGCTATAATTATTTTTTCTAAAGCTCACAGTACATTAGTGTCGTAGTCAGTGGGTAGAATGATTCCTACATTGCTGGTTATTGGGAAAAATGTCACCCTTACAGATAGCCAGATTCATCATTGGTGTAAGTGATAATTGACCTGAGCAGCAAAAATTGCTCACGGAACCTCTAGTAACCTTCGGAAGACCCCTAGGGTTCCACAGAACCCTGGTTGAAAAGCACTGGTCTTGTCTGTATATAAATTTGGGTCCAGTTAGGACAGTCTCCAAGAACCTACCACACATTTCCATTCCTGATTGCATAGCCCACTTGTCCAGGGGAAATGGCTTGAATGTCTGAATGACCTTTGGAACAGTAGCCGAGAACAAAGCCCCAGCTGGATAGGTCTCACAACTAGCAAAACGAAGGCTGCGCATACACGTTATATTTCAACGATCGTATCCAATGACAAAAGACTGAAAGATGAATGAACGTGCAATGTAAATACAGCGCCGTTTTGTTCTATGGAGACACTGCACTGTCCTCCCCTCACTTCCATTGCAGTCGTTTGTCTTCTGTTCATGGTTCTGCCAGGACGGATCGTATCGGCTGAGAATCATCTGACGTGTATACGTAGCCTACGTGTAAAACCTCTCTCCCTGCTCTTGCTAGCTGTGCTATGCCAACCATTGTGTATGTTTTCCATTGTGTTCACACATTATTGATGAAAAAAAATTTACTAAGCTTTAACCCAAGAAATATTATCTTCATTGTAGCCCTCGCATGTGATAGTCATAGGGCTCTGCTCAAAATATTTACCATTTCTTTCTGAAAATAGGAATCCTTATTCTCATGTGTTAGCTCGGTAAATTGGGCATGGTAACTGATTGGCACTGCTGAGCTTCTTCTTGAAAGTCCTAACTATCCTGTCCTGCTCCACCAGCTCATTGTGCAATACAATTAAATAAATCATTCCAATAGTAATGGTCCAATGAGTAATTCAGATGCAGAAAAGATATTTGTAGAGACAGAGAGAACAGAAATGAAAATATTCTTCTACCTTGCCTGTCTACAACTAGGCTTAAATGACTTTAAGATTAGACTAGAAGGCTTCCCAAATACGTTGGGTGTCTCCTAAAATATAAATACATTGAATTTGGGGTTGGAATGCCAATAAGCATGGTAGGCATGTATTTATTGGCATTTTTGGTAACACAGTGGACCTGATTTAGTTAAGCTCTCCAAGGCAGTGGAGGATACATTTTCAACAGTGAATCTGGGTGATCCAGAAAATCTGGAATGAATCTATCTGAACGCATTCACTAATAAATAGCAAATGGCTTTTAAGAAATCCATTTCAAGTTTCCAGCTTCATTGATAAAAGTGCATTCTCTCCAGCCTTGGAGAGGTTTAATAAATCAGGCCCAGTGAGTAGACCAGATTCCTGGTCAGATTTCCCCCCTTGGCACGGCAAACTCTGAATACCCTTGGCTGGCATTTGAAGTTTAATCATTACTGGTAAGTAAGTCCCAGACTTCACTCATCCACTGGCGCCTTTGGCACAGCCAGTCTTTTCAGGTGCCATATATATAGCACACTGCGCTCAGGCTTTCTGTGCCTAACAGCTCCAGGATTATAAATCAAGCACGAATAAACAGGAATAAATATTTGTGTTACATATTTCTTAGTATCAATAAAAATAAATATGATGCCATGGCCACTTTAAATCATACGATGGAGCTAAGTGTTGTATTCATGGCAGAAAGATTTTTTTTTCCTTTTACTAATAATAATAATGTGATTTGGTACAGTTGACTTGTGCCCTTCTGTTTCAAGCAAATGGTGAATTTTATTGATAGGTCCACTTTAAGGTAATTTATTTTTATAGAACATCAGCTAACACTTCAACTCAAGTTAAATCAAGCAGGAAGTAAGTGGTAAATTGGCACTTGTGAGTGACCTTGGTTTGTTAAGTCATGTTGACAGTTATGTGCCTTGTCATTTGTTTTCTCATCCAGCCTTTCATCCTATGTTGTATCAGCTTATATTAACAATTTATAAATGTTACATCTAACAGTATACAATTGCTTTTATTTTTATTTTCGGGCAAGGTACATAATTGAATAAAACATGTTTTGGCTTTGTTTAATAAAAAATGACAGCGCTGATTTTTGATACATTCTCTCTTATCCAAGTGTTGCCATAGGGACCCGCCATTCACTTCCCGGAATAACTCAATGATTGGGAACAAGAGCCGAGCATCGTCTGTCTCCCCATTGTGGGATTGCTTAACTGTTGGGTGTAATCTGCTCCATTCAGTTACTCTCTTTTCTCTTTCTGTTACTAAACAATGTTCTGGTGATGAAGATGTAAGGATTTCACTTGGGAAATAGACAGTGCAGATAACAAATAATAGGTCACAAAAAAATGATGTTTCCCCCTTCTATGGGACAGTGATGCTTAGCTGTGCAACATTTAGCATAAAACATAAAGCCCAAATAAAGCTAAATACATTCCAGATGCATCAAATCCTTAAAGTTTTAAAAGCAGACACAAGGTAGCAAAGCCTGTCCCCTGCCAGCATGTCGCAGAGAAGAACATTTACTCTTTGGGCCTGATTTAGTCAAGCTCTCCAGGACTGGAGAAGATATATCAAGAGAGAACCTGGGTGATCTAGCAAACATGCAATGGACCTGCTCCAGGATTGGAAACATTGGCTGAATAATAGCAAATGATTTTAAGAAATCCATTCCAGGTTTGCTGCATCATCCAGGTTCTCCTTTGATAGTCTATATTCTCCAGTCTTAGAAAGCTTTAATAAATCAGGCTCTTTGTGTGCAAGCATGTGCAGTTTCCGGCACACCCCCTGCCAGACCTTTAGCTTTAAATCCGCAAGGTTTAAGGTCCCCACTGATTGGAGAGCTCTAGCACTGACTCCATAGAGGTGGTTGTTGGACTTCTTTAGATAGCTTTCTATTTCTCTACATAATGATTGCAAGTGACAGACTTTTCTACTCTACTTTTCTACTTTTCTTTCTCTAGGTTTTAGCTGTTTCCAAAGACTAATAGAAAAAAGTAGCCTGAAAAAATCAGTAGAATAATATAAAAAAGGGAAAAGACAGGCTTTTGTGGGGCACAACTTTTTGTCTTAAAAACTGAAATTTTATTGATTATATTAATCCTTTACACTAAACAGAGTCCTCCTGTGCTAGACCAAAGCTAACACGGGTTCACTGTTCTAACAATTATATAATAGTCAACGTGCATTAAATAACATATGATACCAGCAAGTCTCGTTCCCTTTCTGACGCGTTTCAACCCATGGGGCTTCTTCAGGGGATTGGGACAATATATAATATGATCAGTATGAAGCAATGAAATGTGCTCTGACCATTTTATAATTGTTAGAACAGTAAACCCGTGTTAGCTTAGCTCTAGCACAGGAGGACTCTGTTAATGTATAGAATTATTATTTTCAATAAAATTTCAGTTTTTTGTGTCCCACAAAAGCCTGTCTTTTTCCTTTTTTATATTATTCTACTGATTTTTTCAGGCTGGGCACTCCGAGAACACTCTATTCTGAATGACTGGGTCGCTCTCTTTGGTGGAACTCAGTAATCTATTCCAAATAAAATGATTTGTAGGACTTTGCACAGTTTGTTTTGCTGAACCGGGAATGTATTTAATTGATTTCAACTGAACTTTTATTTGAATTTAAAGAAATACCGTACACAGGGGAGAAAGTAAGCTGTCATTGCCGCCCTTTATGAAACTGATGGTGTCCTGGCTGATGCCCACTTTCAGGAATTCCAGCACACATTCTGACTTTAGCTGCTGTTCTAGGTCAGTGTCCAAGGAAATATTAAAGGCAGAGACAGCCAGGCAACTGGCAGGTAAGATAATAATTCAACCACAGCCTATATACTTTTGTTAGTATAAGTATCAGCCTTTGTCAATCTCTTCAGCATTCAGAATTTCCAGGGGTAACAGGGCCTTTTTAAAATATAGGCCAACAATGGCTTGAATTTTTCTCAGTGTGGGTTTCCTTTTAGTCCTTGGACAGAATGTACCATAACCTACCCAAATCATACCAAGAGTAAGTCTTTAGAAGCAAAGCTTGAGTTGATCTACATACAACAAGGGCCAGGCTGAGGGGTAGGTTATGAGATGGCCACCTTGGGCACCTGCAACCTTTGCTGCTGAAGTTTTTCACAGCTTTTCCAGGGGAGTGCAGTTTGGCCGTTTCAACTAGGGTTGGACTTGCTCAACACTGGACATAGGAACCTTGACCAATATTAGCATTCACATCAGTTTGTATATTGCTTTATAAAATACCTAGCACTTCAACCTACCGATCAATAAGTAGAAGAGAATGCTATCTTGGGGCACAAAAAGAGCAGGAACCGCAACCAATGTTGCTGAAGTAGTTCATAGCTCAATTTGCGGGGGTGCACCTTGGCCTTTTCAACTTATGATGAGCCCTGACCCCTCGTTATACATTCACCCTAATATGCATGTTGCTGTATTAAATATTTAGCACTGAAATATATACCTAAACTGAGTTATGACGAAGTGAAGCTTTTCTGTGATCCTTGGCCTTTTCAGACCCATAACAAGCACAAAGACAATGAATAAACCATTTTGTTCATTTCATGTTCTCTCAGATAAGGAAATGTTTTTTTTTCAAATTCAATGCCCTTTGTGAACCTGAATAACAATGTCTGTTGACTACATATTATTCTATGATACTGGATAGGATCTGAGATTCAATACTTATTGTGTAGGTGAAAATGTTCAAGTGTACCCAGAGCCGGCACAAAGCCATGGAAAAGCAAACCATAGGAATAGTTGTGCAAGAACTAATATTACTACTGTCTATGTAACTGTATAGTATTACCTTTCAATTGTCTGCAAGTGACTGTCCCTCTTACCTCCTAATTGTCCCTCATTTTGGATGGTTATTTACACATTTATAAAATGTATTATTTAACAATAAAATGCTGGTGTTCATTAAAAATGGTTACATTTATTTCTAAGATTATTCCAACACCTACATTGTGATATACAAAATTTAAGAAAAACTGAGTTGAAGTCCTTAAAAGAGGTTGATGTTCTGATCTTTCTCATTACTTATCTGGAATGGAATGTAGTAAAGAGGAAATGCTTTAATGCAATTATATATATGCAATATATACAACCGAAACAAAATTGAAAAACAAATAAAATGTATATATGAATAAATATATGTACAATATATATATATATATTTTTTTTTTTTTGTCTAAAATATAGCAAATAAAGAAAATGTTATCAAAAAGATTTCATGCTCACTTTTCAATGCAGGATTTCCTTGTTGAGGCTAACTCGTGCTGCAGAACTCATATTTACATTCCTTTGTATCTTTTTATGCTCTAAATCTGAACTAAAAAAATGAAACCAATCAATTTAACAAGCTACTAGACAGTAATATGATGAAAGTATTTAAAATTGAGTTTGCAATCCCAAATACTTATGTCAATTGATCTATTAAACCGCAAAGTTTTTTTACAAGGGTGATAGCTTTAATTAAATATATGAGATCTTAAGAATGTAAAAGCTGGGACTCAGAAATAATGACTTGCATTGTACTTATGTGGAATGTTTCACAGTTTTCCTGCCACACTCAGAGAGGACTTGATCAGTGCTTCCTATAAGAGCAGGTAATACCACAAGCAACTTCATCATTACCGTCCGTCCCTGCCACTGGGAAATCGCCAACTAAATTGCAGCTTTTACATTATTTAAGAAATGCTACTTTACTAAAAAGGTAAAATATCAATTTTGGATGGAATTTAAAAAGGCCAAAAAAAATAATAAGGTTATAAAAACTGCAAGTATATAAAGTATAAGTAAAAAGCGTCAATGAGAGAAGCCCAAGAGGTGTGTGTATTGGCTTTATTACCTAGGGTGAAGTCCCACATGATACTTTTGGGGCTCCATTTACCCTATGGAACTGGTAGGTAACCCTGCCATACATGTAGGGATGTCTCTACATGCTGTGTTAGTGTTTTCATATTTTACAAGGTCCTTTTTACAGTATACAGTTTTATTGGGAGTTCCTCTATAGGTTACCAGGACTTCCTTGAGTTTACTATCCCTCCATCTGCTATTGCCTGCATAGTTCAGGGTCTATTGCCACTTGGCAGGGCTACAAGCATGACCCCAGTCTTAATTACCTTTTCTATAGGTATTGTAACAGGGGCATTCTTCACAATGACCATCAGTAAAGTCATTGATCCACAGATTCTATTTTAGCAGGGGTTCCCCAAAACCAGAACAATATCTTAAAGGCTCCTCTGGACCTAAAAGTTTGGAAGAAGTTGACATTAACAACATATTCATCAAGGAAACATTTGCCATTGATAAGGCACAATTTACTATTCATGTGCCAAAAATGACTTAACACATTTAGGTAGCATGTATGCTGGCACATTGGTATCCTCACATTTTTCTATGAAAATATAATTGCTTAAAGAGAATTTTGTTTATGGTCCAAAACAGAAATTAATGTAATGGTTGTAGTTCATATAATGTTAAAACAGTGATGTCATGGAAAACTCAAGATCTCTCATCAGTGTTTTCTGTAGACTTCAAGTGTTTTTCCATCTGGCCTCCCCTATTAAACAAAAAGAAGGGTGGCAAGGGAGGTATTGGCTTCCTCATTAGAAACCCCAACGAAAGGCAAGGAAAGACGCGTGGTGGTTTTATAGACTGTAACAGATCTGTAAGCAAACACAAAACCTTTAACTTAAATTATCTATAACAGTGCAACTCTTTAGGCTCTGGTAAGCAGCCAGTATGGGTCTTGGGGCAGTCAAACCTCATTTTCTTCGTCTTGAGGTGTCAGAGGTGGAAGGTCACCTGAGGATTGATCACAGACACTGTATTCCAACTACTGGGACTTCACAACAATTTGAGCAGTAGAGTTTAAAGAATACGGAATGTGTACAAAAACAGGGCTCTTTAATGCCCATTATGGGGCTGAAAGACAATTCATATTATTTGTGAGAGGTTAAGAAGGTGGAAAAGCATCAACTATCAAGTAACCTTTCACTACTGAATCAGACGTAAAGTAAATAAAGTTGAACAACGGGCAGATACAAACTATATATAAAGCCTGCAAAATTTTAATAACTTGTAGCTCAATATTCAAACAGCTGCATAAGCTCCATAATGAGTAGTTTTCTATGCCCTGACAGTACGATGCACCAAGACAATAAACAAAATCGGACTCTAAAACATTCTTTTAGAAGTTCTCAAATTGTTGGAAGATATAAGAAATAAAACTTCCAAGTTTTATTATTCAGAATCTCAAAGCACTTTGCACATCCTATGAAACTACAATTAATCTTGAAGCATGGGGCTGTACTTACTGGCTGCAAATTAGTCACTAGATCTGTTAGGCAACTTGTAATAAATCTACTCATAATTCTAGACAAACAGCATGTTTTATTTCAATTCTAAAGAGCTGCGGAAATGTAATAACACAGAGGCATAGAAATTTCACACCTCTTGATGGCTTCATTTGTTATGCATTTGTTGTTTATTTTTCATTGTTTAAAGGAGAATTTTCTATGAAAATCAAAATGAAGTAAAGTAACATGAGCTGAAAACATTATATTCTGAAAACTTGGAAAAGAAGGGTCCGAAACCAAGAGGCGTTATAGGGCTGCCCTGGGCTAAAGGTATCAATGTAATTGATTTCCACTATTTATAGAGTACATAGAACTTCATCTGTCCTCTACTCCAGAATTATCAACAAAAAAATTGTATGTAAAATGGATGTTTTCTTATCTTATTACCCTTATCACATAGTCAGTTTTTCTGCTTCTCCCTTGTGGTGGGGCAATGAATACACTCAGGCTCAGTCTATATTGCTGGTTTATTAAATGAATCCCAATCAGCAGGAAAAGAGAAATTGGGTGCAGGATGTCAGAACAGGCAGCTCTAGGGCACAGGAAGCACACACTGGGGTGCATAAAAAACCTCCAACTACCATTGTCCTCTAGACTAGCTGACTAATTATTTACCAATGCAAATAATAGGTTGCAGCAGTCCACCCTGTTGGAGTGAAATAAAGCTTGTAATGATAATCCCAAATTCTGTAGCACTTGTGGGCCTCTGTGTCCTCGCAGGATCATCTCATGGACTTCACTTTCCCATCCGACACCTCAATGAACCTCCAGGCTCCTCTGACCATTGTAAATATAAGTGCTTTCCCTCCAGGCTAACTAAGACCCAAGTCTCGGTTGGGCTAGGCCCTAAGCCCCTGGGCATCCAGCCCTATAGAATACCAGTTTCTTCTCCATAGCAGACTTCTCCATCCCTGAGTCTCCAGATATTTATCCCAATTCGTAACCTGGCGCCATTCCTTGTGTTGGGATAAACATCCTTCACCCATAATTGGTCCCCTTCTCCACCATGAACCTTAAACCTTCCTGGCAACACAAGGGGATGATCAAACCTCCATGAAAAAATTTTTACACCATTATCATCACACTACTTCTGTCTTCCAGTAGATTCTCAAACTGAGAAATCTCCGTTCCTCAAAGGGTCACCAATCTAGAGGGCTGATGGTGGAATCAGGCAGCCCCTTCTGATTATATTCTCACAGAGGAAACTCACATGATATATGAAAACCATTTATGTATTGTAGAGCTAATCACATCTCTCTTACTCCTGAACTGTTTGGGAGCAATTAGGTAAGATGGTGCCACCAGCTATGCACACCAGTGATAACACCCCATAACACCACACTCTGCACCTCTTGGTAACAATCACCATATATTATGGAGAACAGATGTTGGAGAAGTGATGATGGATATATAGTAACTGGTCACATGAATCTCCAGCAGATGGGGGTAAGATAAGATAGGGAAGCCTCCTCTAGTCTGGTGCTATTTACTGGTTCAACTGGTAAGAAGATACTCTATATCTGAGCCTCTGTCATCTGGCACTTGACCTGTTTTTAGAACCTTTTCAATTTCTACAGTTTTTGATACCTTGGAGGTACAGGGTATGGAACAACACATTGAAAAGGTATACCAGGTATTATTTGTTTAGTAATTATGTCTGCCAGTAAAATATTGCCAGGGTAGTAAACCCACCGGTCTCTTAAACAGTCCAATGTTAGCATCACACTTATACACATCCTAGGCCAAGTTGGGATAAAGCCAATTGTCTTACAGAAGGAAACCCAAGTATACAGAGGGACAACATTCCCATTCTGCTTCTTGCTGA
Organism: Pyxicephalus adspersus; assembly: GCF_032062135.1. Taxonomy (NCBI): domain Eukaryota; kingdom Metazoa; phylum Chordata; class Amphibia; order Anura; family Pyxicephalidae; genus Pyxicephalus; species Pyxicephalus adspersus. Next base: position 13,542,245 of record NC_092866.1, on the reverse strand, counting down.
GATCAGTTTGCTATAATGGAAGCAATCATGGTTTTAATGTTTTTAAGCCCTATGAGCAGTGCTCTATTGGTGTGTACTGTATGTCTTTTGCATAGAAACAACAGATTGCACTGTCCATAAAGACCTTTCAAAACAAATACATTTAATTCTGTAATATTAAAGAGAGATTTGCATTAGTTTGTCTCTTTTTTATCTGCCTGGAATTTAGCTTTTAAGAATGTCATTGACTTATTTTGGTATAGCATGTTACTAAGTGTTTTGTATTTGCTATCAAATTTTCACTTTGCAAGCAAACGCCTGTGTCTCAAATGTAAAGAAATTCCTTTGCTAAATAACTTCAGTTTTAAATCAAAACAACACAAAGTCAATGTAGACTTCCTTCCTTTGGCCAAGCACTGCTCTGCAACAGAAAGGAAATCCTCCCAGCCAAAGACTTGGAGTTTGACTTTGGTGACCTAACCGCTGACAAAGGAAGCCCACTAAGCTATAATACATGTGTATGAAACCACATGGGAACACGGCAAGGGTTGTGGTCAGCTAAAATAAAACACATAATGACAATAAGTCTTCTTTACTTGCACACCCAATAATAAAATATGTCTTCCAAGTGCCTGTACATTTTTCATCTAGTTGTAGAGTGTATTTAAGAATCCTCTCTGGCTAGAGTTATCCAAATCAAATGATTTGCCAGCCAAAGATATCCAATTAACTTCTAAATATACGCTGAATTGTACAGGTGATATTTGTACCCCTCAAATGTTTATAGATGTTGACCTATATGTAAAATAATGGCAATACCGGTAGTACATACTTATATTATTTACATAATACTCATTTTTGGATCAGCTATGGCATAATGATTGACTGGGAGAAGGAGTCAACAGTGAACCAAAGGTTGGAGTTGTCCTCTTGTGTTGTGAAGGTTGACAGCCTAGCTGCCCTGTCTGCTAGGGAAAATTAGATCACAAAATGGGTTTTAGAGAATCACAGATCTCTAAAACCTATAACAAGTTCCAGCCAACCCCTCCTTACTTCTATATCCCATGGATTATTCTGGGCACCATTCAACTTCTCCATCTAAAGACAGTTAAATTTTGCTGCTTTTGTTGCAACGGTGGAGGTAGTTGAGATATCTTGGCATTCTAGATCAGATGACTATTTGTAGGGAAACGGTTTTGTAGTTTTTCCATAAACCTCTTTTCTTTAGTAAGTATATGAGAAGTAAGCATTATAACCCAATATTGGTATGTACCTACCACCAGCCTTGATGTTGGCAAAATGTATCGTTTTGTACTAAAAGGACATGCTTTCTGATTGTTTGGTATTTTCTGTACCAAAAGCAAGAAACAGCTGCCATTTATGAAGTATATGCACCTAACAATGACTTAACATACCTGTAGCCACCTTCAAGACCACAGCATTATGCTTGAATGCTGGGCCATCTGAGAGGCAAAGCTTTGGCATTTCCTAGTAATAATTAATCTTTCTAGTTTCTTTCACCCTCCATATATTTTTTAAAAATCTATTATTTTGATGGGCTGTCTCACTAGTCAGTTGGAATGTGCGGGAGGCAAAATGAATGGTAGGACCTCCAGAGCTGTTTCATCAGAATGACCCAACATTCCGGTATACCAACAGGTCAACTCTACCTTATATCTGAGAGCAGTCTATTTAGTTTGGTATTTTCACCTTGTTGGCTTAACGTATTTAATTTTCTAGTTTCTAGTTTACGCAACATGTCAGTGTCTAGATCTGTATTCATTATCTTAGGTCCAGTCTATAATAAAATGGTTGCTTGGCTCTAAATAAATGAACTACAAACCATGGCACACCAGTTTCAGCATCCTTACAATGTTACCACTTCCTCTTAATAAACAGCATTATTTCTCTCTTTTCACCAGACAATCTGTCTCTATAAGTTCATTTTTGCTGTATATTCTTGATACACATTTCCTCTTTATATCATGCTGTGTCAGCACTTTAAAGGCTTGTTCATTTATTTCTTAAAGCAGCATGGCCGCAAGGAAACCGTGTAATATACATATCAAAACCTGATTATCAGAGAAATTTCTGACCCCGATGACAAGAAACATCACAAAGACCTTGTCAATTTCCATACATTGATAGAAAATCACTTTAAATCTGCTGATCTTTGCCCTTATTGCATTATTGTATGCTCTTCTTGCATAATGAGAACACATTCTAGCACAGTATGTTGTAGTGATGACCAGAATCTGGTCTTGGTTGTGTAGCTTGTGCTGCTTATGTTCTTAGTTGATAGCCCAGTTGCGGGTACAGTTGTGGAGGGGTGTTGGTATGGTGTTACATGTATGGGACCTGGTTTACTCACCGAAGGCATTTTTTTGTGTTGATCTAGTTGTGAGATTTATACAGGTCAGTCCTGTCTAGCACAGGATGAAATCTGATTTTAATTTTCTGCAGTTTTACCTATAGGTCTCCTGCCTGCCCTGTGATGTGGAAGTAAATGAAGAAGCAGCACATTATTTATCTGATCCTCTCTTCTCCTTTTAGCATTCTGAGTGCACTGCAGCATTTCTGATTGATTCATTGTGCTACTTTTCCTTTCCTTCTGTTTTTTTGTACAGACTGTACAGTACATTGTCCGAGACTAATGCCAAGAAAAAACACAGGTTCTTGCACTGCTTACTTACTTACAATGCATGTAACATAATATTTTTAATCACAGAACTGAACTGATGTGCTCCTTATATATATATATTAACCTGGAATTCAGCTTTCATTACTTTATTAGTTACCACTTCCAACAAACATGCATATATTCAAAGATAAACCTTGGTGCAAAAGAACTGAGGATATCCTGAAAAAAACAAAAGCATAGGAGAAAATAAATCTAATATATATTCAGGAGAAGTGAAATAAAAATTAAGAATGGTAGTTCTATGCTTACTCAGGCACAAGACAATACTTACTAGACTTGGAAATCTTTTAGACAAAACTATAAATTGTAATCATTTTACAATGGTACGATACACCACCATAATTGCTGTTTTAGGTACATCATATTGTGTAAATACATTGAATTATCCTAAAGCAATGCTGTCATTAGGCAAACAAAACCTGAGATACAAGCAACCCGTTAAAGAAAATAATATTTACCAGTTTAGCTGGCACCAAAAAATCTTTGTTCTCTAGTAGAAGATACACCTGGCTTTGATATCCATCTTTTTTCTGTATGTCGGAAGCTAAGTCTCTATTGCATGCCATGGTTCCCCCCCCCCCCCCCCCAAGCTAGTCCATTACAACAGGAAAGAACGGTAATATGGTGGATAGTGGTTGGCACCACAGTGCACAGTAGGGGACCAAGCATCTTACAGTCTATAGTGCCAGTGACTCCCATAAAGAAATAATTATTTTTCTTATTTTCTTTTACAACTTGCTATTATTTCAGTTTTGTTTGCCTGTTAAAAGTGTTTCTTTAGGTAAGAATAGACATCTTTTATGATGAAATTGTCCAACAAACTGCTCCATATTTGATTTTTTTTCTGCTGACATTTAACTTAAAAAAGATCTTTCTAATCGGACATTTTATACATTCTTGGCTGGAAGATATGAATGAATATAAATGCAAAGTTTGGTACTTAACATAATACAGCTGAAGACATGAGTAAGTTAGTAGGGGGATGAAGTGCTTGCTGCTAGTTCACTGTTCAGACTTCCAACAAAGCCTTGACCTGTGTTCTTAATCTAGGTGTCTATAGTGTTAGGGATAACATGAGTGGCTGAATAAAATTACAATTCATTTGGTAGTAAAACCAGATCATAGTTAATCGATTTACTGTCTATATTGCAAAAGAAGATAGTTTAAGGTATATTTTAGGTTTTAAGATATATTTAAGGCAAGGAAAGGGAGGTAAATTGAGCAAGTTTCTTTGTTTTGCAATGTAAATCTCTGGTACATTTATAATATTCTCATGTCACAATATTGGGAATGCAAGGCGATATGTTATGTCTTTCTACAATTCAGCTTCAAGCTGCTGCTGAGGTTGCAATTGTGTTACCACTTTCTCTTGCCATTGAACTGCTGGGGAGACGCTACATGCCGTATCTACCCAACCAAGTCTTGCACCAACCACAGGTCTGAACCTGCCCTAAAGTTGAGCTCCAGACAGATAATAAAGACATTTCATGCATGTAAATGAATTCAAGTATTAAACTTTGACAGAACACAGACTAAGAGAGGAAGGGGGAGGACTGTGAGCCAATAAGGTTTGCTGCATTCTGAGATTTAACATACTGATAGGTACAGCAAGTGGCATTAGTGCAAAGACTTCATCATTTTCCTGCTGCCCTTTTATTGTCCAGCCTGCAGACTGGGATTGGAGAGAAGACACCATTGAATTATTTAAGATGGAATTGAAGCCCTGCAACCCACCTATCCATGTTCCATCCTAGGGTGCCACCATCTTCCTTTCTTCTTCTTCCCTCTTATTCTCTCTCAGCCATCTTGATTGGCCGTGCCAAGATGACATACTTCCTGTGCACATGTGCAGTAGTTCTTTCATCCACAGCACACACAAAGGAAGTAACCAAAGTTAGGTGTTTCACCGGCAGGTCAGGCTCATTTCACCACCACATTTGTCTGCATTAGGAAGATGAGTCAGGTTATTGCAGCAGGGCATCGCTTGTTGCCTTCTACATTACCACCTGCCTGGTTTTTAATTTTGTGTGGGACTTTAGTTTCACTTTAACTTTAAGTAATGTCATCCACCTGGCTGTGTGGTGCAAAAGAATGGTGGAAATCCCAGGAATGGATATACAGGAATACAAATAGTTCAGTAGATAGGACAGTTTCCACATTTGTTTTCCATCTGTGTGTTTAGCTGGTTGTCTGGAGTTCAGATTGATCCCTAACAATCGTACTTAAAAATGAAATGCACATTTCAAAAACATTTTTGGAATGTCTGAGCAGCAAACATTGATGGCAATTTTGTACTCTTTAAAAATGTGCCAGTGAGATAACAAGAGGAAATTGAGAACAATAAACTTTAATAAGACAACCATTCTACGTATAAGTGGTGTTCATGCTACAAACAAAACAGTAAAATGCTGAACGTCGACACAAATGACAGGACGTTGGTCCTATTCAGCCACATTCAAGAGTCTGGGACAGATAAGCATCATCATTCTGTATCCTGACAGTGAAACGGATTACAGAGAGCTGATGATGCATTGTGACAAACACAAATATCTTCCTGTGCAATTCTCTGCCTCTCTAGTATTATCTGCTGCACAAAGACAGGGATGCACCCCCCATTCTCTGCCAATCTACCAAAAAAAAAAGGAAACAGACTCCAAGAGGAAACGTCTAATGACAAGACGCATGCTGATTAAACACCACTTCATAAAAACATCCCCTTGTAATCATTATATTTAGCCAAGTGATGTCTCATTTTTGAATGACGTGCAGAACGCGTCACAGGGCATGACAAAGCCTTTAAGGACTCTCGTGTCCAAAAATGGATGCACAGACTTTATGTTAATGTTATATTGCACAGACATTTTATTCTTCATTTGCAGCTTAGCATCTGATATTAATACCCCACCCCAAAACTGAGCACCACCAAATCATTCAACAGTCAATGAAGAAGTCTCAGTGGCTATTCAGGCTTTCAAGACTGTTGAATAAGTAAAGTTGGGATTTGTTTTATGGTGTATGTGGCTTGATTCAGTGAGTCAGTATTAAAAGCAGGGGTGTAGTGAAGCGGGCACGGGTGAGAATGTGCCCTCACTTTTTTTTTACAAAGAATTCTTTATTCGTCCACGGCGCGGCTCTGGCTGGTCAGAACAAGGACACCGCTGGGAGGGAGGCACACCGGCCAGAGCCGCATACCATGTCTCCCGTATGGAATTGCATGGGTGGTGGGCGGGTTGTCTCTCTGAACACAACCTGCCCACCCTCCCATAGCAGGATCAGACCTGCGATGGGAGAGTGGTGGGGTTGTGGTATCATGACATCACTCTTGGGGAAGTTTCTTCACCTTTGAGTGACACATAGGCAGGGGTGTAGTGGGGCAGGCACGTAAAGTGTCCCCTCTTCTTTTTTTATGACTACAGCCCTGATTAAAAGTTGATCAACGTGGGCCCACTTTATAATGGGCCCACCAGTTTTCATTCACTCATCATCTATTCTGTTGAACCATTACACCAATAAGTATTACAAGTAGGTTCAAATATGGGAAGATGGGGCTCATTTATCTTCTAACTCCTGCCACCTGACAGCACTAGAGCCTAGTTATTTACCATGGTAGGTGGTGAGTTAGGACTTGAAGTTTAGACAGGGTGGGTCTTAGACAAAGTGGTCCTTCTCTCTACCATAGTAAAATGGAAAAATGGGAGACAAGATAAATATGGGCCTCCAGGTTGGGCCACTAAAGATTTGTTTTAAAGCTACTGGGTTCTTAAAACCAGACCTCAATATCAGCAAACATAAGGTATGTATAATTTAATGTTGTGCTTACATTTATCCAAATAGTTCTCTAAAAACACAGATTTTCAAGTAAACTAAAAAGCGTGCTTACTCCCAAGAAATATTCATGTGTGAAATTAAGTTAATGCAGCATATGGTAAAGTTAGGGTTTCATGACGTGACTTGTAAAGCTGAAAAATAAGTACAAATTCAGAGAATTACATTTCCAAAAGAAAACTTTAAGTCCTCTCCTTAAACCTTCTTCAATGTATCTGTATCTATTTTAGTATCTGCTATTTTACATGAATAACATTTCCTTGTATATCAGAAACAGTCATGTTAAGAAGTTAGTATACCGCTGATGAAAAATCATTTTCAAATTATATAAAGTTATGATATAAAATATTTGAAGAAGTAAACATTAGATCTTCATTTGAATAGTGCCCACAGGTAAATGTGATACTTGAATAAATGACTTAAACTGACTGTATTCATTCTCATATTCTAAATAAATGAAAGAAAAAGTAAGTACACCTTTAAAATTCCCACTACTTTAGAACAATGAAACTGGAATTAGATGTTCAACATTAGGAGGTTTATTTACCAAGCATTCCATAGACGAGAATCTTCCAGGTTCATGTTTTTTCCATTGGCAGGGATTAATTTGATACCAGAGATTTGTTAGTGGTTAAATATAAATGCAGCCTAGATGTCAGTGATTAGAATCCCCTCAGCAAGTGTGCAGAAGGAACATGAGTCTGGCAAGGGATCCAAAAAGATTGCTAAGGTATTTAAAATCAAACATTTCACTGTAATAAAGCAGATCTTAAATTGGAATGGATTTGCAAACTGCTTTTTGTCCAGCACAATCCAGGAAATACAGTCCAAGAGCTGGCTATTTGATGTAAAAAGAGTCTCCAAGAACCCTAAATTTTTGGCACTGGATCTACAGGTCACTCTTGCAACATGTATATTCAATCAGAAAGAAATTGCTCAATTTAACCAGTATTGTAGGTGTGCCAAGCAAAAAACCTCTGCTGTGCAAAAGAGAACACTGGAACAATAATTCCGTTTTTAATTTAAAATGTTTGCAAAAAGCAGGTACAATGGAAATATATATTGTGGACTGATAAATCAAAGAGTTGTTTGTCCACAGTAACACCAGACATGTTTGTCACAAATCCCAAAGACTTGGGCCTGATTTATTAAAGCTCTCCAAGGCTGGAGAGGATACACTTTCATCAGTGAATCTGAGTGATCCAGAAAACCTGGAATGGACCCGGTCCAGGATTCAAAACATTTGCTAGCAAATAGCAAATGCCTTTGAGGTAAACCGTTTCAGATTTGCTGGATCACCCAGCTTAACTGATGAAAGTGTACCCTCTCTAGCCTTGGAGAGTTTTAATAAATCAGGTCCTTTGTTTTAGAAGAAGAACTCTATACTAACAAAGAAGTATGGTGATAAAAATGTTATGGTTTGGAGTTTCTTCTCTGCTTTAAGGCGTAGTCAGTTTGCACTCATCAGGTCTGATTTATTAATATAGGCAGTCACCAGGTTTGAATCTCAGCCAGGATTGGAGTTTGCTGGTTCTCCCTGTGTTTGCATAGGTTTCCTCCATGTACCCTGGTTTCCTCCCACATTCCAAAAAAAACATGCAGTGAGGTTAATTGGCTTCCCATAAAATTGACCTTGGACTGTAATAAAGACATATGACAATGGTAGGGACATTAGATTGTGAGCTCCTTTGAGGGACAGTTAGTGACATTACTATGGACTTTGTAAAGCGCTGCGTAATATGTTGGTGCTATATAAATACTGTGTAATAATAATAACATTAAAATGTGCTTGATGAAAACGAGAGGCCATCTGTGAAATCTGAAGTTAACGTGGAAATGATTCATTCAATGGGATAATGATCTAAAGGAAATAAAGGAGGGTTATTGACTAGCCCAGACAAAGCCCTGTGTCAAATCCCACTGAAATGTTGTGGAAGGACAAAAACAATGGAACCACAAAAAGATCTTGAAACTCAAGAAATGTTGTTTTGATGAGTGTGGATTTCTTGTAGTAGTTACCAGAGACTGGTGGCCAGCTCTACACAATTTCAAATTTCTGCTACTAAGGACAATACTAACTTCTGAAAGTCACAGATGTACTTACTTTTTCCACCGTACACTATTACTTTTGTTTGTTATCAAAGTCAAATTTTGCTTGCAAGAAAAAATCAGCAGTTTCCATGGGGTGTACTGTACAAGATTGTATGTCGATCTGTCTTGCAAAAAATAGAAGATTTGGTCAGTAAAACTGGGAGAAGTCAATACTCAATTATAAACCAGTCACTGAAAAATATTTTCAATCATCTAAAATCTGAAAAGTGAAAACAGAAAGATAGCTCTGCATCCAATTTGCAGCCAAAGCCTCATTAGAAGAGTTCTAATACGCTATTATAGGGCTACAAGCCATCGGCTCTTTTTAACTGTAACCTATAAATGCTTTAAAAATGGCCAGTGTCCTGGCTCCCTGAAGGCATCTAGCCATGTTTAATATACCGGCATTGTAATCATTCTCCCAGGAGATACTTTGTATACGGTTCATTCGCTCCTTGCTCAGCCTCACTGAATATTTAATGCAGCACAAACTTAAAAGGCAATTCTTCTAAAATGCTGTGAGCCAAGTGTAGAATTATGATCTGATCACTGACATGACCTGGGTGCGGTTTAACATGTCATTATTAATGCATTAAAGGGGAATTTTTGATAAGAACATGATTAAAGGGAACCTGTCATGAGAAAATTACCATTCCGGCCCCTTATGAAAACGTAGCTGCCATCCTGATCCCCACCAGGGACTAGTTCACCGTTTCAGCTTTTTTCAAGGTTTTAATGCACAAATAACCCCTGGCTATGGCATACAGAGAGTCTGTTATTTTTATTTATCCAGTTTTTGTATCTTTATTTAGTGCTTCTTCTTCTTTATAATACATTCTTGTTATAGTTTCTCTGCATTTTCCAGCTGTGGGCACTATAAACATAACAGTTCATATAGCTTCATATGTACGTAAACAGTTTGCCAGGTGAACAAAAAATATGTTAATTCACCCTAAAGATTCCTCAAGATTCGGATTTTCAGACAGAATTCTCCAATTTTGATTAATACCTGAGTGAATCTTGTTCATTTTTAATCTGGCAAAGTTAAACTTTTAGAATCTGGGTTGTACATTAGTGATTTTTCCTACTGTGGAGTGTTGGGCAAACTTGGTTATGTACCATTTACCAGGTACAACCCAAATGTACCAGCCTGGCACAAAAGACATGAGAGCTTGTATCCAGGTAGCAAAATGGGCTATAAGTGTATGTATGAATACCAGTATACCAGTCCACATGCCATTCAGCACCAAGACGGGGGATGCTCCCTGATTTTCCCTAAAGTTTCCCCCAATGCTAGGAGGCATATGGGCTGGTATTCACATTGCAGGGAAGCTATACACTTGCAATCCCTCTTGCTTTGGAGGGTTACCAGCTCAAATGTCTTGTGGTCAAGGCTGGTGTTTTCAGAAGGGGGGGGGGCAGTTCACCAATAATATTAATATTATTATTATTAATAAACAGGATTAATATAGCACCAACATATTACACAGCGCTGAATAGGGGTTGCAAATGACATACAAATACAGACAGTGATACAGGAGGAGAGGACTATCCGCAACCCTGGAGATGTCTGACATTCTTTACTTGAAACCAGAAAATGCTTTGTATTCCTTATAGGCGAATCACTAGCCAACATGGAGAACATAGGGAGGGGTGCATGCATCTGCAATAGCATCCACATGTGTTGCTGAGCTTTTTTGATCAAAATAGCTGAGAAATAATGAATTAAAGGGAATGGCCAGGAACTGATCAGCTGGAGAAGAAGGGGCTGATGATAGATGTTCTCTAGACAGGACTTGAGGTGGGCTTTATCTGACTTGCTGTAGTTTCTAATGAACATTGAAAAAAACAGTGTTCAATGAAAACTGAATTGTTTTATTTAGTCATATGTGCTGTGCAAATTGCTTCAGGCTGAAGCAGGGGTTGGACTGGGACAAATAGAGGACAATGCTAAAACTATGAATCTATTTGCCATTTTCGCAGTCTCTGTTGTAGAGCTTTTTAAAGAAATGAGATTAATGTCAACTAGAGCAATTTATTGTTTTGTATAAAAAGTGTATATACTTTCAACAGGCTGCCAATGTAGGTGTAAAATCAGTCTATTCAAAATCTAATTTATATTTTAAAATGTTAGCTTCATTATAAATGTTTTAAAGCTTCAGCATTCACTTAAATAATATTTACTGATCCTGCCACAAGGGTGACTTTAAGGTACCAATGGAGACTGAAGGTGATGGTGCTCTGTTCTTGTCTTCTAATTGTGGGCCTCCATTGTCACCCTGTACCACAGGTTTTCATTGGAGATTACAAAAGGCCATTTTAACACAGAATATTCAGGTATGGACCACCATATCACTATCAAATAGCCCGTCTCTGGAGTACCAAGCAGTCGTTGCTAGAATGTACACAGACAAAAAGAGCAGATGCAAGGATATTGCAGGAGATCAGCATCACTGAGATGCAACAAAGGAATAGAAAAAAAAGTAATACGTAAGTATATTATTTGTGCAGTGTCAGTTCTTTGAAATGCAGAGTGCTTTAGAAAAATAAATGCCATACAAGATTACATTTACTTTAATTGCAACATTTTTATGTTAGACTGGAGTGGACTGGAGTGCACCTTAAACAAAAAGTTTGTGCCAAAAAACTGTTCTCAAAAACTAATGACGCAGTGGTATAAAAAATAAAAAAAACCTTGAAGCGAACATGGCCTTGTGTTCAGGTAAAGCTGGCTCATTGCCACTCGCGGATTTTATAAAGCAGTATAAAAACAGCACTTCGACTACAAAATTCCCTTCTAGGATAATGAATGAAGAATTTGGATAGAGAGCCACATGGGGCACCGTCTGGAGGATTTCTGAGGCTATAATCCATTACTTTCAGATTTCAATTGTCAGGTCACCCCGCTGTAGTTCAATGTACAAAGGCAGTGCAGAGACGGTGCCCTTGCTGATCTGGGTCATCTCCTACGGAGAGGGTAACCAGTGGGATGCAGACATATAAGTGATTAAGATGTATCTAGGACAACATGTACTAAATAAGCACAAGGAACAAACTTGCAAGCAACAATTCGGTGCCAGGGCTTTAGGTACCCTGGGGAATTTGTGATACTGTTGCTACCTTACTGATAATCATCTATACTACCTGGCAACAGTAGCAAGCCAATTTACCATCATGATCTCTATAGAAAGTGATGTCTACATGCTGCCAACCAGTCCCCAACTGTCCCAAGGTCTTATTTACCATTTAAATTAAATGGCACAGTTGGCAAACGCCTATCCATGTTCGTGAACTTGGACATTAGAAAAGGTCACTTGTTAGCTTTTTAAAGCTTACTAAAAAAAAAAACTTACCCATTCAGTGGGTTCCTCTTGGAACTGCAAGGACTTACTTTCTCATTTTGCCTAGGACATGATTATTAAGGTAATATACCTACCTTATATCTCACTCGTGAAGGCTTCTTCCTTGATATAAGGTGTAAGATGGCCCCCCAAAGCCACACTTCTGCTCACCTATCTGGCTTTGTAGCCCCAATTGTTCTGCACGAAATGAGAGGTTGCCTAGGGCACATACACAACCCAGACAGAAATGAAGAGCACCAGTTTAAATATAAATCATTTTATTTATCATCCCCTAAGGAACCCTATGGGAGGGGGCCCATTGCAAGAGTCCAGCTTGAAATCTCTGGTAAGAGTCTTTTTCTTTCCATGGTCTCCGGGTTGTTCTGCAGTTGTAACCTTCATACTACAGAATGAAAAAATCATGCAAGGGGAAGCAAAGACCAAATATATAGGACATAACAGATGCACATATCGAATGCAAGCACATTTCTCTACCTTTATTCTCCCAGTGTATGTCTTTCTTGCTTGCTGGTGGCCGGTCTGTATTTCTTCCAAGTGAAAGGCCAGGCAGCTTAAATATACCAGAACGCTTCACATATGTTCACCTATTCTTGGTGGTTTCTTCTATTAACTTCCAAGTACACTAGGCTATTTGGTTAAATATTGACTCATCACAATTAAGACGTGCTAAAATAACATACAATAATGGTGTCGGAGAGACGACCTCTGCACACCCCAAAGTGGAATGAAACCCTTGACTTGACACTTGCTTTATTTAAAATATAGTTACCTATTTTATTTAAAAAAAAAAACATACTGGCATTCAAGGCATTTCTATTACTTGTCTATTCTTTAGGTATAAATTCTAAAAAATGAATTATTTCATCGTAAAATGATACATCTATTTTAATTAAAAATATGTGCCTTGTTACACTCCATCACACACAAACTAGATTAAGTTTTCAGATCTCTAAATTTTTCAGTCCGTAGATGGGAGATCAATATCTCATCTTCATTTCCATAGGACATCCGGGCACAATATGCATGTAGTATGTTTGTGCGCTGGTAGTCAGAAGTAATTACAGCAAGGACATTCATGTGATCTGTCAGCCTTCGTAAAACATGAGCCGATTTGTCAGGTTGTTTATCAGTGTCACCGGAGCACGACACATTAAAGTGGAATTATTCAACAAGGCATTGCGGACAGGCTGAAACACTCAATGGGAAGCCATTTGAGTTGATATTTACATAGAGTCTTGTGGTGGAAAAAAATGCCCTTTTAAATAAAAGTAGCAGAAATATAGGAAAACAACAAGACGTGCAGGGGTGCCCATACAATCTGTGCAGCTCGCGTTATTACACTATGGCCCAAATTAAATCCCTTGTCCATTTGGACCATATTATATTAGCACGGGCTGCACAGGTTGTATTAGCATCACTGCAGTTCTTGTTTTTTCCTATATTTCTGCTCCTTCTATTCAAAAGGGCAGCTTTTGGAGGAGTATTTTTCTGTTGGCAGCTCCGCAGGAGACCACAAGGAATCACATGAAGTCTAGTATGGGGGAAGTCAATGGTTGTATTTAAAATACAGTTGACCTTTCAGTTTCAATCATCTAAATACAACCAAAATGCCTAAAAATGTTCAAGAGTCTCACAGTTCATTTTATTTAGAAAGCAGCCACAACTTGAGTAAGTCTCTTATCTGTCAGCATGAAATCTGTCTCTTATCTGTCAGTATAGAAATGGATAGTTTCTCTTTGTATTTTAGGCAGTGGTCTCTCTGTAGTCTCAAGTGAAGTTTAACTTTCTCCAAACCTTTCTACATGAATCATTTTGCCTAAGGACAGGGGTTACGAGTGCCAATGTTAGTCCTTAAATTGATCCCTGTGGCACCATATTGAACATTAATGGGGATGGGGCCCCTAAAATTCACTCAACTTGAGATTAAGCCCTGCTTCTTTGGCCAAAAAGCTCCACCATCTATTATTCAATGGTCAAAAGATGTTTTAGGACACAATTATTTAATATGTTGACCCAACATCTACGCCAGATTGTTGTATCCAAGTAGGATCCAAGTTGTATCCAATTTAGGAAATGGTATGCTATGTTGACATTCATTCTTTTTAAATGGCCAGTTTCAGGACCTGTCCTTTGCATTGGTTGAATACATTAGAGATTAGTTAGAAGCTCTCTATTTTTTTGTTTTTGCTGGATATAAATCCAATGGTTTTTAAGGACACTAGAGCAGGAAATTAGGTGCGCAGAATTTGCCAGGACATAAAGGGAGAGACAGCTATAAATATTTCACATATATTCTAACCTTTCTTTCCAGTTGAGGTGAGTGTAATGGAAAAGTTTTGAGTCGGAAGTTGTATTTTTTTAACTAGCCATACTATATCTGTCAATGACATGTATAGTATGATTCAGCCAATCCTGATATCAGACAAGGATAACTGCTATTGTCTGATGGCAAATCAATTGCAAAAAACATATTTATTTGTATGTACTTTGGAGATCTGACAATTATAAATAATTTGCTGCTAAAGGTAACTATGGCATGCTCTCTATGATACATTCTTTAGTACATACCAGTGATCTCTAAATATTTTGTAAAGTTTCAAAACTTTGTTGTATTAATTTTAAAGTTCTGTATATCTGGAGATATTTGGAGAGATTTGGATAGATTTTCCATCACATTCTACCTTACTGAGGCTCTGTTATTGGAACAAGATTTAATGGGAATTCTCCCCAAAACAGGCAAAACATAATACAGGAGCTCATAAGAAAACCATTTTGACCGGACCCAGGTTTTACCAGTAAGATAGCATTCAAGAGGGAAGAAGAGATCAATTTATAAATGTTTTTACCCAAGATCCCTAATTGTTTTTACCTAAATGTTACACAATATCTATTTTGGATTCAATCAAAAAAATATATGAACTGTGAGTTAAACCTGGTTCACACATTTTCTATCTAATGTGAATCCAATATGAAAAATATTTACAAAAAAATTTAAAAAAATTCATATTTAGACCTCAAGGCGGCATAAAGATTTTGATATCGGGTCCAGCTTTATACATTTAAATGTTGGCCGAAGAAAACCAGAAAGCTTTTTAATCTGCTATGAATTCTGCATTGGTAACCAGTTTCACCATTACTATAAAACACTAGCTGAAGACAGCACAAATTCCCAGTCACTTCTGTTTTCACTATAAGCTTGTGAATTTTTAGAAATAAGCAGCAAACAAAAAAAATCTGAATTGAGTTTATCTAGTTTCCTCCATTAAGTGAGCTGGTTTGAAGCCTCACTAACGTGAACAACAATGGCAGGAAGGAAGTCTGCTGGGTGGGAGTTCAACTCATTCCCAAACTGGAGAACAGTGGACATTCTGGAAAGCCGTAACTCCTATTCTTTATTCCTCGCTGAGACAGTGGCCGGTGGATTATTGTCTTCTACTTTAGTTGGTGCTGAAACAATTTTTGTTTCTTTAAAACAGGTGAGTGAGACTTAAATTTTACATTTGTTGGGTTTGCTGTGTTTGACCTTTGTAGAACAACAGTTAGCTGTACACCATAGAAAAATGCTAACAAGATTTTTTGGATTGACTACATGGTACAGACAATAGAGAATAATGTAATTGCTCCCAGGATTTTATTAGATTGAAACTCCTATAACAATGTTTATGGTCCCAGATAGTCTAGAGGTGCTCTTACCTGTCTGTAGCTGGATTGGGAATTTATCTGTCTGTGGCTAGAAAAAGATTTATATTTTTGTGATTACTATATTCATTTACAAACTACTGCATTGTATATGTTTGGAGAACAGAATTTACTCATTTTTTATTAGCTGGATAATACCAAACTACTAAATGTATATAAAAACATTCAGAAACAATATTTGAACTACATTATAACTGAATAAATGAACTTTTTTTTAACTTTTTTATTCTTGCCTGTTGACCCATGTGGATGACTTCAATAACTTTTTTTTAAAGATAGAACAGTAAATAAGTAGAAAAATCCCAGTGATAGGGATAATCTCACTGTTATCTGTGGTCAGCATACAAAGTGTTTCTATTGGAAATATCCCCTCTACAAATTTTTGGATAACAGCACTCTCCATCTCATCTAAAATGGTCACCATGAATAACAATGAGGGGTAGGCAGTGGTTTTCCTTCTCTTCTTTCTTTGTTCTTCTTCATGTTTTTTAAGATTTGTATACATTTAGAGGATATTATTGCTACCAAAATCAGAAACTGTACTGTATATCTTTCTGGTTTGATAGCTTTGTTATTTGTAAATATCAACAAAAGGGCTATGGTGAATTTCCTAATTATGCATATTGAATACTTTTCAGTCTCCATTTCATTTATTTAAAGTGTATCAGCCAGTTTTAGTTTTAAATAAAGTTGGTAAGTAATTGAACCTCTGTTTTTGAAGCTGACGGTGTTTTTGTCTTAGTCATCTATGATTTGTTGATCTGGTATTGTATCATGACTAATAGAGAGAATTTCTTTATACCTTTGAGCCATCTCCTCTTACTTCCCATTGTGTTACAAATAAATAGCTTACAGGAAAACTTCACAAATGAGCCAATAACAAAAAATCTTTACTGATACCAATAAAAAGGAGATTTCATAAGTGAGGCGTAATTTCCAGAGTGAAAAATACCTACTCAACCTTATTCAACCACATAACATTCAAATCAAATGGTTAAAAAGAAGCCTTAACATAAGTTGACAAAAGTTAAGGTTAAAAGGGCTTTTATCATAAAGAGGTAATAGGCTTGCATGGAAACTTTCCAGAAGGAGCAGATTTAAATGGCCTGATTGATAGTATGGAACTTTCCATGGGCGATGTAAAGATGGAGGTCTCTTTTAGGTCCCTAAAGAATGGAATATCACTGTCCCCAATGATTTAAATGGACTTGGCTCCGGAGAACTTTGGTCACCCTACTGAAAGGTATCCTTAAAAATGGGTCCATAGGGGGTTAAAATTATATTAAGTACCTTTGTTTGGCAATTCATAGCCCTTAAACTCTGTTTGACTCCCAAAAAAACAAGATGGGAGGAGTCCCTGGTTTCCTTGCATTGAAAAACACTAACGTTGCATCAGGGGTATTAGGGCTACTATACCCATTCTTTGGCTTGCTACACTAATTCTAAGTCAGAATTCACACCAAACAATAGAAATTGTGGCTAAAGTCTCTGTCAAGGTTACTCGATATGAGAACTTCATAGTTACTAATGTAAGTGACCAGAACACCCCAAAAATCACTTCAGGCCTCAGAATTAGGATGTGTTCTGTCCAATCTTAAAAACACTATCACACTAAATCATTATTTCAAAAAAAAAAATCCTCCCATAGGATTATATGTGAATTTAACAAATCTCTGCATTGTATTTCTCTTTAAAAGCCTCCGTTTTGTAGACATCCAAATCTGAAATGGATCTAGTCCAGGATAGAAAACATTTGCCAAGTATTAGCAAATTACTTTGAATATATCCATTCTAGCTTTACTGTTATTTCCTAACAATGCTCATTAGACTGACTTTATAACCTTAAATTATAAATTGATTTAAGGAAAATAGTTTTAACAGAAAATTATGTTTAAATATGTAAAAATTCCAAAAGCTTATCAGAGGTTGACATTTTTAAAATGAAGGTGAATACTGTGAAATTATATATATTCTGACACATCTCCGGCTTCCTGTCCTCAGTTTCTTTTACTCCTATTATAGCAATTCACACACAACAAAAGACTAAACAGTAAATGCCCCAGACCTTAATAAATCTCAATGATGGCTCAAATTAGTGAACCTTTAACAAAAAAAAACACAATTTAGGTTTTGTGTCCCTTTAATTGCGTTACTGACGTATGTCTAACCACCTGGAAATAAAAAGGGAATTTGGATTCTGCCATTATTTATAAGAGGTTAGCCAAGACCTAGATCACATCCTGCTTTTGTTTAAAAATAAAAGGAAATGAAGTATTCAGTATAAAGGATTATGCATGGCTTGGGAGTCAGACCGTATTGTGCATGATCACAGTTTATAAAATTTATCAAAAAAATAACGGAAAGTTCTTTTTTAACCCATTGTATCTATTACTATTACGTTATTCATTTAGGCACAATGCACTGAGGATGTCTTGCATACCTACATTAACATTTTCTATTACTTTATAATTATTTTAATTAGCTTTATTAGGATGCTATGTTGCTGATTATAATTAGGTCGAAACCATTTGTATGTACAATGTAATATGAAGCAATGTGTTGGGGAGGTTCAGGTTTGTATCAGAGTCCAGAAAAATATTTCACTTTCAACACTTGCGATCATAAAGTCTGATCAATAGGACCCATTTATTTACTGTATGTATGCTGCAATTTGTGTTTTTTGTATGGTTGACATCTCTTCTAATGCAATAGTGTTTTTCTTGAGTGTCAGCCATAGGTGGGGGCATTTAGAGCAGTGGTTCCCAATCTTTTGAGGCTCGCAAGTCACTAAATGCACAGACTACGGACTGCGCATGCACGGGGAGCCATGTTTCACTCAGACACTTCATGATTCCAGAACCTGCCCATTCCATCCAGGGACCCAAATTACCCAAATTCGCCCACCACCCTGAGCCTGTGATGTCTCCAGGAGACGTGGTCTGTGGCTGTGACTGGTGCACCCCCCAGCGGGGTCCTTCCGCTGAACCCGCTGGTGGGTGCACCGGCCAGAATCGCGGGCCCCCTGTCAGATGGCCGCAGCCCACTAGTGGGCCATGGACCAGGGTTGGGGACCCCTGATTTAGAGGACATGTAATTGATTGTTCTTCACTGTATGGGACAGTTCCCTAAAAATTAACATTTCTTTGTATAGATAACTCTTTTCAGAGGTTTTGAAGTTGTACGCAAAGTTTAGGGCCCACCTCCTCATTATTGATGCTTGATAGTCATTATTGATGTAAACAGGGGTGCTGATATAATGATATCAGAACCACCCCCTGCACCACTTTATTCTGAGTTCAAGGCACCATAATGAGTAACCTTCAGATGGTGTGTCCATTATGTTCTGGACTCACAGGAAGTGGGTTGAATTTTACATTAATTAACTTAGAAGTGGGCCACAGCTGGGCGTTAAATTTCCTTTGTGTGACATCACTGGGGAAACTACTTAGTCACAAACTATCAAATAGTTACAGCAAAGGACCTGATTAATAAAGCTCTCCAAGGCTGGAGAAAATACACTTTCATCAGTGAAGCTGGGTAATCCAGCAAACCTGGAGTGGATCCCATTCAGAATTGAAAACATTTGCTAATGACTTTTAGGAAATCTATTCCAGGTTTGCTGGATCACTCAGCTTCATTGATAAAAGTGTATTCTCTCTAGCCTTGGGAACCTTAATAAACCAGGGCCATTGAGGCCACAACGACCTCTAGAAGTGTCACACAGGAAATTTAGGGGATCCTTTTATAAACCCATTTATCAGCACCAATAGAAATGGTGAATGTCATAATGTCATCAATATCAATAAAAACTTACCTTGGATTCTACTTCTTTCATATTCCAATCAAAGATAACAATAACATTTAGTCTATATATGTTTTTATTTTTATTCTGATTACTGTGTACCTTTACCTTAGACCTGGCATAGCGAGAACTTTTGTTTGCAGAAACAGTAAGAAAACTGCCCACGTCGCCATTTAAATAAAGCAGCAGTTTAATTAGTTGTTACCCTCTGAAAATGGAAATACATAACACGATATTTATTGTTAAAACAAAAGTTCACTTTCCAGAACACAGATTTTATTTGGTTTCTGTCTGCAGACTCTATTTACAATGTTAGTTTATGCAGCTCATTTCTGTGCCTGTCACAGTGATGGGTATAGTACTATAGCTCATTGCCCTGAGTCTGCGGGGATAATAATTAGCAGATCTGCTTTGTAAACAGACAGATGAGATTACAAGCAGATATGTATCAAACTATAATTAATATTTTATAATACTGTGACATGATCATTCATAACAGCATGGGGTAGAAATCTTTCAGCCATGACATCCTAGAAGATGCATTCTGTTTGTGTGTGCAGTACATATTACTTCTGGTCTCCTTCACAAAATACCAAAGATGGGCTTTGGCTTGGGGAGATATTTGGAAACCTACGTAACTTATGTTATAAAGGGGTTTCCCACCTGTAGCCAAAAAGATACTCCACTGGCTGTACTATAATGGATGGATTTTTCACCTTATGGGCTGGAGATCAGAAAAGCAATCATACATGTTAGGAGATCAATGCATTGGTACAGTTATCTACCTGTCATGTTAAGGCCACTTTCAGACTTCAGGTTGACTACGGGGGCTGCCACAGGCTCAACCATGGCCCCAACCACCATTTAGTTGAATGAGAGTTGTAAACAATTGGAAGAGAGTTGGAAACAATTTTGTACATGCGTTGCATGCTGTTGCAGCTGCAGTTGGGGTGGATCATGGTGTAATTTTTTAAAGCAACAAGTCATTTTGGCCACGCTTTAGCTTTTTTCCTTCTCTGGATTAACAACCACACCCCAACCACAAATGGAAGGGCTAATAAATGTAAAAGTGTTAACCTGTTGTATGGTTTGCCACTCCTGGATGCATAGTAGCATTTTGCTATGCAGCAGGGAGTGGTTAACCCAACGGCCCACTGCAAGTTTAAAATGGGCCTAGCAACAACCCCAATGTGTCCACCCTCCTTGTGACACTAACTCTCACACACACCCTTTCCATAACCATTACACTAATTCTTTCCGAACCCCACCAGTAACCATACACACCCATGGGTGCCAGGAATTTAGATCGGCTGCTCAATAAGCTTACTAAGCAGTGTACAGGGTGGGAAGCCTATCCCCTCTTCAGTGCGCTCCATGGCTGGCAAATTCTCAATACACTACCTTCAGTGGAAGTGAAACCTGCCTTTCTCTGATTTGGGCTTTCTGGGTGTCTACCCTGTCAGGGTTTTTAGCTGCCAGCAAGATTAGTGGGGTCACTGCTGGGCCATGAATGCAGTTGCTCCAGCATTATGGACTTTAGGAACTATGGTCCCTGGTCCCCAACATTGGCCAAGACAGTATCTGCATGAAGTTTGTACATTGTTCATATACTAGTGTGGGTTCATTCCTACATTCAAAAACATACTGGTAAATTAAATAACATCCCTTAATATTGGCCCTAGACCATGTTAGGGACATTAGACCATTGCCATAGTAGGAATAAATAATTGTGAGCTCCTCTAAAGATTAGTTAAGGCTTTTCTATAATGTGCTGTGCAATATGTTGGTGATTTATAAATATAATATTGAGAGGAAACAGGTGTAACAGATTGACAGTGTATAGACAATGTACTATTGTTACTAGATTTTTCCAAGCTTTAGAGGAAAGTATTATACATTTGTATGCAACACCTGCTAATATTCCTTGCAGAAACCAAAGCCTGATATTATCCCAACAGCCACAGGTTTGGATGGTAGGCTGTACCACCCACTGATTTCTTATATCTGTAAGCAAATCTAAAGTTAAATATTATACTGTCTCACTAATCTTGCTAAAGCAGGGGCAGACCTGCTTTTTTCCAGTTATGTGAAAAAGTAAGTACACCCCATGGAGCTTTGCCTACAAATAAAGACTTGATGTATTCATTGTCATACTCTACATGAACCAAATGTGATCATGTGGAAAACAAATTAGTATACTTGAAATTTGGAACCATCTCTGGAATCCCTGGATTTTATTTCTGTATTTGTCTCCACTTTCCTTCACTTCCTATCTATGACTTGATGTCACAGGTACTCTTACCAGGAAAATGTAGAATTGTAGAGAAATGTAAGGAAGCCGTTGCAGTTTGAAACTGAAACACAATGCAATGCAGGTATAGATGTATATTATTTAAAATGTATGCTTCATTTTTTTCATGGGGCGAGGGTTCAAAGAACAAGCTGCTCTTGTGTTTTGATGGAAGATCCATGTTAAATTTCAGTTCTGCACTGATTGGGCTGAAAATAAAGTGGCTGATTGAAATGATCCTGGAATCTGGATATGTTGTATAAAGACAATACTATTGTGTGTATATAATTGAACTAAACAGACAACAAAGGGGCAGGATGTGATGGAAGGTAGAGGCTGGCTAAGTATATCCTGTTTTTGTTCAAAAAAGGAAAATGAAAACAGGATGCAGAGAATGAGCTGTAAGGGTTATAGCTAACAGTGCCCGTCTACCAGCACCTGGCAGGGGGCACAACATGAGATGATGGTGAGGGGCAGGATTCAGACATTTTTAAAACTGCCATTGGGTTCTGAATGTAAATATATGTGTTAGGTGCTAAGTAAGTAGAGTTAACATTACTTACTTTAATGTTTTATTATGTATTTATATAGCACCAACATAATATGCACCGTTTTACATTCATAGTCATGTCACTAACTGTCTCCCAGAAGAGTTCAATCCAATGTCACTACCACAGGCCAATTTTCTTGGGAAGTCAAATTACCTACTGCTTTTGTGATGTGTGAGATAGACAGAATGCTGGGAACAAACCCATGCAAACATAAAGGGAACATTCAAATTCATCCAGATAAGGCCTGCCAGTGTCAGCGCCAACCAAAATCTAAAAGATGGTACAAGAAAAATAAAACAAATTTGGACTGCCTGTAATGTGCACGAAATAGATTAGATAGATTTTAATGCCCAATATAAAGCCTTACCTCTCAACACAAAATTACTGTTCATGCACACTGAATGTATTTCTCCATGGGCTCATAAACTCTGTGCCCATGACCCATGTCCCCACTACAGCCCAATGCCTAAAGGAACGGTGTACTTGCTCCTACCAAGTGGCACCATACACTTACTACACTAAAGAGTGTAATTTGGACTTGGCTTTGTATTTGCTGTCTGATGTCCCGTCTGTCTGATGTTATGTATTGAGAACTTCCCATAACTCTTCCCTAAATCAGCCACTAGTTCATTTCCATGGCTGATTGCCACGCTTCCGCTGGGATCAGGACTGAGTGGGTTGGAAGCATCATGGAAGAAAGATGGAAGGAAGAAGCCACTGTCAGATGCTTGGATAATAAAAATCTGCTGACTCTACTGTCCATCATTTGATGGCCTCTAGTCAATAAACAATTTTAAATTAGGTTCTGTTAGACACTTTATGTTATTAGGTGACAACTCTCAATACCCAGTGGTATAACAAAAGATTTATTGTAGAGATCCCATCGGTAGCATTCCCTTGGGACATAAAATCCAAGTGCATTATTCATCTTACCTTCACCTAACAAAAGCTTAGCTATGACTGTACTTCTACTATATATTTATACTCTTATATATATACAATAGCTTTAGAATATTTTTAGTACAATGGCATTGTGTTTGCTTTGATTACAGAAGGGAGTAGTCAGTGATATGCACAGCTGATGTAAAATATTCAGCTCTCACATCATTTCCAAAAATAACTATGCTCCGTACTCCACAGCCCTGTCCATCTCTTCTCTTCCTTATCTTCTGCCATTGGTTTCCCTTGAGTCATATCCTATAGCTGGAATTTTTCTGATGTCAGCTTTCAAGTACTTGAATCTTACTTGCAGGAAATGTTTGAAGACCCCCTGTGATGGTATCCAATACCCCCCCCCCCCCCCCTTCTTTCCTTATTTTAAAACACCATTATGATGATTGTCCACTTTTATTTTTTATCTCATTCAGAAACAATCAGTGAAACCTAAAATAAAGTCCACCCTAAAATGAATACACCATGTTTTATACACTATGTGTTATTGAAACTTTATAGGTGAGATCATACCACCCAGCTTTATGAAATGGGAAAGATGGACACCCCTTACACAAAGTTGCGATTTACTAAAGGAATTTAGGCTGTTCACATACCAAACTTAATGATTACCTGGCAAGGAATAATTTAGTTTTATAAATTAGTTTAGTGAGTATGATGAGAATTTACTTTGAAATGAATACCTGATCATATATAAATAGAATTGTTT
Organism: Pyxicephalus adspersus; assembly: GCF_032062135.1. Taxonomy (NCBI): domain Eukaryota; kingdom Metazoa; phylum Chordata; class Amphibia; order Anura; family Pyxicephalidae; genus Pyxicephalus; species Pyxicephalus adspersus. The sequence goes on along the minus strand of NC_092866.1, from coordinate 13,518,285 downwards.
CCTTTACATACCTGAGTATATACATAAGCCAGTGGTGTTTTATCTCATTTGCCAAGTGAAATATCAAAGATATATTTATTTTGCTTTGTGAACAGCATATATTCATTCAGTAAATCAACCACACAGTGTGTAGCCCCTACCGTACTCCATATTTTTAGGTTATACCACAATAAAGACTTTTCTAACCTACTGAAACCTTTTTTTGTTTGCACATTTTATTTGGTGCCAAAACTTTATGGATAAGTGGGCATCAAACTTTTATAAGCTTCTTGGACATCCAGTTTTAAACCATGGGGTTTCATATGAAAATGATTTCTCTTGCCTATCCTCTTCTGGGAAGGCTTTACAGAAGATTTTGTGTACGTTGGAATGCCCATTTAGCTTAAAGAGCATTTGTGAGATCAGATATTGATATTAAACAAAAAGATATGATGTACAATTGGAATTCCAATGTATTCCACAAGTGTTAAATAGGGTAAGGTCTAATGGCCAGTCATGTTCCTTCACACTCATCAAACCATGTGTTTATGAAGGTTAATTGGAGGTGCATAGGGTCCAGTAATTCTTGAAAAAAAATTGTTGCCACAACTGGATGCGTAGTGCTCTAGCTTTTCATTGTATGCTATATTATTAACAGTACACATTTCTAGAAGCCATTTAAAGGAGTGTCCGTGTACTTTTGAACACATAGATGACCAAATTAAGGTTGAGTGTCCAAAATACTTTTTCCACGTAGTATAAATAGCAACCTCAAATTCTGCATTGTTTAAATTGCATAAACCTTTCAGCTTCAGTGCCAGGCACAAAGGTGTTCCCAGAGCTTACCACAGTCTTACACACTCCCAAAGACTTGAAAGAGTTTTGGATGGAAGCCAGTTAATCTTCCAGTTAGTTTTAGGCAGTGAGAGGGAACTGAAACCTCTAGGGGAAAGCCACACAAACATAGATGACACACAAACTCCCAAAACTGAGTCTCTAGCAGAAATCAAACCCAACTCTGCAGTGCTGCAAGGCTGAATTTGTAGCTCAGCTGCATCTAGAGCCTCTCAATTTACTATTTAGAAGTACACAAACAGAAGGTGGAAACAAATGCTATATCCTCACCCAATCAGGTTCAATGTAAATTACATCTGCTGTTTATTAAGCATTTAACTCACACCTTGTCAGTAAAAAACAAAACAAGCTGCTGTGTTCATAATCATTGACAGTTCGGCTACAAATACACCTTTTCTGCACTGAATCATGAAGCGATCCTGCCAGACTGCTAAGAGTATGCGGGATTCAGCACCTGCTACAGAATACACCGTGCATACAAAGCACTATGGGATATCATTCGATTTGACCTCATTATGCAGCAGCCCTCTAATAACTGTGTCTGAACATCTGTCTCCTGAGACAGATGGCATCCAGGGAGGCCATAAAATTAGCGCTACAACTTACCAGCCGTACCAAGGCCCCCTCGTATAAAATACAGATAGGTGCGTGTTTTTATTGGAAACTGCGGCCGCTAATTGATTCATGGGCATAGAGGAATTAGCCTTGTTGCGCTTATTCAAGTGATTTAGAATGCTTGTCAAGCTTATTTCCCCAATACACTCATGCAAATAATAATAATCATAATAATAATGTAGCAGAGCTATCACTTACAGCAGCTGGCCCCTTTGAAATCTGCTTTGCGGTTGCATTAAACATTTAATTTCGTATAAGATTAGACTTTCATTTTTCTCTGCCGGTACAAAGAAACTGGTTATTGGTGATATATTGCTTTTGTGTAATAGGAAATCCACACAGGTCAAAGCCAGTTTTGCAGAAGGGGAAAAAAAGGCATTGTATTAGACCTTCGATGTCCAACCTGCGGCCCTTAGGATCCCAGCAATTAGTAGTGTGAAAGAAAGCATTGTTTTATAGAAGAGGCTATATAGGAAGAAGAATTTAGCAATCTCACACTACGTTATACCAGTCTGTCTTCTGTAGCATGTCTTTAGTTTCAAACCAGGCTTGTAACATGTCTGCATCTTCTGACCATCTCCTAATGTATGTTTACAGTCTCTAGCTGTCTTTTCTACAATATGTGCCACTCATAAGTGATACCAAAAAGGGAGAACAGTCAAGACCCTTTTAGTTCCAAAACTAGACAGAGGACCCTTTTTTAGGTGGGGTTAATGTAGAACTAAACTCCTACCCTTAAAAGTGCAATAATGCAGGTCCGGGCAGAAGGCACAGGTAGTTTTTTAAGTACACACATGTCTCACAAGCCCCCATTTAATTGAGGGCATCACCATCACTTTCTTTTTCAATTCTTGGTTTTGATTTTCTACCATCTTGATTGGCTGAGGGATGACTCCCTTCATTCAGCCCCTGGGGATAACCTGAACCTTCTGAAATTAACCCGTCTGCCTAAAATTTCATCTTAGACCACCACCCAACCTCACATTAAAGACTAAGCTCTGATTTACTGTTATAAAATTTTTAAAAGAAGAAAGACAAAGTATTTAGATAAACAAAAATGTTTACCACACTAGTTATTTGGGGTTTTCAAGAGGCTCTGTTCATCTGGGCTTGGTAATAATAAATGAAATAGAATAAAAAGTCTGTGTATTAAAGCTTTAGGCTGTTCAAATGTGGCTAGATCAAAGCTTGTGCTGTTTTTATAATAGGAACTCCAAATTTCAAGATTCCAAATTTTATTGCCTTGACTTTCTGATCAAGTCCTGATGAAGGAAACCTTGATGCTTTTAAAGCAGGGGTCCTCAACGGGCCATCTGAGATGTGGGCCGCGGCCCTGACAAGATTGTGTCTCTGGTGGGTTCTGGTATCATGGCACACGGCTTCGAGTGGCACACGGCTCTTCACACATGCACCCTCCGGAGTCGTGCATTTAGTGGTCTGTAGCTTCGAACAGGTTGGGGACCACTGTGACAAACACATTTGAAGTCTTCTTCTGCAAAGGCTGTATAATTACAAGATCCGCTAAAAAGAAGTTGGCACTACCAAATACCTCTATATAAACTTTAAAAGTTGTCTTTCCTAAAGGTATCCCAAGCATGAATGGGGAAGAAACAGGTTTGCTTTGATTCCCTATTCCTAGCAGTATATGTTCTTCGTTTTGCTGCTGCATCTACAAGAAAACAGAAACTACATCCAAGTATAAATAGGCATGGAATTTACTCAATGCGATAATGGTGGTTCTTATTGATACCTCAGCCCTGTGTAAGCTCCAGCTGGAAGGGTCATTTGGAGCTCTTGGTGGCAGAAATACAGAATATGATTAATATAAAGTTTTTATATTTACTACTAGCAGGCAGTCAACTGCAAAGAATATATGTTTTTTAGGGGCAGTTAAGTTCTATAACAAACCCAAACAGCCCAAGAGGCAAGGAATGCACACTACTAAATAACTCAGAGGAAGAGAGACATAAATGTACCATGTATTAAATGTTTGTTGCTAAAATAAAGATTTGATACCTTTTTACAGGTATAAAACATCAACCTATAAATGTACAATAAAAAATACAAATTGAGCCAGGGTCTGCATTTTTTACAGTGTTCTGTAATGAATGGGAGGGCAGGAGGGACATCCTCCATCCTGACCAATTAATCATCCATATTGTGGCTCTCTATGTTTCCTTCTAAAGGTTGTCCTGTTGAACCCAGCTCATGTCCACCTCTGACATTTCTGTGGCTGTGAAAATATACAGGAAAAATAAATTATACATTTTTTTAAGCAGAAATAGTCAAATAGTCATAGCTAGCAGTAGCAGGTAATAGCATCTTTGTTGTATGTCTCCAATACAAACGAATACATATTTGATGTAATTCCAAACAGATAATTACTGCACCGGGCTTCACTATGCTAAAGCTATTTAAATCAGATGCAAATGAAAGACAGTAGGAAATGATAATAAGCATTTTAAAATATGCACTCCCGGTCCAATATGAAAATTGGATGAATCTTAATCAAAGCTTAAGACCCCCCTGATTGCCCTTTTAATTACCAGGGCTTTATTTTAATTAATCTGCATGTTCCACACCTCTCATTTGCATCTTATTAGGGAGAAGGCCGCTGGATGATACACCGCAGACGTAAAAGATGAAACCCGATAGCAAGTCATTTGGCAAAGATAATTACAAGGCAGGATATCTTAGGATATTAATACTCGTTTTATTCACTGAGAGATGATCAGACATTTATCAAATGATTTCAGGAGATAAGATTAATTATGTTTTGCTAGACACAATCAGAGCAAGGGGGCCTCATGATCAAAGTTCTGTAATAAGAAATGTGGGAATCTGATTGGTTGCTAGGAAAATGTAGACATGTTTCTTTAAAGAATATCTAATAGCACATGTATTTATTTTTTAAATCATTGCAAGGAAGAGTTACTTGTGAGTCTTTGAGGACATGTTTCTTAGTTTCCTGTACAGTGGATACAAAACGAAAAGATATATTTCTAAATACATTTGGAAATTCTCCTCCTCCCCACTACATGCTACATTTGGGATTCTCCTCCACCCCCACTTTCATTTTCAATAAATGTGGTCAGGGCAAAATGAGATAGATGAACCTCCCCAGCAGGAACATACTTTCACACACTTTACCCAAAACTAAAGCTTCTGTTGGGTTGATAACGCCATCTGTGCTCCCTGTGGGGAAATTTGTGTGTGGTGGACATAGCCAACAGGGGGAACTGACTTGGGGCTCCTGTGGGGCCCCTGTTGGTTGAGGAGGTTCAAGGGCCCTTGTGCAGAAGCACACTTTGCACCTCCCTATGCACCAATCCTGCTTTAAAGGCTGTCCATGCCATCCTGTCCCATGACAGTTTCACCTTCTAGCTCACATATGGACATCTCGGGAATAGTAAGTGAGCTACTGGTCTTCATTCCAGCTCACCAAGTTTAAATTATTCATATTTCTTACCTAACAAAAAATAAAAAATATTCTTTTACATTTTTAGTTCTGTTCATATTGTTGACAGAAAAAGTGTGCAAAACACTAAGCAATTTCTTTTTATTTACTGACATCTTTAGTGAGGGCAATCAAGCCACAGTTTCCGGAAATGGGGTAGCAGCTCATAGTGTTAGTTCTCCAACCCCACTCCGACCCCAATTCCCAAATACTTTAGAAAGGTGTGATGCTCTTCCCATTGTATTGTAGCACACATTTATAAGTAATTATGTTGAAAAGAGAAAATGTTGCTGATCTGGAGACATTACTTGCCTAGTGATTGGCACCAATTTGTATCTTAGTACTTGGCTAGGTACATGTTCGCATTGGCAAGCTTGATTAGCTTGTGAGCCCTGAGAGTTTGTCTCCCTAAACCCAATTCAGCCATCACACCCACATACATGGACTTCAGGTTGCACAGAACATGATCATGCAAGAAAAGTGAAGGCCTTCATGCATCTAAGACTAGTTCATACATCAATCAATAAACCTTTCTCTAGCTACATCAATTCTATGTGTTATGGATCACTTCCATGGCTGGCTCTCCTCTGTGCTCTTTGCAATGTTCAATCAGTTTGAAGGTCTTGCTGTATAGGTGAAGGCCAACACCGCTTGTCAGCTTTCTCAGTTGATTGATAGCTCGCCATTAGATTTAACATTTCAGGTACAGAGTGGTAATTAAAAGGTGAATCCTATTAAGCAGAGACTGTATATTAGCAGGAAGAGAATAATTTCTTTGGAGAATTATCAGTGCTGTAGAAATTAGCAATGACATAGAAGGAAATTGACCAGGATTACCTAATGCTCACAGGAAATGTTCACGTATCATAATTATAGAAGTGAGAATATCTGCTAGCTCTCCGCCCACGCTCTCTATAGATAATGGCGACCATTAAGGACACTTCCATATAGGCATTGAAGAAAGACTGCTTTAAAATAGAAAGCACAGCTCCAGCCAAAATATATTTTTTAGATAGAATAAGAAAGGGTTAGAATCTCTATTAGATTTTTTTTGCTCTCTGTTTCTCTGATGGGCATTAATCTTATGATTTTTTCTTACATTCTGTCTTAATGACATGGTGTCATTGAGACAATACTTTATTGCCTGGGTGGAAAGGGACTGAATATGTCACCAAAAAAACAATCAAAGTAGCAAAAACTTGAATTTAGTAGAGCAGTAAAAGTGTAGGTAGACTATGGAACTGCATAAGAACCCCATAGAAGTTGTGGGCTGGGTGGTTGCTGGGTTTTGGATTTTTACTGTGGCCATGATAGAGTTTGGCTTATTAAAGGTTCGCCTTTACTATTCTATTAATTTATCTATACAGATTGAACAAGTATTTGCACTTACTCCATGCTTAAATGAAGGTCCCAAAATGTCCCATTACCCTGACTTAGGTCTTAGGCAACAAAGTAGGAAGAACTATTTTCAAACCTTTTGGGTATTGTTAACAACTATTCAGCTAATTACTTAGAAAAAACATTCCGCACCATAGAAGGCTTTGATATGCTTGACCTTTTACAATGCTTTTATTAGCGTTCATGCGTCTCTGATTTTTGCTTTATATAATTAATACAACCTTTGTCAGTAAAGGTCTGTTCACTTGTTGTATGTCAGGAAAGAAGGACATGACGATTCTAAAGAGTTTCAGAATCTTGATGTATTTAATATTATACTGCTTTTGGTCATTTTTATTCTGTGCATCTTTTATATTGATGTGTACCAGTTTATATTTTACAAATAACAACTTACAGGGTGCAGCTATGACACTCTATGCAATGTATGTTGGGAATTCTGATAAGAAAAAATCAGAATTGCTTGCTTGCTTTTTCAAGAAAAAAGGCCAAAGCTGTGCCCGGACAATGTTACTTCTGTAGAGCACCATCCTATGGACTCTTTATTGCTTGCAGAATTTTGAGAGACACTTGTGGTGGTCTTGTCTCTCCTCTATAAAGATTGCCTGCAGAATTGGTAACATTTCCCCATAAATGCTTTGTGCTCAGGGCTTTTTTTACCATTCATTTATTAAATGTGAATCCTTTTAATAGGGTACAATACCTGTTTTGGGTCAGTTGTATTCTTTTAATGGCTGACATGTTTTTAAACATTTTGATATGTTTTACTATTTTACTAATACCGGTAAGTTCCCAATCATTACAGAGCACTATGGGTTTTGTAACAATAGAGCACAACAGAAGATGTTTGCTTTCAGGCTTTCTCTTTCTGGTTGAATCTTTACACAGAGCAGTCAGAAAGGAGGAGTAGAATGGGAAGAATCAAATCTGTGTATGTGTACTGTACATTTCAACTTGAACTAAAAAATGTTCAGATAAAAAAAAAATACACATATATATATATATATATAGTTATATATATATATATATATATATATATATATATATAATCACTGCATATTCCTTTTTTAACCTTTATTGCATAAAACAAAGGCAGGCATATGAAAGAATAATGCTACCCCTATGCCAATAGTTACTTAATTACTATCTAATCGTCTTTTATGAGCTTTTTGTATTTATAGCTTTTGTACCTGATTATTGATTTCTAGTTATTGAGCAGATATAACACGGTATTTTAACTGTATACTTAAACAATAAAAGAGAGCAAATAGGAGGGGTTATGCTTGCTTTTGTTTTAACTAGTATTAGAGCTAACACTAAAGTTTTGATCCAGCATAAAAGTTATGATTTTTGGTATTTTAAATGTCAGTGTAAAGCTGGTAGTGTGGAAAAAGCTATTAGCAGTTTCATCAATTATGTTGTATGGTCTTCCAAACTCAGCCTTCCTCAACATTTTTACATGATAGAACCCTTAAAAAACTTTTATGGCTTAGGAAGCCCCTGCTATAATTACTATAGCCGCAACTCACAGTACATTAGTGTGGTACATTGCTGGCCATTGGTAAGAATGTTATCCTTACAGATCCAAAAAGATCATTGGTGTCAAAAGATCACCCCTATTCACTTCTGGAGAAACCCTGAATGAGAAACATTGGCCTAAATTGTGGCATGGGAGGGTAAATCATTTTTTTTCATAGGCTAAAAGGTGCCCCCTTTTCCCATTTCACAAAGTAGAAGGTAAGCAAAAAGGCTCGGACTGGATATACACTTCTGGGCCAGTGCCTATGGAAAAAGCATGGACTGAACTGCTGTTGTGTATTTGGCTTGCTGTTGTTAACCTCCCTGACGGTATGATTATTTTAGAATTTTTAAATTTCAAATCAGTACATTTGACATTTAGAAATATTTCCAATTTTAAATTTCCTGGCGGTCCGGCCCCTGCACACTGCCCGCACACATGTCCCATGCCCGCCTGGCATCTGCATCCCCTAGCCTTTGCGTCTCCAACATTCACTCACCAGGATGGGGCCCAACGGGACGCAGATTTCAGTCAGACATCACCAAGTGCTGGAGGAGGCCACAGGCTTGTGAGGACCAGGTAAGCCCTTAATTCAACCCCGAGTGTGGCTCAGGGTTAACACTTTTTTGTAATGAAATTCAACCCTGAGCCACACTGGGGATTACCGCCAGGGGGGCTAAAAAAGCCGTTGCAAGCTGCTTTAAAGGCAGAAGGAGTTCATGTTGGTTGTTCACTTTCCCGCCAAAATGTCATTAACCAATCCAGTGATCAACTGTGCCACACTGTTCAACACAGCCACCTCCCTCTTATCTTCTCCCCAACAACTCCAAGCTGACATAAACCTGAAGAAAATATAAAGGAAGCCAACAGCTGTGTCTTTATACCTTTCTTTCTTATAAACTAAAACACTAAAATAAATATTTCTATTATCTAGAAAATAATTGAGTGAAGGGTTGATAATCCCATGAGGCCCTGACATGACAGGTTACTTTAAGAGAACATTAACAATATACAGTAAAAATGTATCTGAGACAAAGCTAAAAAAATCTGTTCCAACCAAAGGAACTGCAATCAAAATATAAAAATATAATAAAAATCTACAAAATCCTTCAGCAGTTTTGTTTCCCTGCTTGCGATATTAATAATGGTAATTTTATCTCTCCTATAATGTCACATTTTAAAGCTCCTGAGGAATTACAGGAACGTTTTTCCCAGTTCAGTTCCTCAGGAATTAAATAATAAAACACATCACTACAATAACAAACCGCACGGCATAGACAGACTCCAAGCGGGGGGAACAAAAAATAAATTGGAGTAGGTTTCATAAATACCACAAATATTATCTTTATTTTCTCTAAAGTACCTCAGGGAAAATGGAGGGATACAATAAAAAAAAAAGACCATAGGCCGAGAAAAATCTCTCGGCACGAGCTGAAGCTTTGCGTCGGCTGCCTCTTGCGCCTTTATAAATGGGAAATCCCAGAGTTCACCTGTGAAAATGGCACGTTTATTAATTGCCTGGTTTCCCTGAGTTTGTGGTAATATGACTAATAAAATGGTGACTGTCTGCAGCCAACGAGTCCTCCTATTCACTGCAATTGCCAGTCGATACGAGAGTATGTTTAACCTTCCATTAACCTTGCGTTGAAAAATCTAGAAGCCAATACTTTCGGCTTTATGAAGATGGGTTTAGTATGAACGAGACAGGCCTGTACGGTTTAATAGCCTCCGTAGGGAGTTGTAAATTAAATGTCTCTCCTCAGAAATTTCATGGCTGTCTCGCACATTCGTTTTTTTTGTAAGTACATTGAAGGCACCTCACAAAAGGTAAATCAATGTTCTTTGCTTTGTCACAGCACATTCTGCGAGGCCATGTGTGGGTTTTTTTGTGCCAATTATGTCTGGCTAGTTCAAGAGCATATTATCCAGCCTGCACAGAAGTATATTCTGCCACCATTTTAAGAGGCGACTGCTGCAATGTAGATGAAAGGGCACTTTTGTCGTGTCTGTAATGGGGGCAACTGTCTATAGACCACTAGAGGGCCCTCTACACCAAAGGCTGATTT
>NC_092866.1:13482601-13507255 GCF_032062135.1 Pyxicephalus adspersus | reverse complement strand
CCCCTCCTCCGCAGTGTCTTGGGAGGAAGGGGATCCCCCATCAGAGATCTCCCCGTGGCAGCCGAAGGGAGCCACAGCAAGGAGGCTGAAGAGCCGCATGCGGCTCCGGAGCCGCAGGTTGCAGACCCCTGGCCTGGGGGCATCAGGGTATAAACTAAACGAACACTTAAAGCGAAACTAAAGGCCCACTTTAAATTTCAATTGCAGCTGTTTGCAATAACTACCTGCTATTCCAGCAGGTAGTTATTGCAAAAAGAGACAGACAATGTCCCTTCTTACCTGCCTGATCATACCAGGAATAAGTGCAAAAGCTGAGCTGCTCATGCACAGCATCAGTCGTCAGGGAAACCGGCTTCCTTGCACATGCTAGGCAGGGTTGTAGTGGGGTGGGGCAATGGGCATGTGTGCCCACTCTTATTTTGCAAAGAATTCTTTGGTGGTCCGCAGCTCTGGGAGGGGTGCTCTGGCCAGGGTCGGGGACCATGTCTCCCGTATGGAATTGCAGGCTCAAGGTGTTGGATGGGGTTGTCTCTCTGAACACAACTTGCCCTCTCCCATCACAGGTCTGAGTGGGTGGGTTCTGGAATGGTTACATCACTCTGGGGGAAGTTTCTTCTCCTTTGAGTGACACATAGCCAGGGGTGTAATGGGGCAGGCATGTTTACATACCAATGATGCACATGCATGCTCGCAATGGCTAGTCCAATACCCCCTTTTTTTTACAACTACACCCCTGATGCTAGGGATGGATGAACTCCTGCACACTTGCATGGGGGTTATGTCTCCCCAGCACGGCCAATCAAAATGCCTTTAGATCGCAGGGTAGAAGAAGAAAGAATGATGTTGGTCGAAGCAGCGTAGATGTAAGTAAATGCTGCAGGGTTAAGTTCTACTTTAATTGTATTGAGACAATATATATCATAAAAATTGCCCAATTTTTAAATAAATTCCACACTTTATTCCCTTGCTTTTTCATTTGGTATTTTTTAATGATGGTTTACTAAGTAACAACAGTGGGCCATACCTGGATAATTTGTGTTAAAACAGACAATCCCAACTGGATTTCCAAAGGAAAGGGTGGCAATGCAGAAGCATAGGTGGAAGATGAGGATAGAGTGTTGCCACCCTTTGCTAGAGAGTGCCTGAATAAAGACCTTAAATAAGTATTAAAAGTAAATAGCAAGTAATAACAGGTAATAACATTACAAGTAGGCAGGTTCTTTGTTGTAGAAGGGATTGACGCACCGTGCCTAGTATGAGCATTCAATATACTGTGCACATATGACAAAGCTTACCCAGAGCACTTTGGGTTTTCTAAAAAGTATTGTTTTTTATGCTCTCTATTTTTAAGATAGTAATTAATTAAGTATTTAAGTAATAATTAATTAGGTAATAATTATGTAAATAAGACTCAGGTGCACATGTAAGTCAGCATTTTGCACCCATGTATGTTGTATTGAGCCAGTATTACATCATGATGCCCCTCTCATCCTCTCAATGCAACAGAGAGAAGTCTGAGATTGGAATAGGGATGGTCCCTTTATTGGTCATGGTCATGTGACTGGGCTTTCCCCTCATTATTTTAAAAAATATTTATGTGCTTTATAAAATTGTTGTATTTGCCCTTTTTTTTTAAGGTAAATGGGGAGCACAGGGGGAGAAAAACAGGCTCTTAATTTAATAACCCCTTAGTGTTAAATGCCATTAAAAAAGCAGACAAAAGTGGGATCACCAACCTGACTTTGTTAAATGTGTACAGTTGGCTTGAGCTATTGAGCTAGGTATGGAACATGATTTTTAACAGAAGGAGCCAAAAAGAACATCAAAAACTTTTATATTTACATATATATACACTAATTGTATAATCAATGTCTTCATAGAATATGACTATTCAGTTCTGATCTGGTATACATAGGACATTACACTAAAATATTCTTTTTCTTGCTCTGTTACAGAGTGCTGGTGCACCAGCAGCGATGAAGTTTGTGTGGCTTCATCTGCTGGTATGTATCTATTCCTTTGCCCCTCCGGCATTGTGTACTGAGGAAAATGCACTGCAGGGGAGAAAACACGTGACACACCATAACCGTGTAAAAAGAGGATGGATATGGAAGGAGATGTCCACTCCTGAGGGGCAAACACGATTTCCATATGTTATTGGACAGGTAAGAAGTAAAAAAAAGTTGAAAAAAATACTTTGCATGTGAGAGTGTGCCTTTTTTTTTCATTTTTACTCATAGTACTGTGATTCTCAACCTAGAGGACATACCTGTACACATCAGGAAGTACCTCATTACCATAGGTGGTACTTTCACCCTGGGCCTAATCATTGTGTTTTGGGTCACAATATCTGCCAATTTGGCTGATATTACTCCTATTACCTAGAAAACATAAATAAATCTAAGTGAAAGAAGTAGGAGGTGAACAAAGCACTAGAGAGGTTGGAAATAGAAATTATTTTGGCTCTGGCAGGAGAGGGGCGATAAGGCTAAATCAGTATTATCCCAATGAAAAAATGGCATTAGGTAGGATATGGTATTAGGTGAAAGTGAGATTTAAGAGAGAATAGAATGAATGCCAACTTCAGAAAAAGTTCCTCATTTTGACCCAAATCCCTCTGTTGCTCTTTTGAGTCTAATATAGGCCTTTAATAATTCTGTACTTTTTAAGATAAACCCTAACTACTCATTAGCCTAATTAAAAAAAGGAAACTTGTTTTGTGCAAAAGCTCTTTTCCTCCACTAGATGGAGCTCCTTCCCTAGATTGCATGACAGCCAGTGTAATTAAACCTACTGCCTGTCACTCCAGGCTGTCAGGGACACATTCATGGGACATCTGTCATCACACCGGCCTGATTCACAGTAGAATGGTATAAAATGTTGCTCACATTATTATTATTATTATTGCTTCATTATCATAACAACAAACACATGTATTGAAAAATTATGGAGGATAGTATTGCTGACATTATTATTATAAAGTATTTATATAGCGCCAACATATTACGCAGCACTGTACAAAGTCCATAGTCAGGTCACTAGCTGTTCCTCAATGGGGCTCACAATCTAATGTCCCTACCATAGTCCATTGTCATTATTACAGTCTAAGGTCAATTTTTGGGAGAAGCCAATTAACCTTATTGCATTTTTTGGAATGTGGGAGGAAACCTGAGTAGCCAAAAAAAACCTACACAAACATGGGGAGAACCTGAAAACTCCATGCAGATAATGTTCCGGCCAAGATTCCAACCTGGGACCTAGCGCTGCTAGTGCCAAAATGCTAACCTCTGAGCCACTGAGCTGACATGTGCACTGAAAACAGAATTTTCCTAACAGTCATGGTGTTTCAACAACTTCAATACTTTGAGTCACAACAAGTCTGCAAATCAGGACTCAAGCACGTTCTTAATAACTGATCCAAAAAAGTTCTAAGAATCTAGAATTCTACAGATGGAACAGCGACCTAATTTTTTTGCTTGACAGTAGTAGAGAAAAAAACGGTCACTGTCATGGAAGATTTATGTAAAAATATCAGAAATTGCAGGGCAGAAGCACAAATCCCATAGAAGGTACAATATGAGCCATGTATGCATTTTAACTATGTACTTATCTTTGTGTCTGGAGTTCAGCTGAAAAAGTTTGCTACAACATGACAATCATATGGATGTAGGAGGAATAAGCAATAAAAATGTATTGTTTTACAGCTTCGATCTGATAAACCAAGTGGCAAGTATGTTCTTCAGGGAGAATACGCAAACACGTACTTTAAGGTTGATGAGATCTCAGGCGTTATCCATGGCTGGGAAACACTGGATCGCGAAAAGAAGTCAACATATAATCTAACAGCCCTGCTGGTAGACAAAGTTACCATGAAAACACTGGAGCCTCCAGAGATATTTGTCATCAGAGTGATCGATGTTAATGACAATGCCCCAGTTTTCAAGCAAGAATCATACAATGCATCAGTCCCAGAAATGTCCAAGCATGGTATGGAATAACCAAATAACTTTAAAACATGTAAAACAAACAAAACAAATCATCCCTGAACTAATTTTAGTTTTTAGTAGGAGTCAACCCCCAGCATTGGTTTAAAGCAGGATTGCCCAACAAGTAGATCGCGGAGCCCTGCCTTTCAAAATAAACTCATCATTTTGACTCGGTCATTTTAAAAGTAGCTCGCAAGCCAAAAAGAGGTGGCACCCCTGGTTTAAAGCAATCCACTAAAAGTTAATAGTCTGCCAATATACCCTAAGATGTTTAAAAGTAGACATGACCATTTTTTGTAATGCAATTCACAACTGTGGGCTGTATTTATAAAATTGTAGGGAATCGGACATTCTCTCACACATTCCCTCGTGGGAATCTTCCAGGTCCACGTGTTTCATGGGCAGTAATTGATTCCCACCAGGGAATGTTTTGGTAATGTCAGATTTTTTGTTTTATAAATAGAGCACAATGTGTTGCAGCCTGGTATGCATTGAGGTGCCATTTATTATGGAAGTGCTTATTCAGCACACTCTAATTGTTTGATCTGGCTGCTGTAATTCCTAAATTTACCCATGTCCACCCAGGATTTTTAATTTCTCCCACACTGTGATTATTGTGAATATTATCTATCTAAAAGCTGTTGGAGTGGATATGTGGATATGTAGCTAACTTTGATATTATTTGTCCTAGGTACCTTTGTGACAAAGGTCATTGCAGAGGATGCTGATGACCCCACCATGTCCGGAAATGCCGTAGTACAATACACAATAATTCAAGGACGAGAAAAATTCAGCATCATTGAAGATACTGGTGAGTAAGAATACATGTATAGAGTTATTCAAATAAAACATTCTACTGTCCTGTGTACAAGGTGAAAAGCATACTAGGAAACTCATGATATGCAGATCTGATCTGATATGCAGATTCAGAAACAAACCAGATATTAGCTTTTGTTTCTAGCAGACACAACCAAGAAAGTTGATTTTAGACTGTTTGGACCATTTTAGAATGTTTGGACTATCACAATGCATTTTTTTCTTTGTATTTAGGGGCTATTTACACAGCCGTCTCCAATCTGGATAGAGAGGAACAAGCATCCTATGAAATCATAGTGAAGGCCAACGACAGTCCAGGACAAAATTTTGGTCTGTGGAGTACAGCCACAGTAACCATTCATTTGAAGGACATTAACGATAACTTTCCAACTTTTACACAAGGTAAGCATATCTATCTATATACAATTGCTGGTAAAACACCCTTTTTATAACGATAAGCAAGTGAAATAAGAACCAACACACAATATTGCAAGATGGGGTTTTTGAACGCTGATTATTTTTTATTTTGTCCCTAAAGGCACCATTGTTCATGGTCCTGTACAAATGGGGGATTGAACCCCCTTGGTGTTTGGAGTCAATATAGTGAAAGAGTTAGCAAAGGCCATAGAGGCTGGATAGATGAAATCCATGACTGCTTTGCCATACCCTTGTTTCTACAGAAGCCTTCAATGAACCTGTAAATAGAAACCTAGAGTGTGACTTGGCCAAAGGCCCACAGGGTTGAAGACACACATAGCTTTGGCGCTTGGGATGGATTGCAACCTTTGAAGTGGTGAGAGTGCCACTGCCGATTCTACATTATACCAGTCAAATTTACATATATAGCAACAATTATCAAATTAACACCAATTCTGTCCAACGAGTAACTTCCCACATTTTGAAACAAAAATAGGATGTTAGTGAAGGGGGTCAAACATTATCTGCTAATGTCCATCAGTGGTCAGTAAATGTAAACTCATCTAATTGTACACATGAAAATTAAAGCCATATCATTGCTTATCACCTTTAGACCTATTACACCTGAGTAGAGTAGACACCATGTTTGCATTTAACCAACTGGATGGAGTTACCAATAAGTTATTCCTTCATCCTCCATTTCAAAACATGAAATTCTACCCTTTCACTCATTGAGGTTGTTAATAGGGTATACTACAAGACAATGTTGAGGGTGCCTTAGATCAGATTTGCTTGACCTGGCATATGCACAACACTAGTGTACTTTTGATTGATAATTACAAGCACATTTGTTTACTCCACATCTGATTGAGAAACACATTTTTGGTAATTTACTGCTTATGAGTTTGTTTTCAATTCCCAGGCAATCCAGTCATTTTATAGCGGTGGTCCCCAACCTTTTGCAGGTTGCAGACCACTAAATGCACAGACTCTGGACTACTCATGTGCGGGAGCCATGTGTCACCTAAATAGGAAGGAACTTCCTCCCAGAGTGATGTCATGATACCAGTCCATGTCCCGTCCATGTCCAGAGACACAACCCGCCCCCCTCCCAGGGCCTGTAAAGTCTCCGGGAGACATGGTCCTTGATTCTAGCTGGTGTGCCCCCCCACAAGCAGGGTACTTCACCTGACCCTGCTGGTGGGTGCACCAGCCAGAGCCACAGTCCACCTGTAAGACCGCGGGCTAGTGGGCCCTGGACCTAGGGTTGGGGACCTCTGTTTTATAGTGTTGGTGATTGGATGAGAAGTGAAAATCTTCTTCTGTACTTAGTCTTAAGCATACATACTAATGTGAAGTCAACATTGTTTTCTCTACAGACAAGTTCACTTTCGATGTTCCTGAGGATCGAAGAGTGGGCGACGTGATCGGAAAACTTTCTGTAATAGACATTGATGAACCTCAGAATAGGAACACAAAATATAGTTTCCTGAAACAAATGTTTGAAGAGTGGTTTCAGATAAAACCCAACCCACAGACCAACGAAGGACTACTTATTCTAAAAAAGGTAAAAAGATTCATTATGTGAGATTTTGTATTTTCCACACTTTAACAATCAGTAGTTTTTCCCACTGAATTATGAGTTACTGAGTTAGGTAAACTTAGTATGTATTTTCTATGCCTGTACATTTCATGCACTGTGCCTGTTCTCAATTGTTAACTCATCAAACCACCGTGGCGGACTGAGGAACGACATCAGGAAACATTGTAGACATGTTTGATTTTTGCCCATGACTAACACGACAATTATCTCACGTGTGTACATAGTTTATGTCTTGAGCCAGTGAGAATATCTAAAGCACTGTCCCTCTGACCTTTAATCTAAGGTTTGGAGTGATCGTACTGTTGTGCTGCTCACAGATTTCTGTGCTGGAGAGGAAGCTGTACCAAAGGAAATACAGGGAAGGGATCCTCTTACTTCTCCTTCATTCATTCTATGTATCTCTCCTCTGCTTACTAAACATTTTCCTACCAGTCATTGTGTGGGAAGCTCCGACAGCCAAACCTGCCTCTAACAAGATGGCTGATTGCACACAGAAACACAGCCCTGAACGATGTAGAACAAGGCATAGTAAGCCAAAAAAAGATTAGTGGCAGGGAGCCTACAGATAATACTAGTATTTAGTCATTTGAACTTTTCCCATATTTTAGGGAAACCAATTAAAATGCCAAGTTGCCTCTCGACACTATATATATTTAAAGCTTTTAGAGGATCCAAGGCAGAGTTTTCCAACCTTTTTAACATGGGACATCCCAAAAAATAACTTCTGCTATAATTACTATATCCACATCTCACAGTACATTAGTGTGGTGGTCAGTTTGTGCAGTTTAAAATATGAACTAAAAACCTTTGTTTTTCAAGAAACCTTTAATTGAAAATCAGAAACAGATGTTTTTCACTCCTGTAATTTCCTTTCTAAGTCTTACAGTATTGCCTACAGTTGAAATTTGTTTTTTGTTAATGTTATATTGGTTTCTTTCTTTGCAGCCCTTGAACTATGAAAGTAATAACAAGGTATTCAGAATGACCGTTGATGCTACAGACTATTCAATTGATGTAGGAGCAGCAAGACCAGACAAGCGCAAAAGTCTCACCGAGGTTCTTGTGAATGTTTTGGATGTGGACGAGCCCCCTGAATTCACAAAACCATCCTACCTGTTTCAAGTTAAAGAAAATGCCAAAGATGTCTTAGCGGGTACTGTCAATGCAAAGGACCCCGACATAGCTCAAAGAAAAGTGAAGTAAGAACAATAAACCGATTTATGAGCTAAACAACCCATGTAGAAATGTATGATATTAAGCCAGTAAATAAACGCAAGGTCTAATAGGCTGACTGTAAGGCCCTGGTCCATCAACAGTACTCACCAAACACTAGTCCCCCAATCTAACACTGTACTCTTCACCTATAGCAAGCCACTGATCAGCCTCAGGATCAGGGGCTTGCTATAAGTGGTGGCATTTTCAGGCACACGGTTGCCCCCAGGACAGTGCACAAGGGACGAAGTCTGAGGAAGGGCTAGCAGAGGACTAGGAGCCCACAGATAAAGCAATACCAAGATTCCAAGATACAAGAGGTCATACACAGATAATCTGTCCACCAGATGGAGTACACAAGGGCAAAACACAAGCAGAGTTGGGGTCACAGGCAATAGGTTGGTCCAGGCAGCATAAACTCACAAGGTTACAAACAGACAAAGTCAGCAACAGTAAATCTGACAAGAAACTCTCCAGCACAGATTAGCCCAGCTAAAGGCTACAACAGGCATTGGTGCCTGGAAGCAGAGAGTCCCAGCAGCCAATCTACCAAACTAATCTGCCTTTGAAAACCCCTTCAACTGTGCACAACCTCACAGTGGGTGCTGGGGATCCCGATAAATTACATCAGGCTGCACGGCTAAAGTGAAGCAAGGGCTGCTGCTATCTCTTAGTTTTCCTTGCTACCGTGTTAGATACTGTGATGGCACAGAAAACGGGATCCCCAGACAGATAGGCATCTCCTAACACTGACCATTCTCAATCAGGGTAAAAAAAAAAATGCAAAAATCACTACAGCCTTCTGTACCTTCTAGACATTACCTTCAACCGTGTTGCCAGAATGGTTGCAGAACCATTAGTGTAGGGTATCTTTTCATGATCTGAAGTTAATGGAATAGAAAATAAGTGACCCTTTAAAATCAAACAACCCACTATGGCTCTGTTGTTACCTACTGTCATGAAAAAAATGGAAAAATGCCTCTAGAATTTTCAGATATAGTTTGGGAACAAATCTAGCTTTATTCAAGAAACATACCAGAACACACAGTGGAAGAAAATACACACTTTTACTAGGATATAGATCATGTAATACAAATAATATTTTGTTTTACAGTACACCTACACAAAGATGTAAAGCAATGCTACTTAGGGCCATTACCTCTACTGTTGCAACTACAACATCTGTTAACATATGCTGCTACAAAGTTTTCCATTGTTGCTGAGACATGTATAATGCCAGCATCTGGTGTCAATGATGATATAATGCCAGTGCTGAATGTTTTTAAAATGTGATTGAAAAGATGATTTTTCTGTGGTATGTACAGAAGTTTATATATTTTACAGACACTATTGTACACTAATATGTACATACATATTACAACATATTACAATGTACACATAATACATATTACAATGTGTGTCATATGTACAAAAACCTAAAATACTAACATTCTGATATTACTTTTAGGTACTCCCTCAAACCAGAAAGAGAAGACATCATCATAAATAAAATTGGAAGCATTGTTGTTAAGAAGCCCTTTGACAGAGAAGAAAATCCTTGGCATAACCTAACCGTCATTGCAGAGGAAATTGGTAAGTACAGACAAGGCAAAAAACATTTCTGTAACATTTATGCAATCATATTGCGGTTACATAAAATAAAATAAAAAGGTCAGTCTACCTGAAACACCAGGTGGTTGACCGAGTCAAACCACCTGAAATGTCTTAGGTCTTTCCGGCAGGACTGTATTCACCATAGTGGCCCTCGTAAGCCAATGCTTTGGGCAGGGGGATATAAAGGGACAGCATCAGGCATTAAAACTAACAAATCGTGAAATTTGTGAATTTTTTGTCCTTCTGGTCACCTCCAGGCATTTGTGACCAAATTCAGCAGGGATGTAGAGAAGAGCATAAGATGTAGTATTGTACAAAAACATGGACCATTCCTTTGCTTGGTGGTCTGTGCACCAATATAAAGAAGATAATACGCTGCCTTCAATATGGTTGCTTTTACAGAAATAAAACCAAAACACAAGGAATAATGTTTATACAAAAGTTTTTCACCATTTAGGTTTTTCTTGTGTCTTATATTTCCTAATTGAAATTCTTTTGGTAAGATCTCAGGACTCAGGATGCGTACACACATAGGATAAATATTGCTAGAGATGAACAGTGGTTGCCCAACGTCATCCATCATTGCTCTAATGCAGATCCATGAATGATGATGGCAAATCAACTGCTATGCATGTCAATGGAGGATAGCACAGTGGGATGCCACTTACCTTTTCATAGAACAGAACAGGCACTGTGTGTATAGCAGTTGTTTGTTCATCTGTCACCGGAAACGATCATGAAAGACCATTTCCAGCAATGAAATTCCTACATACGTTAGCCATTGTTTTGGCACACCAGCCGTGACCATTTTGAGGAGATTCCAGCCAAACTCCTTACTCCTGCTGTACAGTAACTTAATACCTAAAAAACATCATTTTTGAATTTTTGTATATTACAGACTCACCAACAGGAAAGTCATCATCAGCCATGGTCTACATACAAGTTCTGGATGAAAACGATAATGCACCAGAGCTTTCATACCCATACGTTCCCAGAGTGTGTGAAAATGTAGCCAATGAACATGTGAGTAAGCCTGGGGTTGGCTATGTTGTACATTTACTCATACTTCTCAGTTTCCACTGCGTAGCTTCACCAGGGGTAAACAGAAGTGATAGGTAACAAGTCAAATTCTAGGCTTCTTTGGTTTTCTCACAAGAATTTTATGCATGCAAACTATAGGATGGCATACCCTTTATCAATAGAGTACAGTTTGGAATTCTTAAAACACGTTGTATTTTTATGTCAACAAATGTTACATGTAGCAGGATCACGCAAGCCCAAATGCCTCTTGAGACATCTCAAAAAGCACAAAAATAAGCTGAAATAGAATGTATAGTGAACACATCCCATTGATCCTCACGGCCAACAAATCATGTTCACAGAGACCAGTTTATCAGACATTTTGTGACAAGATTCATTTCTGACACTTCTTCATCTCTCCAAATAAGTATAACTGTTACAAAGGCAAACATGACCAATGTAACCAAATGTCATGCAGTTTTCTTCCACAAAAAATTAACAAATAAATAAAAGCAAAACCCAAACCTTTAATGATTCCTGGTACTAGTAGAAGTGTCAAAAAGGATTCTGGCTAACTTAGTTTTCCCACGCCCATTTATAAAAATAACACTGTTTTACCTTTATTTTGGGTAAAAAATAAAATACACCTTCAACATTGTAACCATGCTGTGTTTTGTCTTAGATCATATTAAATATCTCAGCCACAGACAAGGATGAACCCTTCCAAGGAATGAAGTTTACATTTTCTTCAGCAGGACATGAAAACAACTTTACAGTTAGAGATAATCATGGTATTGAACTCCTTTTACTACCTTAACCCCACTCAATCAATTTTCATGGTGTCTTTTTCTAAACACTGCTTTGTGTATGTTGTATCATTGCTCAAAATAATATCAGTAAGGACAAAAAATAAGAAGAATTGCAAAGACGTAGTGCAAATATCTTCAGTGTAAATGATATATGAAAAATTAGGCATTGCACTCCACAAACATTAGAAGTACAAGTGCATGTAGCAGCTGAGCTGGCAGATGAGAGGATTGCTCTCTGTGGCCAATGACAGAAATCCTGCTAGATGGAAACAATGGGTCTGATTTAATAAAGCTCCCAAAGACAAGAGAAGAAAGACCATAAGAAAAGATAGCAATGTAAGAGAACTCGGGTAATCCAACAAACCTAAATAGATTTCTTTAAAATCATTTCCTATTACTTGGCAAATGTTTTTAATCCTGGACTGGATCCATTCCAGTTTTGTTGGATCACCCATGTTCTCCCATGATAGTCTATCGTCTCCAGAGAGCTTTATTAAATCTGGCCTAATGTGTAGCATGCAAACCAAGAGGCTGCTAAAATGTAGATCACCAGTGGCATTCCTGGACTTAATGGCCAATCTTAGGCCCAAACACTTTTTCATGATGAAGAAGGGACATTATTGTTTGGTATTTTGAGGAAGAACCGGTGAAGAAGTACTCCCAACACATTGCATATGCCTACCACTCTTCTTTCCATAAACAACTTCTGTAGTTCTTTAAAAAGCCAAGCTGTAATGTATGAGCACAGATTCTTTATACCTAAACTGATCTCAAACCTACCCATATTAGTGGCTATTTAAAAAATAATATCCAATATCTACTTTTGTGATTTAAGTTCTGGTGTTTCCGGTGAAGAGTACTCTAATGGCTACAGAATGCAGAAGCATTTAGGACAATTGTGTAATTCCAACCTTGTGGTTTGGGGAAGGCTCCTTCCTGTTCCAGCATGGCTGTGCCTGCTCCAGACATGGTTTGGTGGAACTCAGTAACCTGCACAATTTCATAACCCTTTTGAACACTTTTGGAATAAATCAGTACCCAAACTGCAAGCTAAGTCAGTTATTCTGATATAAGTACCTTATCATAATTTTTTTTGACTGAATAGACACAATTTCTCACAGACAGAATCTTTTGAGTGTAGACTAATATAGCCATAAAGATGGACAAAGGTGGTGGGTTAACTTCATATTAATTCCTATGGTTTTGTAATGGCATGTAAAACCAGCTTTTAAAGGTATTAGTTCTAAATGAAAAAACAATAGTCTTAGTACCCTCGTCATTTTAAAAATCCTAGTACTATATATATAATAAATCAGTTATAGCATTCAATGCTTATTAACCTGTACTACTTTCTTTGCAGATAACACGGCCAGTATCAAAGTGAAGAACGGAGTATTTAATCACAATGAGGCCAAGTTTTATTACCTTCCAATTATAATTGCTGACAATGGCAAACCAGAACAAACCAGCACCAGTACCCTAACTATAACCGTTTGCAAGTGTGATGAGAAAGGAGAATTCACCTTCTGCGAGGAGGCAGGCAAACAACATGCCACAGTGTCCGTCTCCACCATCATCATTGTTCTGGTGTCTATTTTGCTGATACTTCTGGGTAAGTGGCTTAAAGTCTTCTTTGCTGTAACAGTATTTCAATATGCAAAGAGAGCCTTTGTCAATGGAATGCTGACCACTGTTTTTCCACATATAAAGTAAATACTTGTCTTTTTGCTAGCAGTAAGAGATTAAGGCAACCTTGAATAAAAAATGAAAGTTACATTTACAGTCTGCTCCGCACCAAAAATCCTAATTCAGAATAATAAAACAATAAAAAGTTGTAGGGAAAATGCAAAAAAAAAACAATAATTGCCTTACACAGCTTACTGCAGCCTTCAGTGGTCATTAGTGATGTCACTGGTCCTTATTCTGGGCTTCTTAAAAAACTGAAGATCCTAAAACTTGAAGTCCATTTAATTTGGTATCAAACCCCCAAAGTGCTACACTTGGCTCTTAGTGTGCCACATAAATGGGGTTGTGTTAACGAAAAATCGTATTCTGTGGCAAAGCTGCAACTGTTTCTAGATTTACAACTGTTCCATTGGAGTCAACTTATGTATGAGCTTCAACGAAAAAATTAAATGTTTGTTGTTATTTTTCTTTCAGCTGTGATCCTGGCAGTGCTGTTTTTAAGAAGAATGCAGAACAAGAGCCCCCTCATTATGGGAAAGAACCCAGCAGAGATACACGAACAGCTGGTCACCTATGACGAGGAGGGTGGTGGAGAGATGGACACCAACAGCTATGATGTCTCTGTACTCAATTCAGTAAGAAGAAATGTGACATTGCCTAGGTATGACGTGGATCCTGGTCCCATCTTATACGCTCAAGTCCAAAAACCAACCAGAACCGGAGATATGTTTTCAGTGATCGAGGCAAAGAAGGATGAAGCAGACAATGATGGTGAAGAGCTTCCATATGACACCCTCCATATATTTGGCTATGAAGGATCAGAATCCATTGTAGAATCGCTCAGCTCTATAGAGTCTGGATCTTCAGATTCTGAAATTGACTATGATGTGTTAAATGAATGGGGTCCCAGATTTAAAATGCTGGCAGATCTGTATGGGCTGGAACAACTATAAGATTTTCCGTATTAACACAATAACTTGGCAAACCTTTAATGCAATACAGAGCAAGCACACAATCAGAATTCAACCTTGTTAGATCTAACTGCAAAAAAATGAGATCTAAATGGTTCCTTGCACAGACAAAATATCTTTTCACAGTCCCTTAAATAAGCCCAATAGTATTGAAACAGATTACTCATTTCCGCAATAGCCCTGTAACAATCCCTGTTTTATGTAAATCCTTTTAATGTAAGAGACAATATTTCTATTTACTGCATTGATAAAAACTAATGCAGCTTAAGCTTTCGACTTTAAATAGGTCTAAACCCAGTCATTAAATTCCATGTAAACTTTAAAGTTCTGGGTCTGTTTCAAAATAAATCTTCAATCTTTTTAAATCTGCAGCTTTCATTTATTAGTAACTATTTATACTGTCATGATGGACCTTTCAGACATTTCCTGTTTTGGGGTAACAGCTGTTTCCTAAAGTAGGGTTTCTCTTTTGTTCTCTTATCACATGCTCCCTGGTGGAGATTGCAAATAGTTCTGCAAGCACACATTGCACAGATTGCCTATTATCAAGGACCTGGTCTATCATTGAATGATTCAATGGGTAGGGTAGACAGGAAGTGGCTCAGAAAGGCTAAAGCATATCAGTGCCAAGGTGCAACAAAGAATGAAAAACAGATACATTTAAGTATTTTAGAGGAAAATGCCACTCTCTTATAACACAACAAGCTTTAGGAAAGTAAATCTCCATTTAGGGTTTGGATCTACTTTTAGTGTTGGTCAGAATCTTCCAACACAAAATTTGTTAAAGATAATATGCTGTAACTGTACTGTTTTTTTTTATACTTTTACAAGAAAAAAATACGACCTAAAAGCAAAAACTACAATTTGCCAGTTATTACAATTTATTGGGTAAAAACTGTGATTATTATCATTTTGCCCCCAGGCAGATAAACTGACCTCTACATTTCTTTGCCTCCCTGTTTAACATTTATTAAGATAAAATATCACATAGTAATAGTGTATTATTAGATATATGAGTCTTCAGTTGACTTGTAATGTGAGAAGGAGAAGTATAGTACAATCATTGTGCAGTAATGAGCAAATATGTACATATATAATTATGGATTACACATAGATGTTTAAAATTTAACACATATTGGTAAGGGTTTTTATCACACTGGTCCCTTTAAATGTATATTACTATATATATATATATATACTATAAAACTTCATATTTGAATCTTTAAAGCCCTTTAATTTCCATGAATAATGCCTAGGAACCATGCAGCCTGGCCAAAAACCATTCAAATGTAATAAAATCCAATCCCTTAAAAAGGTTGAATTTCTGAGAATGTGTCAAACAAGGAAGGTTGTGTGTAATATGAGTTATTGTCTGCTCATAATATGCCCTGAAAATTATAACCAAACTATGTAATTGACCTGACTAGACTGGTGGTATCCAAAATATGGAAGTTCAGAAGAGCTCTTACCAAATACTGACCTCTTACCACTAATGAAGTCAGTCTCTATTCATACTACTTACATGAACTGTTATAATGTAAATATAGCACCACAATCTAAGTTCAGACAAGATACCCTTTACAGTTTAATTTGAGAACTATGTTAGTAGTTGTATCTTGGAACAAAGACTGTGAAATGTGGTATGAGGGTCATCAGCCAGTAAGGGAAGGGGCTGGTGTTTAAATGATCAGCCATGTTTTTCTTCTGAAATAAAAGTCAAGTATAAAAATGATAATCCTGTCTGCATACTCATCTATGTATGCAGTTTGTGTTCTTTTTATAAATAGTCAATACGCACAGTACAGTGCCTTAGAATGCACTAAAGTTTTGGGCTTAACCAGAAGAGGAAGCTAGTCTTAGACAACCAACCAATCACCCACAAAGTGCCTTGATATTAAACTAAGATATTTGTGAGTCTGATATGAAAGTTACCCAATCACCCCATAACACTGGAGTCCCTATAAATATTTTTAAGGCCAACTTAATTTAGTGTCTTCACATGTAAAGATTACCCATCGCCCATGAGGAGCAGAGAGAACCCTTTTGTGCAGTGAAATATGTGACTTGTGCCATCCCTGAAATGTCCAAATTTTCCAGTGAATTTCCGTTATTGGTCCTGGACACAGAATGGTATCCACTACTATGCCTGAGCAATAGGTACACGTTATTATTCTGTAGGGTTCACTTTTTCTAAAGTCTTTCACCCTAGCAGACAACTACGGAAGGGTGAAATTTAATATTACAATGTAAGAGGTAGCTAGTGCAAGGGCAGCCTTACTGGCCATGCAAGCCATGGAACAATATTTTCAATGTACCCGGCAGTGTTGGTGGCCCTTATTAGTTTCTCTAGATTGTTGGAAAAGCCATTTGGAATTTTTATCTTTTATTCCCTGATCTTTCTACTAAGAAACTAGACACTGGTCACTAAGGATGGTCATAGAAAAATAGAGGTCTCAGTGAATACCTATGGAATAAAATTTACAGCAGGTTAGCAGATAGCTGCACATTAATCATTTTAAGCTACTTAATGTGATTGTACAATCTTTTATACAATTTAAACTGACCTTTCTATGGCACACTGTGGTTTCTCTGACCAGTTTGTACATCCTGAAATGGGGGAGCAGGTGCTAAATACACCTGGAAGTGAAGAATACATGCAGCGACTGGGGAGCAGGGAAGTGGTGGCTTTAATTAATTAGGAGTAATGGTGGCTCAGTATTTTTTACCTTTCTAACATTGGGGAACCCCTTGAAAAAACTTTCAGGTCTTTAGGGAACCCCTGATATATTTACTCTATCCACAGCTCATTGTAAAATAGCCTGGTTGTCAATAGGAAAAATGATTTCTATAATGCATCACAAACTGCTCATTGTTCTAGGAACCACTAATAACCTCTGGAGGAACCTTAGGGTTCCATTGAATCCTGGTTGAAAAACTCAGTAGTACCCTATAGTATAAGGATGCCATCCACATTTCTGATAAAAAGGGGCATTAATATGGTCAATAAAGTCTTTTTTATCTGAGTTAGGCTACGTAAGCACGTGCAATGGTTCTCGCCCGATAATCGGCTCAGGACTGATATCGGGGGATAATCCGCTGTGTGTATAGCGCCTGTCGTCCATCGTCCGAACGACCGTCCTGGTGGATCCACAGATGATGAATGACAAACGATCATAAAGTGGGAGAGAGAGCAGCGAGGTGCCGCTCTGTTGTCTCCCACTCCCCTCTCCAAAGAGCAGAACGGTGCTGTATGTACAGCGCTTGTTCATGCAACGTGCAGTCTTTTTTCGTTGGAAAGGATCGTGAAAGATCATTTCCAACAACAATAACTGCAGGTGTGTATACAGCTTTAAGTAGATCCTGGAGAATGAAACCCACCAGACAAATTTGCATGTCTCTTGAGAACCCCATTGAGGACATCTCTGTGTTTGAGGTGTAGGTTCTCACACCTGTGTGGCCATTAGTCCCACCACCCCTCCTGGAGTCTTTTGGATTATGGAGAATGTAAAATGGACAAAAACTCCCATGTAGATAGGAACAGATTTGGAATTATGGCAGCCAATCTAGAAGTTGGAGTATCCAAGACGCATAGACCATTGGCCTTTGCACGGTTGCATAAAAGACAACATTCTGTATATAATCTTCTTTTTTCCTCAGGGACACTTACATAATTACTTGAAAATATTAACCAAATAATCCGATTCTCTTAGCCCTGACAGTTTAAAGAATAGCAAATCTGATATTTCATCTAATATTAATCCTACCATAGAAAGACATAATCTTGCACTATCCTAAGAAAAATATTAATCTCCTTATATTAATTTAATTTCCAAACACAAACTAGCCAGTAGGATTTTATTACACTATATTATAACTTACACTTTTTGTAGACTAACAATAATTATATTGTTGTTTTTTTTTATATTATTATAATTTTATTTCCATTGTCAGTATTTTTTGTATGTGTTTTGTATTACAGCATTTTCTACATGTACTTTATGTTTGTACAGGAAGATGTTTGTGTTTGCCTGTTTGATGTTTTTGTATTAAAATAATAAAAGAGTTTACAGAGACTAATGAGGATCTGTTTTCATTATTCAAAAAGGTTTTACACCTTCAAAGAGAGTTTGGATCTGCCAAAGACAAGCTTCACAAACTCTCTGGTTTCTAGAAAGAGTTGTATGGTACAAAAGCAGGCTGGCCACTAGAAAATCTCTTTGTTTGCAGGGGTATTCCAGCACAGTAAAATTGCTGTGGGGTCCCTAGCTAATCAATTCTATCTTCATGACTTATTGAGGAACATACAGTATTTGGAAGCTGCATACAATTAGCAAAGTTGCATAAATGTTGCAGGTTTAGACTCTGAATCCAGGATAAGCAGACAACAGTAATTGACCCCTTCATTGCCTCATTTGCTCCCATAGAGAAGAGATGAAGCTATACATTAGCTTCACATTGCTCTGATCAGAACTTCCCAGCAAAAAAAAGTCATTATGGGCTCCACTGCTGATCCACTGCTGAAACCTACTTGGGGCCAGCATACAGCCAGTGAATATCCAAGTGGAATATCCATACCCCCCAGTCTTGCATATTAGTTGCAGGTTAGTGACTTGCTAGTAGTAGTAGTATTAATTATTATTGAGAGAAAGAATGGGCTCCACATGAGCTTCACATTGCTCATGCAAGAACGCACATTGCAAGAACGCATTTGAAACTAGATAATCACTACTGGGACACCCAGTATTGATTTAGCAAAGTGGCAGGAGAGGAATGAACTGACGTAACTACTGTTGAAGTTAGCCCCATTGGACACTGGATGGGCCCAAAATCTTATCCTACCTCCAACAGGAGTCTCTCCTCCAGAACAACCTTAGAGCTGTTGATCCTTTGGTCCTCCACCTCGCAAAGGTGTAGAATAAAAGTATTTTACCGTCTGCAATGGTAAGTCCTACTCTTCCATACAGCCACCTGCTGTTATCCACCTGTGTTCTACTCCAGGCACATGTCACCTGAGGTAATAGGACCCTTGGGCTTGGGCTTGGAGAGAACTCTTTTAGAAGAGGAAGATTTAATACTAAAGGAAGTAATACACTTTTATTTGGCTTATGCAGAACTCTGCTTTGAGGGATGCAGGGAACTTATGGTGGCTGCATGTGACCCTTGGTACATGGACCCCTGGTCATTAGAGGGAGGGTAAACCTCCTGAATCTTTTGCTGGGGGTCCCAGGGTTTGTAGAAAGCATAATGCTTTCCTGTAAGTTCATTGCTTGCTAGTGAAGACAGAATTAGGATGACAGTCATTGAGCCTGCAGTTTTTTTTTCAAAAAAAGCTGCTTCTGTGTTTGTAACTTAACAGGTTCCCTTTAAAGATTAACAAGATATGAATACAACATTAATTATTTATGTATTCAATGACAATTTCAATTTAATTGCAAGGTGTTTTTTTAAATGCAGCTAGTTTAGGTACCTGAATTTGACTTTCTTTTGCCTTCCCATAAATCTCTGTACATTGTAACTCAGAATCGGAAAAAGGATGGGACATGAATTAAATCTAATCAGGTGCAGAATGCAAATATAGGGAAAGCAAATGTATTAATAAAAGGAAAAAGCATTCTATTAGTGTATCAGTCCATGTCTATTGCTTCTCATTCACTACCCTATCACAGGTCGGGGTGCAAAGATGACCAAGCTGTTGGCCTGCATCAAGCCTAAAATTTGATTGGCTGCTTTGTCCATCATTTGCACTTCCATTAGGACTGACCAAAAAAGTTTTTTTTTTTTTTTTAGTTTTAGCTTTAGATAAAACATAGTTTGTGTTTGTTATAAGACAATAACAAAGTGTTATATTCCCTAATATAATACAGCAGTGCAATCACACAAAAGCTATTTCCATATGCTGCAACTGATTGACATCTAAATCAAAGCTGACTTGCCCCTGTGTGAGAAGAATGTAGCTCACTTTTCAGTGTCTGCCTATTCATAATGTCATGCCCATAAATCAGCACTGGGTGGCAGTGTGCTCATTTCTTACTGTCACATTGCTGCTCCCAGTTTAATTGGAAGGTGATTAAAATGCAAACAATGTTTTCTCTCATTGACATTAAAGCCACATAAAAAGAAAATCAAAAGAATAGTGAAAGTTTTAAATACATTGCTTACAAAATATTTAGGTATTTAACAAAATCAAAGACACTCATTTGTGTACATCACATTATTCAGATAAATCAGACTTTTGAAACAAAAATTCTTTGGCCCTATTTTATCAAAACTCTCTAAAACTGGAGAAGATAAAGTATCCTGGGAAAATATGGGTGTTTATCAAATACCTGGAATAGCTTTAAAAAATTATCATTACTCGTACAAATAAATCTATAACATCCCTGGAACAGAAGGTATCAGTCTATTACAATGAAAAATCCCTGTATGTGATAGAGAAATCACAAGCTCCAAATTCAGAAAACTCAGGAAATGAAGACCCTAAAGCCAAACTGAACTTTTAGTTTGTAGAAAACTTTAGGACAAAGGGATTGGTAGACAGATCAGTCCCTATCCATCTACGCGTGCCATAGAAGTCTATAGGGCACACTTGGGCCCACATGGATGTTTTAGGCTAGCGCAGTAATGTAAAACATGCCACTGGTTTTGGAGTGAGATTCAGGTAAATATTGCGATTTTGGGAGAAATAGTACCTGCAGGTAAGGAGTGTGGGGTTTAAAAAGTTAACAAAGCTTTGTAAGAAAGTTTTCTTACCCTTTAAATCAGTCAATTAAATTCCAGGCGCATTAGGAACAGTTAATTTGCTTGATCCCTGTGTGAAGCTCTAGATCTGAGCCAGAAAGGGAGCATAGTGAGAAAAAAAGTGCCAGAAAAGAGCAAGGGGCCCTTCTCTTCAGCATGCTGGCAGAGGACAGAATTGTCCACTTAGGATATGGTTGTATTCTAAAAAAAAAGAACTGTAAGGCTTTGAAAGCATTCTGATTGGATGCCATATGGATGTATTTAGCTGATTTAAACTGAAAGTTAGTCTTTAACACAGAGACCAGCAATAAACCTACTGGATGATGATCTACCCATCATATGGCTGCAAGCAGTGCCACAAGCCACATGTTCCTAGGCCAATTAAATCCCAAGATATGCTTATTAGATGCCAACCAATTAGGTGGTGGGGTTGGTTGTCAAGAGGCCACTCATGGGTCTGGCAATGCTGGTAATGTTTTCTGCAATCTACATGGGGCAACTCACTCTACAACCTTGACCTGCCTACCTGAGAATTCTGTCCTGCACCCCTGGGTGAGCTTTTATCTCTTCCATGTTCTCCACCTTTCCAGGGCTGCCAACCCCAACTTTAAAGCGGGACTAAAGTGAAAAAATAAAAAATTGTGAAGAGATGAGTTCTTACTGTAGAGCTGAGAGGTGATGTCGTTTCTGCATTAAAATAAACCTACCTGCCTGTTTACAATTTACATTTACCTCTCCTCGCTTTGTGTTGCTGCCACCTGATCCTTATCCAGATCTTCAGCCATCCTTATTAGCCGGGCAGGAATTATGTAATTCCCATGCATACAGATGGAAGGTCATTCATTCCCAGCAGGAGTACCCAAAATCATACACCAAGCTGCACATGTGCAGTAAAGAAAACATTGCGAACAGGCAGGTAAGTTTCTTCTATTAATGAAGGGACATCACCTGTCCCTTCTGCAATAAATATCAGCTAACAATTTTTTCTTTATTTTTACATATATATTATATATAATATATTAAAATAGCTTTCAGTATTTTTAAAACTATACAACACTACTCCACCATCGTTCATCAATCTTTAAATTGATGAAAGTCTGACCAGGAACAACCACTGTTCACTGCTATGGAGGAGAGCACAGCTATTCACTCGTCCTCCCCTCTCCATAAAACAGAACAGGGCTCATTCATTAATTTCAGAAACAATCCTTTGATGTCCATGGAATGTCTATTTGAGGCTTTAAAAGGACATTTCCAGCACAGTCTAATCCACTATTGTGGCCTGACAAATGCTATACAGCCCTCAATGGAGTGCGTGTAGTGAGAAAGTATCTGCAAACAGGCTGCTAAAGACCGGAAGCATTAAAAGGATAAAATGACTTTTGTGTTTTTTATGGCACTTGTTAACAATACCAATTAAATGTCATTCCATTTTGGTTTACATTTACTTTAAAACAAATTACATGCAATTTCTTTTTAGATATGCCTGCCATATGGATGACTTTATCCAAAGAACAGGTGTACTTTAAATATGCTCCACTTCCAGTTTCATATTTTTAAATTTCCTTTGTGCTTTCTTTCAGGCAGACGGCATGCGCTGTGATGAATATTGAATGATTCATCCATATAACAGCTTCCTTCTCTATTAAGTCATCAAGCATCTCTCTGGTTGCTTTGAAGAAGAGAAGCCAGGTGACACATCTCATTGATTATATATGCTGCGAATGCTTTGATCTGTGTGCTTGCCATTGATTTCATCTGTAAAGAGGTGTTTTACAGAGATCGCCTGTTACAGCCCCCTCTCCTTCTTCCCTTGTTATCATTCCCAGCACATACAGCTCACAGTCAGCATGAATCTATCTGCTCTCTCCCTTTTCCTCTTTCCTTCCATACAATGCACAGCTCTGATGGTTTTTCTGTGATCTAGTGCTGGCTCCAAGGGAGGGATCAGTCGATATTGAATGTGAGCCTCTAGAGAGGACCTAATCCCGGATCTTCGCACAAGGAACCGGCCAAACCCTTTGTCCATCGCCTTTCATTGACCTCTATGGCAGATGCAGCTCCTTCCATCACAATATCCGACTGAGCTACATGGGGACATTAAATACGGTGCTGGACATCATTGGTAAGCCTATGTGTTTCATATTTGATTGATGTGTTTACATTTTAATGTCTTTTAAGGCCTTGTGTACATTGCATGGGGGTTGAAATGACAACTGAGACTGCAGCACCAAAACTCAGCTTGGCTTGTAAACAGAACCCTTACCATCACCTCCACCACCCAAACCCCATTCACGTTTCTTATTTCTGTACTTACGGGCCTTTACCAGGCTGGTGCAGCTTTAAATGGCTTTCTAAAATACAAGAGGTGGTGAGTCGGGGGGTGTATGTGGTAAGAAGGTCACCATGAACTACCCCAGTGTTTCTTAAGCAGGGTTCCTCCAG
This sequence comes from Pyxicephalus adspersus, assembly GCF_032062135.1. Classification (NCBI taxonomy): domain Eukaryota; kingdom Metazoa; phylum Chordata; class Amphibia; order Anura; family Pyxicephalidae; genus Pyxicephalus; species Pyxicephalus adspersus. Next base: position 13,483,938 of record NC_092866.1, on the reverse strand, counting down.
AGGTTGCTAGGAGTTCCTTGAGCAATGAGCAGTTTGTCAGTTCAGTTTAAGTGACACCAATCTTTTTGGCTATGAAAATCTATTAAACAGCTAGTTCCTACCTTTATACTACCTGCACTTCATTACATGGAATAACAAAAAGGATGAAGATCAAGAAAAGAGGAGAAAGCTGGGGTTTCAAATTTGGCAAATTAGTTTGTATTAGAGGTCAAAATCACACTAAATAAAGTAGAACTATTGTATACAACATAAGTAGGTACAGTCTTTTTGTTACAAAAGATACAAAAGATTTGTTTCAAAAGATATATATCTTAATGAAAATATACATTTCTGTTTATATATATATATATATATATATATATATATATATATATGTACCAGTATTTAACATTCTCACAATACCCCTGAAGAAGCCAAGAGGCGAAATGTGTTGGGATAAAAAATGTTACATAGTAAACATGCAAATGTGCATAGGGAGTTATAAAGCCTATGGTTATTTATCCGATTAATGTGCAATAGGAATTGGCCTAATATTTGACAGAAAGAATGTACCTACTTATGTTGTATGCAATGTTCTACTTTATTTATTGTGATTTTGACCTCTAATACAAACTAATTTTCAAAATTTGAAATACCATCTTTCCTCTTTTTTCTTGATCTTCCATCTCTTGGGCTATCTGTAAGGGTGACATTCTTCCAAATGGCCAGCAATGTGAAAGGCATTCTTACTAATGACCACTACTCTAATATACAGTGAGATGTGGATTTAGTAGTTATAAAAGGGCTCCCTAAAGACATGAAAGTTATTTCAAGGTTCCCCCCATGTTATAGTTCGGAAAACACTGAACTATCCGGACACAAACTCCACCTTTCTATCAATTTGTTAAAGTGTTAGACTCTCTTGATGCATTATCCACAGACAGGCAGAATATCAATAACATTAAATAAAAGTTGGGGGTTCCATTTATTTCATGTGAGTCGAAAGCAAAAACTTTCTTTTTATAATATTTTTGGAATCCCTCCACTGGACAGACACTGTCCTTGTTGACCATGGTCATCAGAACTGGGAAAATCCAAACTTTTCCCCACAGATAAAGGCAGATTGGAAATTTTCTAATGGGAACAGTTGTTTTTGTGACCATTCAATCCAATGGGTCATAGGTAAAGAAAAACCCTCTGTTACTCAAAAAGGTCCAAAAGACTACAAAAAGGCTTGGCTTTAATAAAATGCAATTGCAGGCTAGGTCATTTTGATGCTGAGGTTTTGTATAAAAATCACAGTTGTATTCATTAAAGTGAACCTGTCACAAGTTTGGGGAACCCTGAACATAAAAAAG
>NC_092866.1:13476918-13482338 GCF_032062135.1 Pyxicephalus adspersus | reverse complement strand
TATATATATATATATATATATATATACTGTATTGTATAATTTTCCTGCTTTATCATCACTTTCGTTATAACAGTGTAGGAACCTTCATTGTAAATGTTTTCTTCTCTACAGATCTGCTTTGTCCAAACATTTTATAAAATATTTATCCATGTCTGACCCTCAGCCTCCCTGGATCTGTCTAGGTGCCTGTTCTGTAAATGAGTTTGTTTGTTGTATGCAGGGAGCTGTAATGACATTTGGAATAGTCAGGCAGGATATTCGAGCGGTCTAATGTAATTGTCCTTTCAAATCAGGGCTTTGTCTATCTGTGGAGCCAGACATGCAGCTCATTATCTCTTGCTTAGAGAGTGAAATGGAAAATGAACATCATGCGAGGAGTACATTATACCCAGCGGGCATCTGGCTCAGGCATACAGACACGCAGCAGATTCATTATTTTTTGTTTTCGTCTTTAGAATTGCCTACTAAAATAGATGAAGAATTAAAAGATCAGTCTATGCAGTGTGATATTTATGAGAGAGTGATATCCCATTGCAACCCTGGTCCTAGGAGAGTAGGTGGGTGGAATAGGTGAAACTGGGTGCAGAAATCCTATTGATCCAATAAACCATACCAGGGGCAAAGAAAGTCAGCAAGGGGCCCAAACCTAATGTTGCTGCCCCTTCTCATATTGAACTATTGGCCAAGTAAAATAATTCTTCAATGTGTATAGATTGACAGACAGATAGCAATTACCGTGTCTACGTTTACATGACAGTGAAAGGGGTCCTCACCCCCACCTGACCCACATCTGATATATATTGGCCTATAATACCCAAAGGGACTTTGCAGTGGCACATTCTGCACAAATGACATGTCCCATCAGTTTTGGCTTGACTGATTTCAAGTTAATGCAAAACCAGTCACTTAACTGTCATCCAGGAAACTATAACTGTAACTGTGGCATCTATGGTTGTCCAATACCCCATGGGGGCTACTGGGTGCTCTTGTTATTTTTTTATTTAGATGATGCTGTATTATGGCACCTAATCTGTAAACAGTAAAAGCCTACAATATGTGCCTCGGTATTTACAGCGCTCATAACATCAGAATACCGGAAACAGGGCATGTTTTAGTAGTGGTCTAGGGAACTATACCTATTCCTCAATACCTACATAGTTCCTATAGGTAAATTAGATAAAGTAAATTCAGAGATTTCCTATCATTCCAGAGTCAGTTGTCATTTTGGTGGCATGTATGAAGAAGAAGCATACTAAAAAATAATTAGACAGTTTTAGACAGGGTCCAGTAGGTATAATACCAATCTATATGGGTCTGTTGCCTATTCTTTTTACTGATGCAAAGATCCAAAAGGGGTGTTGTCTATTAAACAATCTGATACAATCTGTAGAAATCACCAGCACATCAACAATCTTCCAACTGGAATGTTAAACAACATAAGTGACAACAGGGACAACAGCAACATTTTAGAGTTCAGAATAACCCCTTCGTCATCATTCTTGCCTGATGAAGTGGGTATTCTGAGCTCCAAATTGTTGGTCACTCTTTAAATATTAAATGTCCCATTTGGAAGTTTTTGAATTTGTTGGCAAAGGGTCTAGTAAGTGTGACCACCCATGTCCATATGACCAGCCAGGAAATCCCAACCCTACAAAAACTTCAGTTGCAATGTAACATTAAGAGCTTCATGCTGTGCCATGTGATAAGTACCCCTTAAAGATCCTTTATACTCCTTTATGAAGGATCCCACATTGCACAAGTGACCAGACAAGTGTATGCCCCAGGTATAGTTTTAAAGAGCATTTTTGAAGGTTTCCATAGTTCCACTTATTAGGTGTTATCCCTACCACCAGCCCCAAATAAAAAATAAAATTGTCTTGTTTATGTATGTATTTATTTTTCACGTGCCATCAGTTTTCTGTTTTTTAGCTCATCCTGGAAGCAGAGAAAACCAACTCCTCAGAAAGGAATTGACGCGTATAGCCAAGCCTCTGGCATTGAATGACTTCTTGCTCTCAAGTCCTCTGGACAGATTACATGTCCATCAAAGTCACATGCACAAGTAAGTCACATTCTCTAGAGATAGTCGATCTAAAGTCACCTGTCTAGATTTAAGCTTGATAACCTGTTTATACTATCATGTTCACATTTAGAAGACTGCATGTATTCTAAACAAACAAATATATAACGGGTATTTAGCTGCTTAATTGCCAATATTATCAGGCTCTGCCTAAAAGTTCTCTTTTTATTTTTGGTGGTACAATGGTGACCCAATGGTGTTTTTATATTTACCTTGGGTATATTAACACTGAGATCTATTTACTGTAAATACTTTGACACTTTTTTTTAGAGTTTGTGTTCTTTATTTTGCATTTACCAAATGTAAAAAAATTACCAGTGATAATGGAAAACCAGTGGGTGTGCAGGCAAAAGTCGCCTAGGCATGAAAAATTGTCAGGTGGTATAACTTCCAAGCATATGACAAAAAACGGAATATGAGTCAAATATGGAATGATTCCATTAAAGTAAAACCAATCCTCCCCCACAAACCATCCTTCTAGATTCCAGGTTGGAGCAGGTAACTATAGGCCAAGTTGTTAGCTTTGGGACCTTGATGGCTAGTCTTTTGAAGCCCTTATGTATTTACTACTATGCAAAGAATATGGTTCAAAGAGTACATGTGGTTCTCAGCCTTTTACTAATTCAATAAATACTGTGGTAAAGCCTTTAGAATGAATTCACAAAGGTACTAAAGCCTCCTGTTCAGGAAGGGGTTACCATTATTGACGTGTTTTTTCCGGGTAATAAGGCTAAGGCAAAAACACAATACATTCTGTATAATCCTAAACCTTGCATATCAGCCCTCCCTTCTTATTTTCTCAGCATCACTTTCTGCTAAAACTTGTTTTTGGAGCCTAATGTGATATTTCCCAGGGAGAAGAAGACAGCAAAAACCAGCAGATGCTAGCTGATCCCTCTGAGTATTTCTAGCAAGAAAAGCTATTTTTTCATGTAATTAGTAGGGTAATTTTATAATGGAATTAATTAATTGCAGCACTTAGCAGCTTGCAAAAAATTACAAGTGTAAGGATTTGTTTTATCTGTGGCTTGTAATGTCCAAATGGGCTTATAAAATGGAAAGAAATTGCTTTACAAGAAAAATAATTACGGACACATACTCGTCAAAGGAGAGAAGCTGTATGCATAAAGGGGCATAATGAAATCTCCAGGCAAAAATGTGTTTTTTGACTGCAGATTTACATCATATAAAGGAGTGCAGTAGATGTTTTGGAGGTAGGCAGGCCATAGATACGCAGCAATTAGAATTGGTGAACATCTGCCAGCCTCTAAAAGCTTAGGGGCATAACAAATCTCATCTTGATATTTGGCCAGCAGTGGCTACATGCTAAAGTAGAAAGAAAGAATAGGCCTAGAGTTTTCAAGAATTTAAAAGTTGTGTGATAGAACGATCAGCATTTATTAACCCCCTATCTCACTGTGACCCTATGTTACACTAATATATATTACACTAAGTAGCAGGAGCAGGGTCACCATTGGGCAAACAATACCTATATAGTATAATAGAAAGTGAAAAGGTCAGTCCTGTACTAGAAGGTTTTTACCCTGCAACAGATTCTAATAAAGATTTTGTTCAAACATACATGTTCATACCCTGCCCAATAAGGAGGGGAAATGCTACCGGTGCTGGCTGTAAATTACTAATAAGAAATATCTTCCAGGGTCACAGGGAGGCCTGCACATATAGAGATGTTTTGCAGTGTAGGTGGTCAGAAGGTGATCTCCTTTTGCATACATTTCCCCATCATCTTTTATCCTCTCTCAATATCAGCTTCTCTCCTTTACACCCAACACAATCAGAACCTGTTCTTCAAACCCCTCATCATCAGCTCCTGGCACCTACATCCCTCTCCACCAAGTCCTGTTGTCCACATCCCTAACCATCGGCTCCAGTCCTCAACATCCCTTACAATCAGCTTCTGATCCTCAAACCCCTCATCATCAGCTCTTGGCCCCTACATTCCTCACCAACAGCTCTGTCACGCTTACCTCTTCCTCACTAAAACATAGGCACCTCTCTCTTGCGCATGCCGGCAGTTCTGACTCTGAGTGTCCCTGCGCTCCTAAGCTTTATCAGTTTCGTCCAATCCACGACCAATCAGAAAATAACCTCTTGATCATTGCTGGCTATTTAGCTAGCTCAGACACAGCACTTGGGGTACGTGCAACGTGTCTCCAGTAGGGCCGAACCCCCTAGCTTTGCTGAGCTAGTTCCTGTACACCTGCTGCTTGATTCAGTGTTTCCCCTGTCCAGCTCCTGTGTTACCCCCTGTTGCCCAGTCTGTTGCTTCCAGCCCTATCCCTTGAGCTTTTCCAGTCTTCCTCTATATCTTCCTCTATGTATGTGGATATATGTGTCACCATGGCATTTATTTCCTGGATTCCTGATATTTGACTTCTGGCTTGTTCCTGACCTTTCTTGCTTGCTACCTGCCCTGACCCCTTGCCTTCCTTGACAATTCTTCTGCTTAGTGATGTGGTACCATGTATCTTTCTGCCCACCCTGGTGTGCTCAAGAACCGCAACCTGGCGATACCCGGCGGTGCAACATCCTTCTTTTCTGCTCTCCGGCATGAGTTCCTGTTTTTCATCTGTTGTTTTCCTATTATAGTGGATCATAACCACTAATGTGATATCAGAGTAGGATGAAACCCAGCAACAGATTGTCTCATCTCAATAATATTATCTGGTCTGATGACAGCCACTGGTAAATCTAGGAAGATCTCTAGAGATCTCCCTATTGGAACCCCAGATGGATATGAAATGGGCTTATTCAGTCCAATCAGTTAAATAACTAAAATCTGTAAGGATTCATTTTAAACTGTGAACCAAATGCACCATTATTTATTCAGACATTTCAGAGAAGACAGCTAAGTGTATAGTTTATTACTATGGTTATTTTCGAACAGATTTCTCAGATGTACTTTAAATATTTATACATGAATGTTTAGAATGTTCTTTAACTCTAACCGGCCATGTATAGTATTCTTCCACTTTCACTGTCTCCATGTAATGCATGCCTGTTGATATAAACCTTTGCATATCTTCAGATTTTTATTCATGTGACAGCTTGTACTTCTGGTTTCGTTTATTTTATTAAGATTTCACTTCGGCATTCACTGTTTAATAAGGTGATAAGGTAGTACGTACTTTGTTTGTGCTATCCCCAGAGTCGCAGAGTAAAGATCGATTATAGATTTTTGCCTTGCCCTAATTTACAAAGTAAATCAAAATATAAAGAGAAAGAAAGATGGGCTTACAGCAAAGAGGTCTTAAGATTAAAATAAACATCATTTTAATAAATCAAGTGTTGAACCTAAATCTAACAAATAACCACTGAG
>NC_092866.1:13460442-13476071 GCF_032062135.1 Pyxicephalus adspersus | reverse complement strand
ATATATAAGCATAACTAAAAACTGTAAAGAGAGGTTTGAGAGAAGACAGCTGTGTGTATATTTTACTATGGATATTTTAGAACAGTGAGATTAGTGGGATTCTCCAGATGTACTTTAAATATTTACCCATTAATGTTTGGAAAGTTCTTTAACTCATATACAAACCTGCCATTTGTAGTAACCTTCCACTTTGTCTGTCCCAATGTAATGTATGCCTGTTGATGTAAGCTTTTGCAAATCCTCAGATTTTCATTTATGGTACAGCTAATATTCCTGCCTATGTTTATTTTTTTTTTCACTTTATGGTATGTTCTTTAATAAGTTGATTTCCAAAAAGATAACACAGATAACTATAGAAAGACTACTGTAAGGCCCTGGTCCAGCACCAATCCCCCAATGAAAGCCCCCGATCAGCTTCGGGAGACTGGTTGGTGTCTGGGGAAGAGCTGGCAGAGAACCAGGAGCCCACAGATAAAGCAGTACCAAGATTCCAACAGAGACAAGTCCAGAACACAGAGCAGAGGCCATACACAGATAATCCATCCACCAATAGAAGTACAGAAGGGCGAAACACAAGCAGAGTTGGGGTCACAGGCAATAGGTTGGTCCAGGCAGCATAAATTTACAGGGTCAGAAAGAGGCAATGTCAGCAACAGTAAATCAGACGAGATCGTTCCAGCACAGGTAAGCCCAGCTAACTCTACAACAGGCACTGGTGGCTGGAAGCTGAGAGGCTATAAAGTCCCAGCAGCCAATGGCAGTGCAGGATAGAGTCAGGAACTAATCTGCCTCTAAAATCCCCTTCAACTGTGCAAAGCCTCACAGAGTGGTGCTGGGGATGCCGATAAAAATACATCAGGCTGCACGGCTAAAGGGAAGCAGAGGCTGCTATATCTCTTAGTTTTCCTTGCTGCTGCAAATGACATTGCTGGACAGAATAAACAGTGTTTGATACTGCAACGACACCTGGCATGGCGAACAGATAAGCATCTCCTAACAATCACACTGTTGAAGTCCAATAATCCCTGTGTTTTACTACTTTTGTTGTTTTTGTAGTATTAAAAAATAAATGTAAATATATATTATTTCTAAAAAAATATACGCATATATAAGAATGTGGTTATTGAATTCAGCATTAAGGTAAACATATGATTTGCCCATGCAATATTTGCAAAACTTATTTTTCCCCTTTACTACATCTCTGGTTATTTACTGCAAATATACTTTCAGGGAAAGTGTGTGCAGAAGAAGTTAGAAAGAGTCAGAATATTCACCATTACTCAAAACACTACATAGTTGTCGGTAAATTTCAAAGAGATTGTAAAATCACATTACAGATTACAAAGAATAAATGAAACACATGCATCCTTTTGAGAAGAATTATTTAAAATCCGGTATTATTTATATTCTACATTGAAGCAAATAACATTATCTGTTATAAAAGGATGAAAACTTTAATGCAGTCTTTCTCTACCAAACTTCTGGGGAACCCTAGGATTTTTAATTTAAGGGGGCCCTCTCCGCAGACCATACATGTACTGTATATCTATATCTGTATATCTATAAATCAAACTTTGGGACAATAGTCCATAGATACAGTATTTATTGGAATTATTGGGATTCCCACAGACTTAGTTCAGGAGCTGCTTGGTTTAGGAAAGGCTGCTACTTTCAATGTGAGTATCATCCAACATAGAAAAGTTTATTTTAGCTATCCTGGTGACAGATAAGTAACTCCCTAGTATTTGGATGGATCATAGAAGAAAACTAGAGCATCCAGTGGAGAACATACAAACTCAGCATGCTTAATTGGGGTACACTCAATATCTTAGCTCAGTAAAATACTATACTATACTACTTATATATTTTAGCAGACACCATGCTGTCAGAACATATGAGACCTAAAAAAACAATAGTTTAATATGTTTCAATCCTTGTGTTCCTGAAATAAAGAGCCAAGCAGGTACCTGTTCAGCAATGCTAGCCCTATAAATGAAAATCAGGGAAGGGTGTAAAGGTTATCACAGTGCCAGAGGGAACAATTAAATATTTCCAACGTCTTACACAATAACCTCTAATCTAAATGAAATGTTCAGAGTTCCTTGTAATCTCAGAGAGCTTGTCAGTCAAATGTCCGACAGATACATTTTGTAGCTCAGACAGCACAATCTTTATACTTCTAAAGCCTTCACAGTATAATAGCCACATGAATTTATCAGACTTATTGATCATAGAAGAGGTGGCTTGTAATTCTGCCGCTGGCATATGAATTTTCTTTTTCTTTTGTTTTCAATTAATCTTAGGTTGGGAATAAGAATTACATGCCTGTTGCCCACTTTGCAGCCCATTGTAGCTTGGTGTGTTGCTTCCGGAGCCCAAATGTTAGAAGTATTAGAAGTATTCATTTGCTAAGGGATTGTAATTGCAATGATCTCAAGCAGTCTTTTATACCTTTTCTTTTTCAGCTCGCCTCTAGCAATGGTTGGGTCTCCTATAAATTGTCACATGGTCATTAGATGATGGTATCCCAAAAACCCATATCACACATCAATCTAACCACAAGATTCTGCAGGCTGCAGCATTTCTCCATCCTTTAACTCTTAAGAAACCATTTTAGGATCTTAGGGACCCCTGCTAAAACCAAATTATTGCAGATCGGTGGGAAAAAAAGCCCTTTAAATTGGTGGTCAATTGAAAGAATGCAGCCCCTTTGCAGTTGGTTGGAATACCACCCTTATAGGAGTCATGCAGCTAGCTCTACTAAGTGGTGTTGGTCCCAGAACTATGCAGGAATCATTAAATAAGAGATCAATCAGCCCCAGCTCAAGGAACTCCTAGCAGCCTCTGGAGGAACCCTGGTTGAGTATGACAAGGCTAAAACCTGCCGCAGACCAAGGGTACTAGTGAGTAGTCTCCGCCACTTTCTCTGTAAAATAAAGTTCACAAGGTTACCCAAATCACCTACTGTAGGGGCAAAATAAGACTGACCAAGGCAAGTCAGATCTTGCCCTCTAGGTCCTGATTTATTAAGGTTCTCTAAGACTGGAGAGGAAACACTTTCATCAGTGAAGCTGGGTCATCCAGCAAACCTGTAATGGATCTGGTCCAGAATTGAAAACATTTGCTAACAAATAGCTAATGACTTTTGGGGAATAAATTCCAGATTTGCTGGATCACTCAGCTTCACTTAGGAAAGTGTATCCTCTCCAGCCTTGGAGAGATTTTATAAATCAGGACCCTGGTGTCTATAACCAGATTTACATTGGCATACACAAATGTGAGATGGTTTAATTATTATTGTTTTGAATATGACACAAGTTTCTAACTAATATAGCTGTCTTTACTATCACCAAAAAACAGATATATATTACAATGATCAATCATAATAACAATACAATGCTTTTGCTTTTCTTATATGTCACACCAAATTTATACTCCTCACAATAATTTGTATGTCCAGTATATAGATTTATTCTTCAATACAAAGCTGTAAAAAGCTATACTAGATATATGATTTTTTGACCTTTATATATACATCGGACATATGATCTCTGACCATATGTGTCTATATACTAGATATATACCATTTCTTACCATGTTTAAAGAAGCTATAAATATATGTAGAACATTTCACAATTTCAAACTGGTGCACTAATACTATATATCTATTGCAACATTTAGAGTAATCACAAGTATTTACATTGAACAACGTTAAGCGTAGCACCACCCCTGAGGAAGCCCAAGGCGGGCAAAATGCATCAGGTAACAAGGCAGCGCAAAAACAATTGCATTTCAAGTATTCTCTGCATAAACTGCTCAGCTGAACACTCATCTAGATGATGAAATAAAGGACAATTAGGTGATCTCTGTCTAGTCAATTAGGTACAGCACCTCCAGGAGTGAGGTAGTACCATATATATATATATATATATATATATACTCTATATACCATTTTTCTATTGACTCAGATTTGTATTTGAATTATGTTTAATATAATTTCTTTGCCAAAAAACCCTGTCTGTGTACTGCAATTTGTTTCCTTTTATGATATTCCAGGGTTGGCAAACCTCCCTTCCAAAGGGAAAATATATTAGTATCTGCAGCCTTACTGTCCACCTCTGCCCCAGATACATTTCTTCCCTTTTCTACTGTGAAATGGTTTAAACAAAAAAGACAACAAACCATCCTGAAAAAATGTTGTGGCTTATTGTATTTAAGTGCTTTAGCTTCACTTTATCAGGGTACTAAGGGCATTTGTTTGACCCCATTAGGATAGTTTGCCTGCTATTAGGATGAACCATTGGGACCATCAGTGAGGCGATTTGGAAAGACAAGGGCATAAAAACCTTTTGTATTGCAAACCGCTGCTTGCCTAATATACCGATTTAATCTAAGGAATAGATTACCTTGGAAATTTCCTTTTATTGTATTCATATCACCCTCTGTAATAAAGACTGTTAGCTATAATCTTTACCTACTGTTGTAAATTAATATTCAATTGTTGTTTGATTTATTTATTGATATAGGTACCCTTTTCTATCTGTTTTACAGAGATTCACCTAAACCAGAGTAATCCTCTTCCTGAATATTTTGGTTACCTGCGGAGTAGCCATGATTCCACATTGCTGGTGTCCCCGCTGGTCGTGGCAGGAATTGTAATTGGACTGGTTCTCTTTCTTTCATGTGTCACCATCATCATTGGCAGCCTAAAGAAAGATGGAAGAGAAAGAGATTGGCGGCTTCAAAATCCAAGCTATGGTATGAACTGAGGCTGCTCTATTATTTATTGGCAGAAAGGATACAATAAAAGCTGCAGGAGCCCCCTGCTAAGTTTATCTGTAGTATAAGAGTACATAAAGAAAAGTATGTTTCCATGTAAGTATGTCTCCATAATTGTATACCCTAAGAGCAAAAGTATTTGTGGAACAATTCAATGTAGGAATAAATAAATGTAAATACTGAAATACTGACCCTCTATAGGGTCAGTCCAACCAGTTCACATTTCAGGTTTTGTTGGGTGCTGGAGAATAAACCACAAAGCAAGCTTTTTTTAGCTTCTTGAGTATTCTACTGGTAGGACCTCTTAGTTCCCAGATAATAATAATAGAATATTTTTCATTTTCACTTGGTGACTTCAAGGCTCATGTGCCTTCTCAACTACATCTCATTTAATGGGCCAGCATGCCTACTGTCTCCATCACTGAAGAAAGGGTTATGGTAACTATGATTTCCTCAGCATCCCTGGTAGAAGTCCTTCTTCTAAAAATAAAGTTTTTTACCATAATGTGACATGTTGTTATCTCTTCACAGATGGAATATCCTATGCACCTTCTTTTGGAGATCTGAGTTCCGTCTGCACAGGGGACATTTCTCCAGCCTTAGATTTTGTGTCATATCTAGGCCTAAGTGTTTCCTATCCAGATTTCCCACCACGGTATGTTTTGCATTGAATAGATGTCACTAAAGATAAAAATGTATGTACAAGAACACAGGCATTTTTTAAGATGAGTTTCCTAATAGTAACATTAGTGGGCCATGTCCATGGTGGTAAAGCAACGAGCTGTAGTCTGTATCAGAAAATGGTGTGACAGCATAGGGGACAAGGTCAGAGCATTAACAGGTAATTCGTGAACCTACATGAGATTTTATTAATTAGTTTAACTGGTTAACATGAACTTTACCAGAATTTACATCAACACACAGAGGAATTAAATTAACCTTTTAATGTCCCTTACAAATCCATTAAACTGCAGATAGATGCACATAGATGTGAATCAGCCGCACAGGAAAGCATAAGGATTCTACTTGAGATGCACTTTATTGTTATAAAAATCATATTTTCTACTGCAGGAAAAGAGACAAGTGTGCATTGGCTTTAAGGGACTAGCTTGGTAGACAGGCAAGATAAGGGCATACAAGGGCTACAAAAACACCAGACAGACCGTCTTTCAGGGTTAAATCTAAGAAAATAACATTTTATCCAGCCAAAACCAACAACCAAAATAAACATTTACACACAGATCGTGAATGGAGGAACACAGTCATATTGCAATCTGCTTGTGTGCCAGGCTCTCACCTTGGATTATGTCCGTGGTCACTCCTACACAAGTTTTGGTTCGTTTCATACTTCTGGCCACTTTTGGCTAAGCCCCTCTCTCTTTATTCTGTCATTGTTCTCTTACCATTTCTAAATTCATCCTCTAGGCTTGTCACTTTCCACCATGGCATCCCCTGCCATGCCTATCTCACTCCAGACCTTCAAAGGGACTTTCTATGGCACTCTTGTTTAGATCCCACCCGGGTCCTAATATACCCGAGACTTCTAGCAGCCATTCTGCAGCCCCCATTCCTCTTGGTAAGGCTTCTCTACATCGGATTCAATCAAGAATTGTTGATTACACCTTTCCATACCTAAACCCTAGCCTGAATTTTCAGTAAATAGCATGCAATGCCCTTTCTAATACACAGCGGTCCTGTAGGGCAAATAATCCAGCGAAAAACAGTAGATGCTCTACTGCACAAATAATCATCTATGACTTTTTTTTCCAAACACATACCAAATCTGAGCCAAGACACTGCTCTTATATCTGCATGAAACTTCTGTATATATTACAAACTTTAATGCGACCTTCTTTTAAGTTGACCTGATTTATTAAAGTTCTCTAAGACTGGTGAAAAAAGACTGTCATTGGATAACTTCAGGAATTTCTGGAAACCTGGAATGGATCTGTTCCAGGATTGAAAATATTTGCCAACTAAGAAAAAAAAAATTTTTAGTTGTTGGATTTGCTGGATCATAGTCTATCCTGTCTTGGAGTGCTTTAATAAATCAGACCCAGTGTCATACAAATCTAGAGAATGAAAAATGTACCTGCAAAGCAGAAATAAAATATATGCTTTTCTGAATATCTGAAAACCACCACTTCTGAAAATGTTGATGTCCAGTGTCCCCTGCTGTTCTTCCCGCTAACCCCTCATCACTACATTATGTACTGACAAGGAGGGAGATGAGAGATACCGCTAAGCATAGCTGGGGAAAAGGGGGCACAATTATTTATTCAAGGGGTGTATGGAAATATGGGTCACATTGTAAGTATTTTGTTTCATTTTCAGGTTCATCTTTTATTATATGATTGATATTTGTGATAATGTCTCCATCTTTTTTTCCCAGCTATTGTTCTATGCGTGGTTGATCTTGCCCATGGCATTTTATTGGTAAATTGAATAGAATAAGCACAAAAACAGTAGATGAACTGACAGGCATATTACAAATTGATGTTCTGCATAACATACATCTTCACAATAAGACATTGATTGGTGGTAGGTTCTAGGACACTAATCATTTAATTGACTTAACCTCGACTCAATTTGCTGGCCACTGAGTTTGTCCATTTTTTTCTTTCAAATTAGATTTGGAATAAATACTGCATTAACTTTTTTTTTTAACTCAGTGAGTCAGTGAAGGGACCATTTACGTAAATCACACTTGACAGGCGGGATAAATGGCCATCATGCTAATATGTCCTATTAGGAGAATGAATGAAATACTGGTGTGGTTGATATCATAGCGCTCATCTGCTTTATTTGATGTGAAATGGAGAGGGAAAGATTAGAGGCTCAGACAGAAGACTTCTTGCTGCCCTTCACGGTGAATTTACTTTAAATTAAGTAGTGGCAGAATTTAATAGATGAACTGTTTTGAATGCTGGGTACGATGGTGACATTAACAGAATGTCAGTGAGAACGCTTTCCATGAGGAATTGGTGACTGTGGTGATGTTAAGTTAAAGGTATACCCTAGTTAAACATAAAAAACATACCTTGAGGGTCATCCAGGGCGCTTATAACCCTGTTTCATAGCTAAACTTTCCATCCAGGAACTGTTGCAGTGTCTTTTTGGTGTGCAATTTGATGATCCTGGAGCACACCCTGTTATGCTGGAACACTCATCTTATTGCTTCTCACACATAGAAAGGCTGATATAAAAATCTCTATTACAAAATATTTCTCAAAATAAAGTCTATAAAAGCCTCACTGTATACAGTTTCCTTTTCTAATGGAGATCCTTGCAATAACCTTTTTCGGATCTCATGCCTATGGTGTACATCCCCAAGTCTTGCCCCATCATCTAAGTAAGTGTTTCTCAACTTTTTTAACATGAGGAACTCTTAAAAGAAAAACCAAAGTAGTAGTATTCAGTGTATAGCTAGCCGTACATTAATTACACACTATTATTATATTGTCCCAATCAATTGGTTTGGATGCTAAAGCCTTTTTGTCCAACAATTGGACTATACATAAGGAAAGAAAAGACTATCTTCTCCCTTTCTTTCTTGAACCTTTAAAAGAACTTTCAGGTGTTCAGGGAACCCTTATGATAATTATTATATTCACAGCTCACAGTATATTATTATGGCGGTCATAGGAAGATTGCCTCTTACATTGCAGGCCATTAGCAAGAATGTCACCCTGATAGATAGCCAAAACAATCATTGGTATCAGTTAAACTGTCCGGAGAAGCAAGGAAAGGAACCACTAGCAACCTCTGGATTAACCCTGGTTGAGAGACCCTGATTTAAATGCTAATTGAAGTTCTGCCTGTCACACTTGGGGAGACATGACCACTAGGGGGTGCTTTCCACCGTGAGAAGGGCTAAGGCACAGAGTCTAAGCAGTAACCAGGTCTTCTCCAGAGCCCCTAGTGGTGAGGAAATTGTACTGCTGGTTACAGCCAGGTTGCAATCCTTGGGCAGACCAGGATGGGCAGGAAGATACACCGTACCAAATCACTAAGCAGAAGATTTGTCAAGGAAGGCCGGGGTCAGGGCAGGCAGCAAGCAAGAGAGGTAAGCCAGGGGTAAATACCAGGGATCGAGGAAATAGACACCAGTGACACAGGGGCCACTGCTGACACAGGGAACACAGGAGACACTGGAAGTGACAGGAGACACAGATGGCACAGGAATATCTAAAGACAGAGAGAAACACTGGAACAGCACAATTGGCTGGGAAACAACAGACTGGGCAACAAGGAGTTAACACAGGAGCTGGACAGGAGGAACACTGAATTACCTTACAAGTGTACAGGAAGTGCTCAATATAGCTAGGGGGCTTGGCACTAGTGGAGACATGTTGCACAACCGCTGAGTGCAGTGTCTGACCTAGCTAAATAGCCAGGGATGATTAGGAGGCTATTTCCTGATTGGCCAGTGGGTTGGGCAAAACTGATAAAGCTTGGGAGCGCAGGCACACCCAGAGTCAGAACTGCCCACATGTGCAGGAGAGAGGCACCTGTGCTTTAGTGAGGAAGAGGTAAGTGTGACACTGCCGTTTACAGAGGAGGTTTGGGCTTACAGCTTGGGCACAAGTTAAGGACCTGGAAGTAAATTCTGGAAATTGCAAGGGGTACAAGGGGTACAACCAGAATAGTTGGATTTGAAGACTAACATTGATGTCTTTATTCACTACATTCATGTATCCACGTTCTGCACCTCCTGGTGAATATTTTAGACCAGGCCAGTCCAGACTTTAAGGCTATCTATGTGTGCAGGAGAGCAACCCACCCATCAAAAATACAACATGTATTAAAAGAAAAGTGCAGCTTGAAAATGAGACGCTTCCATGAAGTCTCTGCTTAGGATTCTGAAATCACCTGCAGTTTATCAGTTTAATGTGATCTGTTGTGTATTCAGTAGAGAATTATTCCTGGTGGAGAGGAGTCTTTATTTGTTTTACAGGATCTATGGAGCATCTGGTGCCATGAAGTAATCATCTCTCTGCATTATCCTGCAGCATATTTCAGACTCACAACATTGTAATTGCTTTTAGATTTTTCTCAGATCTGAATTTACTGTCCATCTGCTCGAGGCTGCAGACAGAGCAGCTTAAAAACATTGTGAGCAGGAACTCAACAGCGTAGAACAGCAGCAGTCAATTTGCTTGATTTAGATGGCCTTGTACTGCAACCGTATATAAGTAATGGTTTTAGATGGTCTTGACATGGTAGCCAATGAAGAGAAGTGCAGTGCATTGAGCATTCTGATATTTTGATTATAAGCATTCTGATTATTTTACCCTGTGCATTAGTCCTTACCTATGAAATAAAGACCTATCTTGCTAACATCTTTCTCTAGCTACGATGAGTGTGTGGTACAAGGAACCTCAGGATCATACCTCCCTACAGACGAGCCTCCACCTTACTCATTGGAAGACCCACAACAGCCTCCACGTGAGCTGGCACTCAATGACAACACCGAAGAGATTCTTCTGAGATCATATGACAACACAGACAATGACCTGACCACTGCTTCATTGTCAGCCACTGACCTTCAGGATGTTTCACTAAGTAGAACCACAAGCAAGACAAGTGTACACCTTCCGGTTATACCGATGGACATTCACAAAAACATGGCATCACCAACCACCTTTGTTTCATAGGAAAATATTTATAGATCAGCTTCAGCCAAAACTCTTTTTTGCTTAGAGTGGGAATGGGTAGGAACTTCTTCCGGGTTTTCACTGTTATATGTCCCTAATGTAGAGCTTTCATCTAACCTTGAGTTATGGTGACCACACGAGAAGTGAGAAGATCTCTCAAACAGCAGTAACAACCTGACGGAGGGTCTCAATCTTCTCTTTAGTACTCTTCCATACTTATTTAGTACAGCCATTCCCAACCAGGGTTTCATGATACCATAGGGTTTCTCAAGGTTCTGCGAGGGTTTCCCTGAGCTGTGACTGCGTGACCTTCCATTTAATGGTGGCTACATAGCTCCAGGTCCAATGCCATGTGGAAGAGCCAATGATAGGATTTTTCCCAATTACCTCTGATTAACTAATATCAGCAGAGGTTCTCCAAGTCCCAAAAAACATTCAAGGGTTCCTTTAAGTTAAAAGGTTGAGGGCTGCTTTAAAATAAAGGGTTCATGGCTGTGGGTTAAAGGGTTGTGGCAGGCAGCATTGTACTGTGGTCCAGATTGGATTCCCATCTGGAATTTTTTTTTATCAATATTAACTTTTATTTGTTATTAGAATGATCTTTATGCATAGAAAAAAGTTCTAGCACTAATGTAGCCAAATCTTGCCAAGAAAAAACAATGGTTTGGTATATTAGAACAACTAGAACTATATATAGGGACACATCTGCGTAAAGGATATTGCTCTGGCTACAGTATTAGCTAGTGGTATAGGAACAGGGGTTGTAGAGGTCTTGATTGAGACCAGGGTTCCTTACCCCAGAGGGTCTGTAGGGGAACTCCTCATGACCACTGTCTGGCTGCTGACTTTGTACTTGGAGCAAGAAGAGAAGCTATTAAACTATTGGCTTTCTCTTTCTGGCTCTGCATTAGATATATTCCCTTGTAAAAGCCCTGCAATAGAAGATTGCAGCAGATCTCCTTTTCTGGCTCTGTTTACAACAGTGAGTGGCCAATAAAGTTATACTGGCAGGTGAGCTGCCGAGGGTCCACAATGGCAGAATCCAGGGGGGGCCTAATATAAATGAAGGATTCTAAAGTAAAGGGTGGGGGGTAGGGGACACTAATATAAAGAAGAAGGTTCGGACTTGAGGAAAGGGGGACTTTGACTCATCAGAAATAAAGGGGGACTTTGTTGTTAAAGGAAGGGGGGGCATATGTAAAGGGGAGACTTTAATGTGAAGTGATGGCTCCTAATGTGAAGAAGCTTTTCCCAAATAGTAGAAACATTCTCCAAAATTAGCACTGGGGACTGTAGATATGTAATTAGAAGACTAATGGCTTCAGTGCAGATTTGCTACGATGGGAAGAAAGAGGGGACCAGGTCCAAATTCTGCATTGGAGCTCATAGTTCTGTAGCTAGACCCCTGATATTAGCCCTTAGCAGATTACAGACTAGGTCACAATCTTTTGCCGGCACAACCCTTTCCAGTGTTATAATTAGGTACCTTTTAGGAAGCGGTATAGCCGGTCTTTGGTTGCACTCCTTCACCCCCCTACAATGTTTGTGTAGCACCAAGGATTTACCTGTTCAGAATAAAGTGCAATTAGTTTATATCTAGCAATAATTGCAATAGATTTTCTATTATGTCTGCCAGTAATAAAAACCTCTTCCGCCTGCCTGATCATAACTTATTACTTATGGAAAATATTATGTGATCAAATAAAGCAATAAAAATGCTTGATTGATTTCAGTAAAATGTCTTTTTTATTTGTCTGACACTGCTTAAAGTATATGCAAT
This sequence comes from Pyxicephalus adspersus, assembly GCF_032062135.1. Classification (NCBI taxonomy): domain Eukaryota; kingdom Metazoa; phylum Chordata; class Amphibia; order Anura; family Pyxicephalidae; genus Pyxicephalus; species Pyxicephalus adspersus. The sequence continues at coordinate 13,463,855 of NC_092866.1, read as the reverse complement.
CCCTGGTAAAAATTCAGAGATGTCCTGTGCACACTTCCTTTGTTGTTTTAAGCTAATCTGCTGATCATGAAGGGTTGTGCCAAACTTACTGAAGGCAAAGACAACCAGGAGGTCAGCAATGACAGCTTACTTATCTCCCCTAGCACAGTAGTCCTCCCCCCCCCCCCTTTGGAAATAGATTTAAATTCTTTGTGTCTACTGAAGAATATATATATATTTCTTTTTATATAAATGTTTGTACCCTGGGCTCAGCTTTCATGCATGCTTGATATGTGAATGATCACTAGAGAGAGCTATGACACAGCTGGATGGGAATTAACAACTTCTGATTAAGGTTGTTACAAAATGGAAAGTTTAATTTAATATTACCTATAGTTTTATAATACAGCAATAACACAGAATATGTAATAACTGTAAGTACACAAGTGTCTCAGATTAAGAAGGAAATAACATACAAATGGGCAAATTAAATATCATATATCGGTGGGACCTTCCTCAGAATCCGGCTAGGTCCTGGCCACATAGTCGCCACTGCCATTTCACACTGTCAAGTGGAGTGATCTGCGGCCTGCCATGGATAGTATAGCACCTGCCTGACACCATGAGGAGAGAGAAAGAAGCACCAGACCATGTGTTAGGTAGGTAACCGATGAACCCCAATTGCAGAGGGCTTTGTTTGCTCCCACTAAATACCAATGAACATTGGTATCATGGTATTATTGCTGCCACTGCTAACTACACCAACAAGGGGATTAATATTGGTGCAAATAACACCAATCAAAGTGGAAGGTTATTGCTGCAAATGACCTCAAGGGGGAGGGGGCAATTGCTGCAATTTACATCAATGAAGAATAGAATAATATTACTACCACCGACAGCAATAAAGAGGAGGGATATTATTCTTGCAGCTGACACCAATGCAAGAAGGAATGTATTATTTCTGCCACTGCTATGGACACCAACTAGGAGTTTATTATTGGTGGAAATAACACCAATGAAAGAACCCCAAGGGTTTAATTGTCTACACCAGTTAAGGTGCAAATTTACTATTGCTGCCACTGACACCAATGAAGGGGGGTGTCTTTTATTGCTAGTAAAGGGTGGGTTAATGATGCACATGCTCATCAGTGCCTATAGACTGCTATGGGGATGTGTTCTGAGACCCACAGATATCTATGGGACACTATTGTGCAAGCATGGCTGTGACGGTGCAGAATTGTGGACTGGATGTAAACTAACAGAATAGGGTTAAATATTCATCAGTAGAGGTGGATGTAAAGGTTAGGTCAGGGAACAGGGAAAAAATGTATGTTACTCTTAGATTAAAGAGCGCTTATTCTTTATGTTTTATTTTAGCTGCCTGCGTCCCATTCAGTAGATCTCTCTGCACTTTTAGTCCAACTGAAATGAACAATCTTCGGACTGAGAAATGCCTCCATAAGAGTTGTCACCGGATAAGAATTCCCATTGGATAATTCCTGTTCCGGAGACTTTAACCAATTATTGTCCATTGATCATTTTTGTTAATAACCCCCAGCATCTTCTTATTATGATAGTTGGAAGGCTCCTTAAGTTTTAGACAAGGATAGTTTTTCTGCTGCATATTTTTATTTATCGCTTATCTTCACACATGGCATTGGAATGTTCTAAGCAAGATTTTGTTGCAAGGGAGTAGCTGGGACCGATGCAGGGAGTTGGTTAGGGAGGGCTCCCGGGTGGTCTGGGATGTTGGGGAATTCATGTGTGATAACTTTTGTAAATCGGAGTTTTTCAACAATAAAATTGTAATAGTTAACCATTCACCATGTGTGGCTTCAGTTACTGGGTGGGTGCTAACTCCGATCTCCTCTCTGCATGTCGCAGCACCTAACAGAGATCACTATAGTTTTTAGATTTTGATGCTTGGATCCCGATAAATCCTAAATTGTGTAAGAGGAGGATGGTTAGGTCAGATCACCATATTGTAAGGTGTTTGCTTTGTAGTGCGCTGCAGGTATTGTAAACGAGTGAATGTCACAGCAATGTGTCTTATGTTGCAGTAAAAGATGCATTTAACAGCGCATTACCACTAAGACTATTCTGCTTTAAAGCAGAACTTTAGTTTTTAAAATAATAATGTGCTGTTACCAGTGAAAACCCCAATCCCTCCACAAACTGCACCCACTGTCCTGGCTTCTCTCCTAATTCCAGGACTTGTCATTCCATCCAGCGACGCCATCTTTCTCTTTTTCGTCTGCTCAGTATGAGATATGGTGACGTGTCTGCTTCCAAATGTTAAATAAACTAATACTAATCTCAATGTTTTTTTTTATTTTTGCATTAGAAGAAAGCTGCTTGATGGCACATGCCTGATCTCAGACACGTGGAGATAGAGCAGCCCACATCATCCTGGGCATAAACCCCCCTGGCTGTAATCCCGAGTGTGACCCCGGGGTGGATTTTCCACACAAAAAGCGGTAATCCTGAGTCACACTCGGGTTGCCTTAAAACAGGAAAACACTTACCTTGTTTCGTTGTTGTCCCCGGCATCCTACTGGTCTGCGCAGCACCTCCGGGACGTCTTCCTCCTCCGATCTTCTCCCGACGTGTGCAGAGACGATCTCCGAGGTTTACCGGTGGCGTCCGTGCATGCGTCAGTGCAAGTGGGAGAAGCGGCGGGAAATTTAAATAATTTTGTTTTGGATTCAATACAAAATAGCTGTAATAAATCCAACACAAAGAAATCTTTATATAATATATATATATAACTATATTATACATACTGCTGTACAGGTATATTACATGTTTAAGTATTTTTTAACAGATTTTTGTGTTTTTTATAAGTTTAATATTAAATGTATTAAATATTGGACATATTGGACATTATATTGGACATTGGGTGTATGTTATGCCTAAGAATTATAGGCTTACAATGTAAACTGAATTTCCATGCAAAAAAATGTAACGCTTTTTGCGTGGAAATACGGACAGAATTAGAACGCTGGGGGGGTTAAAAAACAAAACTTATATAAAATGCAAAGCCACCCTTTAACATGTTGACAATGTGATGACAGGTCTTCTTTAAGGTTTCCTTCCTATTATATTGGTAACAACCCACATTGAGCAGCCAACCCTAAACATATATATGTAAAATAAAACTCCCAGTAGGTAAATGTACAATGCAAAGTGTATTTATTGAGGAGAATGCCATGGCAACTGCACACCCCATGACATGGCTCAGCTCACTTTCACTTTGTCTCTCCGACTTCCTGAGCTCAGGGCTGACCAAGGCTGCCTGACTGACACCAGTGCTGACCAATAGGAGACACCGATGTGTAAAGAAAGGACCAATAGTAGGCGCCGGTGTGTGCAGACTCGGCCAATCCGGCGGCGGGAGCGTCTGGCAGCCCAGGCTGGGAACTTCCTGATGCAGA
>NC_092866.1:13406223-13459867 GCF_032062135.1 Pyxicephalus adspersus | reverse complement strand
CAACAAGCTTCCCATATGATTATATGTGTAATATACTTCATTTACTTGTAAAAAGTTCTAGGACTGCTGCTGGGTGCTGGCATCTTCATGTAAGGTCAGCAACCCCATCAGACTCGGAGCTTAGATAGTCAGTACTGGCCTGTGTAGAGGAAAAATACAGCAAATTATAAAAAAAATACCCCCTGACACGCAAGCTAAAGTGTCAGACCTGCAAAAAGTCAGTAAATCTACATAAGGGGGCAAATCTATTGCTTTTGTTATGTAGGCTGTGTTTCCCTATCAATCTGATCTTTGGTTGGGATAAAATCCCCCAAACAAAAAGCCCCATTTACCCACCATGTGGTCACATGACACTCTAGTCCAGATATTTCTCACTTCCTTTATTTACAACAGGCAGGGTCCTTCTTTGGGTGTCCAGGTCGCTGTTTGCCTGACACGGACACTTTCTATTGGCTGTCCAGTGGTGGGGTTTACTGTGATGCCAACACAAGAAACAGGTGCTTTCTGGTATAAAGAATCATGTGACGTATCACAAGGTACGCTGCAGCCAATAGGCATGCCCCAGTACTGTATGAATAGGAAGGGGCAGTGATGTCATCCAGATGGGTGACATCATGTGACCTAGAAGTTTACCCAATATGGCTGTTATAGACATTAAAACTTTGTGTGTGCCAGCTGAAGTTTTATTAAGTCACCCCTAAAAATACAAATGTGATTGGTGCTGTGTGAGTATATATCGCACCCATAGCAGATGATGAATCATCTCATATAATTGGTTGTTCTGTGTCATGTGACACACTGACCCCCTGCACGGGCCCTTATTTAGCACAATCACTCATTGCTTCATCTGTTGTGCAACTATCCTAAAATACAATAATGAGCGGCAGTGATGTCATCACTTCCCTCTGTCACATGACTCATCATGAAAGTGTTACATATTGGAATCCATTAGTCAGTGAAAGTGAAATACTTCCTGGATCAGCTTCCTCCATAATGGGAAATTCCTGCAAGGTATGAAGTCCACTCCCCTCATTGCTGTCATTGTAGTACAGCAGAGCTAAGAAAATCTCAGTGGCTACAAAAACCTGTTCCATTTATTTCCAGCTTTTGTGACAACAGGAAATGCAAGGAAATCCCCCCAATGGGGACACAGCAGTACATGTCCAATAATGTTACCCTTCTTCACTTCATCCATGGCTGGAGATCTGCCTTAAAGAGGCCCTGTCATCTACCTAAAATTGTAAATGAACTCCATGCACATCTTAGCCCTCTCCTCTACTGAGGGCATCTAATTCCTGAACTTCTTTACCCTCCCTACCTTTCCCATGGAGGAGCACAGCACCTAGCAGCAGTCTCAGGGCTTTGGATGTCTGCACAAGGGAGGCTTTTAATGTTAGGCACCTATATCCTTATCGGAAGATTTCTGAATGGTGACGCAGCTTCTGTGACCAGGGACAGCCAGACACCTCCCCTCCTCAGCAGGAGGGTCAGCCATTCATCTCTGCATTTCTCCCCATCGAGATTTGGTTTGAACTCCCCAGCAATCATAGAAACCAGAACTGAAACTAATTTGTACTTTGTGACCTAAAATATCGCCTGACTTCCTCCTGTGACTTCCTATTAGGGAGGACAGCGCTTTGCTCGGTTCTTCTATTAAGGGCAGGTTATGGGACTGGTTTGTAGAACTACACGTAGTGCAGGCAGCACGTACCACGAAGGTCCGGCTCTCTATTTCTCTATGGCCCCCGGGAACATTTTATAAATTCTTGCTAATGCTGCCAGTGATATATTTATATGGATACTCTGTTTATTATGGTGACAACGCTCTTCGTTCTGTAATCACCGTAGCACGTTGTCATCCTTGCTGTAGCCTAGATGCTGCCTAGGAGGCGGAGCTTACACAAGGCTAAGGACTGATCAGGGGATTTTGCTGGATCCCCCAAAACACGTTAGAGTCTGCAGCTTCCCTGCTTTGACCCCCTAATCTGGGTATTTTAAACCCCCCAAAGATCATTCTTTTCAGAGTGCAGAGTCTGTTCAGTATCATTACCAAGGTATATACAGACCCTGATGAAGGGAGGCTGAGACATGTCAGAAAGCGTCACAGCTTCTTGGGGTGTGAAGTCCCAGCGCCTCCAGAATGTTGTGTTCTCCTGATCTGCCCTCTGATTGGACAATCAGGCACCCTGCATTATCATAGGAGCGGAGAGTAATTTTCTACATACCTATAAATGCAGGTTAGTACTCTTTATGGTAGATGGCCTATTGGAAGGAGTACAGGAAATGTCTCTGTACATCAGGACCTTTCCCTGGTAGGGTGGGAAGTATACAGGGCCTCTGTCAGGTGTTTATTTCTATGTGTAAGGGAGATTCATTCCTCTGTTCTATTGTCCTGGATGTCACCTCAGCTTTAAGGAGAATCCAACATCTTGTTGGGTGGCAACTGAATTACTTACTTTGCAGAGTTTTTTTCCTTATTGTGTGTACAGAACAGGAAATGACAAAATCCCCCAAATAGGACACAGATTGTTGTTTTTTTTCACTACTCATACTATTCCTCTAGGAAAGCCATTGTGGTCACCTTAGACCCTGATTTATTAAAGCTCTCCAAGGCCAGGGAGATTACAATTTTATCAGTGAAACTGGGTGATCACGCAAACCTGGAATAGATTTCTTAAAAGTCATTTGCTATTTGTTGGGCAAATGTTTTAAATTCTGGACCAATTCCATTCCAGGTTTGGTGGATCACCCAGCTTCACTGATGAAAGGGTATCCTCTCCAGGCTTGGAGAGATTTATTAAATCAGTCCCAATTACTCTGATGGGCTTGAAATTAAGAAGACAACCAGATTGAAATTTGTCACCCAGCCAGCACCTTGCTAGGAATTAAACTAAGGAAGCAGAATTTCAAGAAGGAATTATCCAGATCAACCATCAGCAGGGCCGTCCTTCTAGTTGTACTTGGCATCCCACTCCTGCAGGTTTCACTATACCCATCAGCGATGTTTCCCAATAAATGTGAATTTATTTTCTAGCTGGGTGGGCTTCTATATTGTGATCCAACTCTTCAGTAACCACCCAAAAACAGCTGGGTGGTCACTGAAAAGTGTCTCAAAGGGGGCAGGGAGAACATTGTGTGTACCCATTAATACCGAGCTATATTCTTTTTTTCTCTTTGCAGAAATTTACAGGGAATTTTGTGTACTTCGTCGAGCCAGTGATTCCAGAGAAGACTGTACAGCAGATCCTTCAGAGAGTGGGATATTCTGTGGTCCGAGAAACAGAATATATTATCGGGGGGACTATAAATACAGAGGAGGCCAAACTGGCTGCCTTTGAACTTTACCTCGCCAGACTTCACTGTGACAAACTGCTCAGGGACAATCGGTCTGACTGTGCAAATCTTCTGCTCAGTGAACTCAGTTTAGAAAATTCTGAACAAAGGCTGAAAGGTAGTAGCCTGGTCACCAACTCTGAGCAAATCGATGGCACAAATAATGTAAACCCAGAGAACAAAATATCTCAGGAGATCCATGGGAGGGAATCCGAGAAATCCATGGTTGGTATAGACCTACCTTTGACAGACCAGGCTTTGGCTTTGGATTCAAACTACTTCTATAGCAGATACTTGGACAGCGATGAGTTCCTGAACAAATACAGCGATCTCAACATTGCCCTACAACCCATATTTCCTTTACAGAACCGAAGAATCAATATAAATCCTCCACAGGAGTTAAAAGAAGAACCCAAGGGGCTTTTTGAAGAGCCACACTTTGCCAAAGCGTATAACCCAGAATCCTCCATTACTGAACCTGATTTGTATAAGGATGGAGATAAGGTGTACAACGTACTGGCAGAGGACACCGATACAAGGGCAGCCGTATTCATTCCCAACACACTGGACTCCAAGAAAGCTCTCGGCCCCAACAAGTCTCCTATTGAAATGAACATGCCAAGTAAACATACCCAGTCTGAGAGGTTGGTGATCAAACTGAAGATGGGGAAAATGGCCGATAAGGAGATGGGTTACCCTGTCGAAGAAACGTCACCCCCTGATCCAAAAGAGTTCACCTATGGCAGTAACTTTTGCCAAAGGGATCCACATTGGACGTTCCTGAAAAACAAAGAGGAAGAAGTCACCGGTTCGGCATCGTTCTCTTCAGGCTTCTCCATGCTCAATAACAAAGGGGCAGAATGTGGAGGCGTGGACAGCTTACACCGACTTCGAGAGCCTCCGAGCTCCATGTACATTCCACCCGGAGGAACAAAGAGACAGTGCCTGAAAATCACTGACCTCCAACTGGAGGACAATCATTACCAAGCTCCTTCTCCACCAGGAGATGTGGTTCAGGTGAACGAGACTTTGTACAAAGTACACGAGGATACAAATGAGGATTTTGTGATGATCACAAAGAAACTACAAACATGAGTTTCAGCTCAATTTTAAGAAAAAAAATATCAATGAATGCAGATAAGTATTCATTAAAAGTCATTTTACAATGCAGTGTAAGTACCAAAATTTTTGATTTAATACAGCCCTATAGAATACCCCGAACAGCAGCACTCAGAATAAAGGGAGAGGGGCAGCAGTACAGCTATTCTTGTGTTGATTGGATCAGAAGGATGACTGACTTTATGAGTGTGCCAATGCTTCTTATCTGTCCAGTCACAGGCTGGGGGGCAGGGGGTGACCAAGTGGCATGGCAGTACTGCAAAGTTAACTCACCAGTCTGGCTCTGCTGGAGAAAGAATTACAAATCCCCTGGCAGGTAAATCAGCTTTCAGTATAATTACTGTTTTATAACAGATTGTTTGGGGTTCAGTGTAAAAATCTACTTTTACCGTGTTTCCTGTGCGCAGAGAATATATTACAAACTCATTACAATTTCTAATGATATAATTTATGGAAAATAATTTCACTCTGCAAACTTTGACTTGGAAATATGAAGCAGAATGCCAAATCTTCCACCTTGCATTATCTATACCATTGAAGGGTAAATTAGTCTTTTATAGAGGTTTTTAAAGGATAATTTTATATGAAATCTAAGCAGTAAGTAAATATACCGGTGTGAGGGGCCTAATATTTTGGATACCATACAGGCATTGTTACCGTTTAAAGCGGGCCTGTCCTCACATTTATACCTCTTGCCTTTAAATAAAAGGGTGGCTAGCGCTTTTCTATAACGGAAAAAAACGTTTTTTTTCTTTTATTACATTTTTTGATGAGGTTGCCTTCTCTTCAGTAGTTACCACTAAAGGGGAAACCAACAGCCTCCTAGGATACCTGTGTCGCATATCCCAGGAAGACGTGGGCTGCTCCTGCTAAGTATTCCTGAGATCAGTCAATGCGTCATCAGGAAATTTAGTGTAATAGTTAGAAAATATTTTTTTTTTTTTTTTTTTTTTTTTTTTTTATCTCACACATGCACAGGAAGACATGTCACGCGGTCTGGCACCTCCGAGTTCAGGTAACATGAAGAAACACCCAGATGACAGCGCTGGATGGAACATAAGGAGCTCCGGAAAGAGAAGTTGAGACAGCACGGGACTAGCCAGGCTTAGTTTGTTTGTGGATGGATCAAAGGCTTTTCACTGCTAAAGGTAAGTGACACTTTTTTTTTTTTTTTTTGGTTGTCAATAACTTTTTTACACTATCTGCATGGAGTTTGCAGGTTCTCCCCATGTCTGCGTGGGTTCCATCCAGGTACTCCGGTTTCCTCCCACATCCCAAAAAAAACATGCAGTGAGGTTAATTGGCTTCCCCAAAATTGACCTTAGACAGTATTAATGACATATGACTATGGTAGAGACATTAGATTGTGGGCTCCTTTGAGGGACAGTTAGTGACATGACTGTGGACTTTGTACAGCGCTGCGTAATATGATGGCGCTATAAAAAAAACTGTAATAATAATATAATCAGATTGTATAATCTTCTTTTACCAAAAAAGATATAGTAATGAGATTACTTATCCAGCACAGACCTGGTAATCGTTACCTGAAGCATTGCGGGTCACTGATGGCCCAGATATACCATTTATAGGGTTTGAGATTACATGGGGATCATTAGGATATTTCTACTGCAGTTTAATTACACAGAAATGATGCTGCTCTACATGAGCTGTTTCTCCTCCAGAATGCAGGAACAATCCAACGTCAAGAGAGCAGCTCAGGTATATTTAGAATGAAAGTATAAGGAACCTTTATTCAATAACTGCAAGTTCAGAATTCTGCTATTACCTTTTAATGGTAACAACTGCAGATAGCTTTGTCTTCATGTGGTGCAGGAACTTATAATAGCCTCTAGGGGGCGGTGGTCAATAAACAACAATTTGTTCATAGAAAACAATGTAAAAGCAACACTTGCTGATAATGTTAATCTTTATAAATAAGTACATATACAAAATACTCTTCTGATTTATATTCTATTTTACAAATGACAACATTATTTATGTTTTGATACAGCACTGTTATAATTGAAGAACCATTAATAAAAAAAAAATACACGGTGAGGAAGTCTTGTGGTTGGATCTTATAAAGTGGAACTAAACACTGATACCTGTCCCTGTTCCCTTCTCTCTTGCTTTTGACTATATTAGGATATCTTTATTGGCCAGATCAGGATGACATAACCCCCATGCAGGTGTGGGGTTCATTCATTCCCAGCATGCGCAGAGGACGTCGGGAATGCTGGGTATTATGTAAACCAAAGCTGAAGCTGCGTATGTTCAGCTTTTTGCTAGAAACCAAGAGGGACCAGACAGGTAGGATGGATTATTGCAGGAGGGACATCACCTGTCCTTTTCTACAATAATGATCGGTCAGATCATTGATTTCTCAAGTGGAACTTTAGTACCACTTTAGGCCAATCAGGCTTTGAGATTTTTGGAACAGTGACACAGCACATCTTTAGTAAAGGTGATCACACACAATGGATTGATGGGTGCACAACCAGGTAACCAATCAATATATATCTTTAAAAAAAAAAAGTCACATTAAGACACCATAAGTAAACAATAATTTTATTTCATTTTAGATCATATTGCAAACTTTTATTTAAAATGATCATCGGATCTACTCCTATGGAGCACTGCAAAGGATATCTATGCCCAACAACAACAACAAAAAAAGTAACATTGCATCTTACCAGACCAGAAATGTGACAGCTAAGTACATTTCTTTAACAGATAAATATATGTTGATCTAAGAAATCTTAAAGAATGGTTCCTGCCTTTCCAGATCTTTTCTGTGACCGGAAAAAAAACCCAACCTCCATGTATTATAGGTACAGATAGGAGGTGGGTGTATAGTCCAAACCAGGAGAGTAGCCTGAGGTGACAATGTTCCTTCATGGACACAGTACAGCAAGTGAGCATTGTCACCCCAGGGCAGGAAGTGGATAACTAGCAGCAAGGAAGGCCCCAGATAAGGCCGATACCCCCTACACTAACTGTGGTGTAATAACCTTTCCTGTTTATGAGCCACAGCATAATGCACATAAGCAGCTTTTCTCCATTGGGCCTTATACATTGGATGTCCTGCAAGCCCACTGATGGGGACACCTCTTCATTGAAGTCTATGGAGAAATATCTGTGTACAGAGTACCTCGGCTTCCTATTTCAGTGAAAATGCTTCAGAAAAGCCATACAATAACTGGCCAGACAGTGGAGGTCATTATTACTATGTGGTATATATTTGGGGGGCAGTTGGCCCAAAGTGAGCCTAAACTGAAAGTCACAAAGAGGTTTTTGGCAAAAGAGACGGCCAAAGTCTCCGCCAATAATACAAAAGCCCTGGTCCTGGTAGATTTATGTTTTATCCCTACACTCCACAACACATATATCATGCAATGGGGAGCTCAGCTCTATACATGTCCACCAATGCAAATTGAGAAAGCTGCTGGGGATAGTGTAACTCTATGCACAAGTTCAATCATCAGTGGCTGTTCAATGGCTGGGGACCCAAAAACTTTTGCACTGGCAGCAAAAACAGCAGCTTCATGTGACCAACAAAGCAATGACAGCTTCCCGGACCTGCCTTTGCTGCAGAGTGCCTGCAAACAGGTAAGTCTGTGCCGTAATAAGCAAGTATACACTACACACTTGCTGAATATGGCATAAGCCCACCCATACAAATGAGTTTCATTTTGCTTTAAAAGTTTTTACCCTCTAAATGTTACCCTAATACCTGGAGATGACAAGTGCACCCAAAGCAGGGTGCTTATACTAGGCAATCCATTGCTCTTATTGGTCATCTTTTTGCAGTTGAATTTACATTGACCTTGTGCAGCCAAGGTGTTTTGTGGTTAATATTTTCAAGTGTCTTCTGTATTCATTCAAGTCAGGGGTGAGTACACAACTGTATTCAAGGGCCATGAAATCAGAAAGGAAGGATGCAGTTCACCGAGCAGAGGAAAAAAAAAAAGTTTCTTCAACTCTAAGGTTATATAAAACTTTTGAGGACCGAGATCATCTAATGCTACTCTGAGATCAGTCAGACAATTCAACACCTTTCAAGTTTATTACTGCCCCAGTGGCATTTAGCCCTTTCTCTGTTATGTATTTTACAGCCTAATGTATTAATGTTTCTGAAGGAAGTGGTATTGTTCATTCTTCCAGTATAGAGAATAAAGGGATAAACATGATTGGATGTTACAGATAACAAAACCATTTTACCTTTTGACACTTTAATAGGTATATTATATTGTGTATCAAAGGAGGGATTTAGTACTCCGTAGCATCCATTGAAGGACACAGGATTCATGAACAAATGGGTTATACTGCTGTCTAAGAGGAGGATTTAATGAGTACAAAGAGGTAGAACCTGCGTCCCTTGACAGATTTAGACAAAAAGATATACAAAAATCTTTCCTGTACCTTTTTTTTCTCCCAAAGATGCCACCCCACTGAGGGACACCGGATTTATAAATAAATAAGGCATCCAAAGTGTGCTGGGCAACATCACTACGGCTGAATACTGAAACTAGCAGAACCAAGAAATCTTTCTTCATTGACTACAAGCAAAATGCTGAAGCCTGCTGGTGATGGGAAGGGTCATACCACTTGTTTGCCAGTTTTCAGTCCTCCATTAGCCAAAATATTTAGGAAACATCACAACATTACATTTCGGCTTTTGACATTTACCAAAATTAAACACCAAGAGCGTTTAATTTTCTTGAAACAAAAGCACAATTCTGTTCACGTTTTTGTCATGCTAGATAGAGAAGAATTGGAACTTCTGCTAAGCTTTTAATAAAGGTCCCTGATCCAAATAGGACCTCTCACTTTCTGTTCTTTTAAAACCGGAATAAGAAGTTGTATTGATAACGCTATGACATGTAATAGCTTGAAAGACTCACCCACTGTAACAAAGTAATACGTTCTGTCACTCTACTTAAGCATGCACAATGACTAAAAAGCCGCATTGTTCTGACCCTTCCCCGTCTTCTCAAAAACTAAGTTTGGAGTGAAGGTGGGCTTTTAAGATGTTTCAAATAGTGTAACAATTTTGGAAGCCTTAATTAAAAATGTGATTGTACTCACGCATAAGATATAAATAATTTTACTTGTAAACAACAAATTAAAAGTGCTGGACTTGCAAAGAATAAATATCAAATGGAGTCATGGAACACTTTGCACTATATCCAACACGCTGTAGATTTGTTTCTAACAGCTGTCCTGTACACTCATGGTACAAACTTATAGAACGACATAAAAAGCACCAAATCAATAAACCAAAGCCTGCATTCAAACGCCAATGAATGAGCATTAAGACAACTGACCAATCAGCAAGTGCGTTATGAGCATATGAGTTTGCTGTCAGGACCAGCTGCCTGGAATGTGATTTTTAATGTTTTCACTAAATCCATGTTAAATGTACCATAACGTCTTAACGATTGAATTTCACCTTGGAAAGCCTGGAAAGGCTTCAACTCCTTCTCCAGAGATCCTTAGCACAGATCTCTGTAGCATTCTTCAGGAAAGGGGAAGCAAGGCTGACACCATTAATATAAGGGAATAATTCAGCATCATTAAACCCGGAGAGTGACAGAAATGGATAAGCAGTATTCTCACAAGAATTTCTTTTACGCTAAGTAGGAAAAAGCTGTAGGTGGGTGGCAGCCCCTGTATTGTGACACAACTTCCGATTACTGAAAAATTCAGAGTGGTGCGGCCACCTTAAAGGGGCTGGGAGAACACTAAGTGACCTGGCAAGTTTGCTCAATTTCGAAACAACCTACCCCATGACACCCACCTGATGAAATCTATGTACTTTATTAGCCAGAAGATCATCTGTGCCCCTCTTAGTTTCTGTTAAGGTAGTTCCCAACGTCATACCTGATCTCAACCAACCACCATTGCCTGTCCATGTCTCTTATCGGTCACTCAGGCACCTCAACAACTAATTTTTGTGGTTATAAGAATAAAACCTTAAGGCAATTAAGGAAAGTTGCTTTCTCAGCAGTCCGGAATGTAGTTTTTACCTTTTTCCCCGTTTATCTGTTTTTGTTATATTTGCATCAAATGCAAAAAAAAAAACATGTTGGACGACTTTTGTTCCCTTTTTTTTGGAGAGAAAACTCCACTGGCAACTCCACTAGCATCTCTATAGTATTCTTCTCCGAGCCCATGAAAGATAGGGAGGCACTTGACACGCTGGGCCTGCAAGTGACAACAGAAAAAGGAACCTCGATGGATGAATGATTGGGTGAATATAATCTATTTTTAAATGGCCTGTCCAATGATACACACAAGATGCTTCCTATGACATTCATCAGCTACAAGATCATCTTTTGTGCCTCTATTAGTCTCTTTGTCCAATTTTCCTGATTGATCCCCACCAACCCCCTATCCAGGGCCAATATTGGTCACTAAGGTACACTCATCAGACATGGTGACACAAGTTTGGAATGTTAAGCCATTCAACAAGTGAATGTAAAGCCTCACTAAAGTGAAAATAGATCAGAAAGAACAGATACGATTTTTTGGGTAACGATTGTAAAAAGAAGGATCCGCAAGTGGAATCCAGGTTTTCTCTGAACCTCATTTTTTTCAAGAAGCAAAGAAATCCATGATCACAGATCTCTTCTGCCAGGTCATACAGCAGCAAGAAAGTCATCAGCCAGTGGTTTCTTTAATGGTCAGAAGCCAAAAAAGAATCCCACTAAGATAAGCAAAGAGCAGCTTCTATGTCAAAAAGCAATTTCTTATTTTAGTGCATTAAAGAAAGAAAATCAAACTGAACAAGAAAAACAAATATAAAACTAAAAAAAATACATAATAATATAACATACCAACATGACCTTGCTCATAAATGATTACAAAAAGAAGAAATGCATAGAATAAATATAAACACGTCTACTAAATAAATTAGATCCAGTATAGCTTTAAGAGAAGACAGCAAAAGGAACTGTGTGATATGCAACTTGGATTGTGTGGATCTTTATTAATGAGATCTCTTTAGTTATTTTGGAAAAAAAAATATATTTGGGTGAATCCTATAATGCCCTGTGCAGCACCCAAATACCTACGCAGAACCGTGAGGAACCTAAGCTCAGGAGCGACCACCAAGAGTCTGCACAATCCAGCTGCATGTTCACAAAGCCTGCATTCTTTGCCACTTACCTCATTCTATACAAATTGAATATTAGGATGACCTATTTAGAGAACCTGTCAGCAATGGGCATTTGTAAGAACCTGGAGTTCAAGGACAGGTGTGAGTGTTGTTATACCGTTACATTTTCTGCCCTGTTTCCTATACCGTATTACATTACTATGTATTGTAATGGGCTGAAGCATATATGGGTTGGCGGTCCGTGCCTTTGAAAATAAACACTGAAGAAGTGTGAACGACCCTGAGTTTCATGTACCTTGACATGTCTTGTCATTGTTATACAGCAATTTTTTGATTGCTAGGGTTTAGTAAATATTAAAATTATTACAAATACACAGGTGACAGGTTCTCTTTATCCTATATACCCTATAGCAGGGTTTCCTAACCAAGGTTCCTTCAGAAAGTGCTAGGGGCCCCATGAGCAAAGAGCAGTTTGTTCCTCTCAGCTCAGGTACCACTGAGACTGATGATCCATTGGGTGTCTGTAACAATGGCATTCTTCCCACTGATCACCAGGCTAACGTACCATAAATCAGGCATATATAATATTGGCAGGGGTTCCCTGAAACATGGAAACTATTTCAAGGTTCCCCCCATTTTAAAAAGGTTGATAATGGCTGCTCTATAGCCACGTTGGTCCACTTAAGCAAATTCCCCTCTAATTTGTTGGCTCCTTCATGTTGACCCAACATTTTTTTTTTCATAAAAATATTGCATGTATGCCATGCAGGCTGCCAACTTGTGAAATAAATTTACAGAAATATGACTTTAGTGCACTAAATGGCCTTCACATCACTAAAAACGTCTTGATCTTCGGAATGTTCCAGTTGATGATATTATTGTGTCAGGCACCTAAGATTTTGCCACGGTTCTCTTCATAGTGCCGAATCATCTCTTCCAGGTTTTTGTCCGCATCGATCACCTACAAAAAGAGAATCCAAATTGAGTCGGGTGCAAAAACAATCCATATCAGATATGAAAAAAGTCTTGACATGGAGAATATACCGCACCCTCACTAGCCCCATATGACAGCAGAAAGTGCCTGAGCAGCCAATGAAAACAACCAATGTTGTCACATGCTGCCCATACATGGAAATATCACTACTTCACCCCAAGAAGCAAAACAAAAGAACCATGTGGAAGTGTAGGAATGGTGTGCAGATGGGGAGGGCAATATATAAGTGAACCACTTGCTTTGTCATAGACAGATGATAAATAGGTTTTGGGTGCCAACAAATTTAAAGTGTGTGGGGAAGAATAAAAACCCATATTTGGTTTTTACTGGTATATGTGATTATGATATTAGGATCTTCTTGGTGACAACAGTTCAAGGAACAAACAAGGGGAAAATGTCCAGCAGAAACACAGATATTTGTTTAGTATATTAAAGTGTATATACAACCAAACCTAATAAGGAAGAATTACTCTTACCGAGCTCCAGCTAGCATTACATAGCCAATACAGACTCAAACCCACATGGTTGTTAATGTGCAAAAACCTATTTAATAAAAAATGTGGCCCTAGGCTTAACAGATCAACTATGCTAATGCCCTGGCTAAACATTAGAATCCTATGTTTACTGGAATGAATATTACCCATGTTAGGAAAATCACATGGGATAATAAGTATGCATAACAAAATAATTGTATGTAAATCTCATAACCCGACACATTTCGCTCAAAAGAGCTTCCTCAGGGGATTTCTTGAGATTGTGAATTGCTGAGACAAGAAAGTAAAGGATTGGTCATAGGATGTATATTATTTTTAGGTAGGTATGACGAGTTTGCTCAGAGTGTTAGAAAGATTCTCTTCTTCTCATTTTTTTTTATTTTTCAGTGCTATATTAGGGGTTATTTTTCAATGCTATATTAAATTGTTGGTGTATAGTGTCACAGAGCAGAGCATCAGCCTCCAGAAAAAAAAAAATGAGAAGAGGAGAATCTTTCTAACACTCTGAGCAAACTCGTCATACCTACCTAAAAATAATATACATCCTATGACCAATCTTATACATTCTTGTCTTAGCAATTCACAATCTCAAGCAATTCCATGAGGAAGCTCTTTTGAGTGAAACGCGTCGGGATATTAAATTTACATTGTTATGCATACTTATTTTCCCATGTAATTTTTCATTCTCTCTGGGGTCTCCGAGGGTTGCAGCTACTTGTAGCATCTCCCTCAAGGCAGTGGTTAACTGGCATTGGGAAGTGGTAACTGCAACCCAAGCTCACTGCCAGTCTGAACAAAGCCCTAGGATGCAAGTCTGTATTTCTTGACCCTGCATGTTTGTGCTATTGGAGACGTGAGCTGTTTTCATAGAAAAAAATACCGACTGGTTGGGAAAATCCGTCCTGAACAATCATTTCCCTAACCATGTTTGAGCAATGTTAGGGAAAACTCACACGTATAAATATGTTCCTCTAACTGACACACTGGAGCGGTCCCTACTGCAAGGGTCTGTATATCGGAACTGAAGTTGCATTTCGAAAATCAGGCAGGTCTTTATTGCAGAAAGTGACAGGTGATCTCCGCTGCAACAGAAAATACTCACCTGCCTGACCCCTGTCCATCTGTCAAAGGAAGATGGGTATCCAGCCAATCAAGAAGGCAGAAGACCCGACTTCAGGAAGAAGAACAGGTTTGTCTGAATAAATGAACCTGACATTAAAGTGTAAAAATAAACTTGTATCAGATGACATGTGTGTAACATTGTCAGTATTTCTACCTCCATATTCCATAATCTTATTGCATAAAAACAACAGTAACTGTGATTTTCTTTTAGCTGAAAAAGCCTGAGAATCCCTGATGTAGTAGTATCTGTATGCAATGTATGTTGAAGAAAAACCCTTTAAAGCCCTGTTTTCTCTTGCGCTGAAAAAATGGAGAGACCTCACATCAATCAGTAACTGGAGCAATAAAGAGGTTTGTGTCTAATATACTTACGAGGACCGGAGCAGGTACAGGAAAAGAGGTCTGTTTAATGAGCCAATCTTCATACAGACTGTGAATGGCTTCTAGATATTCCTGCAAAATAAATATCATGTTTTTGTCCTTAGCACACATAATCAGGAGCTACGCTGTTCATATCCATATTCAATAACAAGTGGAATGACAAGGCTTCTCTTCCCTTGATATTCTATTGTTCATCTAGGTGACCAAAGTCTGTGCTGACCCCTCAACAAGTTTTCAGCTGATCCTCATTATCTTCTCGCTTGCCATTTCCTTATAAACTGCCACAGCAAATGTCACTCTGTTGCTGTAATTGCATTTACTAAGCTACCTGCTCTATTACTCTTCTCTATAGAGTGTCTGACCCTATTCAGTTAGGGCAATGCTCTTTGTGATGAGTGAACCATTAACCACTGCGGTAATAATCAAGGGATAACCAAGAATCTTTAACAGTCTGCTGCTGAATTTATTCAATGTCCTAACAAAGAATGATTTTCTCTGTACCTTAAATATCAAACTTTAGAAGATTTGTAAATCTAATAGTAGCAAAAGCAGGGGAGATGAATCATGCAATAAACCAACTAGTACTATGATCAAAAGCCTATACCCACCTGATCATCACCCCTATAAGCGATTCAACTTCCTATCCCAAAACCACAGGCATTATGGATTCGGCCACTTTAAGCAGCTATATTAGGCCCTACTCTTTTTAATGGACTTTCTAACATCCTATAGGGCTGTAGAAATCTGTGCCCATTCAGCTAAAGAGCATTTAGGAGCTCAGGAACTGATGTCAAATGGGAAGAAATTGTGGCTAATAATTTGATTTCCAGAATATTCCAAAGGGATCAGTGATTGGTTTCCAATCATTATTTTGGACCAGCTATTCTTAACCAGGGATTTCTGCAATCCTAGAGTTCTCCCAGAAGTTGCTAGGGATTCCATGAGCTGCGGATGACTAACCCATTCATTTGATGGTGCCCGGATAGTTCTGGATCCAACGCCATATGGCACAGCCAGCAGCACGACACCAATAATCCTTTTAGGCGTCTGTCAGAGGGCATGCTTTCACAAACCACTGATGAATTTTAGCTGGGGTTCCATAAGATTTTTCAATTATTTGGGGGTTGCAAAAATTGAGAAATATTGGTGCAGACAAGCCTTTCCCAACCTTTTTACATGGAAAACCCTTAAAATAACTTTCAGGGATCCCCCCCTATAGTTACTAAATCCACAGCTCACAGTATAATAGTGTAGTGGCCAGTGGGAAGAATGTGACCCTTACAGATAGTCAAAAAAAGAATCAAAAAATCATTGGTGTCCATTCAATAGATTTGAGAGGGACGGGCGGGGAGGGCGCAGACCATGGACTGTCAAGTAAATAGGTGTCTCAGAAAGTAGTAAACTTTGTAAATCTGAATTATGGCGAGGCAAAAAACATTTTTAAAAGGCAGTCAGCCACAACAGTATCTCTCCTACCTCCTGTATGGGTTACCTGTACCCTCTGACTACTGAGTTCTGCCTCCTCACGTAGACAATGTAATGCAGGGATGCTGGGAGAAAATGTAACCCAATACCTATTGTTCTTTCTACCCTATCTGATTGACCCCATTATTGTTTCTAGATTTTGCATTGTTCAGTCAGGCTCAGGCTACATACACACGTCAAATGATTCTCGTTTGCCTCAGGGCTGATATCGGTTAAGAATCTGGCTTGTTTACAACACTCGTCATTCATAGCTCCGTCCTGGCAGATCCACGAACGATCGTAATGGAAGTGAAAGGGAAAGAGCCGCTCGCTTGTTCTCCTTCCTCCCCTCTCGGTAGAGCAGAACGGCGCTGTATATCAAGTGCTTATTAAGTCTTTTGTCATTGGGAAGGATCAAGAAAGATCCTTTCCAACAACAATTATTGAACATGTGTACTCAGCCTTACTCAAATGTAAGACTCTGCTTTTTACGGATTCTATGTGATTTTGGAATCCTTACCTGTAAGATAGTTCTGATTTAACACAATATATCTACTTTATTGAAATGGAGGTTATAGCTGCTGATAAGTATTTTGTGTAAGCAGCAGAACACCATTTTTTTCTCTGCCTATTCACTAGAATAGAGCAAAAAAGTCATTGTACTCTGCTGCCTTTAGGAAGACAAGGTAACAGAAACCTTTACCAATCATATGACCTTACCAGTGGTATCACTCGTTCCTCTTCTCTGCACCTCATTTTTAACCTTTGATAACAGGTTTCCGGGGATGTGCGCAGATACACTGTGAGAAGAAAACACACGTGCCTTATTAATTATTTAGAGCGGTGAGCTGTCACATCCTACGGCAATGAGCATGGAGTATGTATTTACTGCCAGGGATCCTCCCAGTAGACTGCTACCCCAGCTGCACAGGAAACACCAAATCAATATTCTTTACTGGCAGTAGCAGCAGCAATCTGCTAGGACAGGTCTACAGCTAATCATTGCTTAAAGAGACCCTGTCCTCTTTTTTATGTGTGCTGGTTCTATTTAAAAGAACTGGCACAACATGGTACCAGGGTCTGAAATCCATTTTGCTATGGAAGCATTAACAAGGCTAAAATTATATGCTGGAAAGCTAGGATTTTAGCATATAAAAAGGGATGAGCTGGTACTGGGTAAGCAACTGCAATATTAGTGGAGACAGAGCTGTTTTGTTCAGCCCCCGTTACAGCACTGTGGTCCACAGGTCCACTAAGAATGCTCAAACAAGAAATTCTCACTGGACTGGTGGTCAGTGGGTAGATGGGGTACCAATGAATGGGTTGGCTGGACTTTTATATAAAAGCAAGGAATTAAAACAAAGTGAAAAGTATTTCATAGGAGGGGACAAGTAAGGCCTTTTCTGGTTATGAAAGGTTCTTCAAAGAGAGCTGCCAATTCATAAGAGAAAGCCAATATCCCCACCAATTCTCCATTATACTCCACAGTATGTGGTGAGTGGTAACATTCAGCAAAAGTGAGTTTACCTGTGTGATTCCATATCGCTACACTGTATTTTACCATAAATAAAAAAGCACCTATACAATACATTTTAACGCACTAAACCTACTTGGTCTCTACAAATCTGTGATAAGTCTTTACAGATAGACTCAAACCACAAGAACAAGGATCTGAGAGAGAGACAGAGAGAGAGAGAGAGAGTCATCTGCTCTCTGCTTTCCTTAGCGTTGCTGCTCTTCTACTGACGTGCATGGCTGAGACTGACAGGTGGTATGACATCTGCCAATACTTCGATGGGTCTCCATGCCTCCAGGGCCTGCTGAAATCTTCTCTCAGATTCGACTGATGGATGATTGTTGAACACACTCCAAGATTTGCTTACCCACCATATATACTGTAATATAAACCAACTTTTTCAGAACCCAAAATGTGCTGAAAAAGTCACCCTCTATACTCCAGTCAGATGCAGAAAAGCACCCGATCCAGCAGACGCGTCCAGCGGTTTCCATCCCCTGATTACAATGTCATCAGGCTGCGGCGGGAAAACGCTGGCCGCAAAATCCGGCGGGGGTACGCCGGAGTTATGGCAGCTACATGCCGGTGTAACTCCAGCGCCAAATCTAGTATACAACATTAAAAAGACTCACTTACCTTGTTCCGTTGTCATCCCCCGGCGTCCTGCTGGTCCCCGCAGCTCCTTCGGACACTTCTTCTTTTTTCTGTCTTCAGCCGCAGAATGCAGAGATGATCTCCAGGGTTTCCCAGTGACGTCAGTGCATGCGTCGGTGCGGGCGGGCGTGAGCAGAGGCAGTAAATTCAAATAATTTTGTATTGGATTTAATATAAAATAGCTGGATTGAGTCCAATACAAAGAAATATAAATAAATTTACATGCAAAAAATTGTATCGCTTTTTGCATGGAAATATGGAGAGAATTAGAAAGCTAAGTGGGCTACAGTGGCTGAATGCAGTACTGCTTTCAGCCACTTTTTCCGGACAGAATCACTCCACCAGGGAGGTTAAAGAGAATTTAGTGGTTCGGTAGGGTAAGTAGTATACCTGCCCAACCAATAAATTCTCATTATGATATATGATGTTTACCATATTACGGCTTTAATGGCCATATTATGCAATATTATTGGTATTTATTTTGAATATTGAAACTTGCCAGTAGCTGCAGCATTTCCCACCCTTGGCTTATACTCGAGTCAATCAATTTTTCCTGTTTTCCAAGGTAAAAATAGGTACCTCGGGTTATACTCGGATTGACTCATACTCAAGTATATACAGTATTCCATTTTCTCTAAAGCCTCTACACAGGCTGTATATTTCACAGGTAATGTTGGTATACCAAGCAGACTGGGTAACACAGATAAGTAGAAGGTCATTACTTAATGCAGGACTTTGCATTTAGGGAAAGTTATAATAGGCATAAACAAATAAGGAGGTCATCAGTGCTGAGCTTTCCTAGACTTAGACCAAGCATGCACATCAGGAGTTCTGGACAGACATTTGTTTTGGCTTTAAGGATCAGTAACCTGGAATCCTTGCGCCATGCATTTTTTTTGGGGTGAATTGTCAAGTGTCTGACCTAGATCACCCCTGCTGCAACTTCTCACCTTACTAGTTACAATGTCGCAGTCTGATCTGTGAGGACGATGAGATTGAGAAAATGCTTCTTCTTGCCTGCAGCAGGCCAATACCATTACCTTGGCCCCGGCATTTTAAAGATAGAATGGTAAAGATTTTTTTTTTTTAAACCTATACAATACTGTATATTTAAATATTATTGAGGACGTTACGACAAGATTCTTAATGGGGGTGATTATTTCCACTCCACCATTGGATCCAAGAAACGTTGACCTGTTTACAGAGGTTTCTTTTACAACCTCGCTGAACTATGCAGGCTTTACAAAGGATTTCCTGCTCAAAGGGATTGAGACAATTAAACCCACAAGCAGCAATCACATTTGCACACATAGAAATATATAAAGCAGAGAATCTCAGGGCTTACCTATGAGGTCTACAGAGAGGTCAATGTTCTTTGTGATCCAGTTAAACCACTCCGTTAAAACCACATAATCCACTTCAGGCATCTTCCCACTGCAGAATACACACAGGGCAGACAAGTTAATGGAGATGTCACAGTCTGAGAAGCCTCAATGAGACCAGGGATTACATTTAACCAAAAAGGCCATGTTATCAGTGCTGAGGACTGACAGACAATATATCACCGCAGCAGCCTAATTCATTCTATCTGGGGGACTCAGAAAAGCAAAGGAAGGAGATTTGGGATTACCAGTACAGGGGAGGTAGGCTTAGCAGGACACAATACGCAATAGTCTACTTCTTAAAGCAAGTATGTCTTGTATTAAAAGTTTTGGACACACATGCACATGCTTTGTTTCTATTGAACTAAGGAAGGATTAGAATCTGGATCTCCTTGTTACTGATATGGATGAGGAGCAGAGAGGAGAGAAGAAACATCCATTTCTTGATCTCCCCTGTAATCAATAAACCTGGACATGTTAATCTCTGAGCACTTGCAGG
Organism: Pyxicephalus adspersus; assembly: GCF_032062135.1. Taxonomy (NCBI): domain Eukaryota; kingdom Metazoa; phylum Chordata; class Amphibia; order Anura; family Pyxicephalidae; genus Pyxicephalus; species Pyxicephalus adspersus. The sequence goes on along the minus strand of NC_092866.1, from coordinate 13,439,789 downwards.
TTCAGAGTTCCTGGATCCCGCTCATGAAAACAACTGGCGGAGTACAATCTGTACCTAATATGTTTGAGCTGAATGCAAAGGAGGCATTAGAAGTCCAAGAGACCCCTGATGTCACCATAACGAGTTCTTTTCACTCGTCCTTCTTGTTATCACAAAGGGTTGACAAAATGTGATGGCATATGCAAAGTAAAACAAAAACCAAGTGAGCACAAAATAAAAAAAATAATTGTGTGATACATACCCTCATCTCCTAGATTGTAAGCTCTTTGGGGCTGGGTCCTCTCCTCCCCCTGTGTCACTGTCCGTATCTGTCTGTCATTTGTAAACCCCTATTTAATGTACAGAGCTGCGTAATATGTTGGCGCTATATAAATCCTTTTTATTAATATTAACATTCACAAATGCACACATATAACACATATGGGTACATAAACAACAACTGTAAGACAAATATTAGGCATTACCATGTAAACCGTAGGGAGAGGAATAATTTTATGGCCACTATTACATGTACATATTTACAAGATACAGGGAGTTTTATAGTATCACCTGTCACTGTTGTCAAGCCGTATGTAAGGCTTGACATATATTTGTTTATACCAGTTTTATATTTCAGCCTATTTTACATATTACATTTTATTTACATACCTCCCTAAGCCCCGTATTAAAAGAAAGAAAGAAAACCATTAATTACTTATCCATGCCCCAGTGCCATTTTTGTCTTCCTCTATGCTGGCATTCCTACTCTGGCAGAAGGTCTTTCATGCCATTCTGCCCATTTCTTGTGAGCCCAGTCTGTTATTTACACTCTCTCTATAGCAGTGTTTCTCAACCTTTGAACATACGGAAACCCTTGAATTACCGGTAACTTTCAGGTCTTCAGGGAACCACTGCTGCAATTTCTATATCCACAGCTCACAGTATATTAGTGTGGTGGTCAGTGGGAAGAATGCCTTTTACATTGCTGGCCATTGGGAAGAATGTCACCTTTATAGATAGCCAAAAAGATTACTAATGCACTAACTTAAGAGCCACAATTTGCTCAAGGAACCCCTAAGCAACCTCTGGAGGAACTCTGGTTGGGAAAAAAATAATCCGAGGGTGCTTCATCACTTTGCTGGGCTCATAGTACTTCAATACTGAGCACACATTACATGAATGCCACTCATTCTTGGAAAAAAAGCTCATTACCCAACGCTGCCAGGGAAAATCAAAGCGGTAGGGAGAGTGAAAGGCTTGTGCTGGGCTTTAGTTATGCAGCAAGAATATATCCAAGTACCTATTAATCAGGACACACTTTATGCGAATAGTGTTAGCGCCTCATTGTTGCAAAGAACTCAGCAGGTGGCTAACCAATACATTTTCCAGCTACATAAAAGGGAAGTCATAATTATTACACTTGTCATAATACACTGAAAGAAAAAAGTCTCAATTTAATTTAACTGATATTCTAGACTATTAAAATTCTGCAACATCTAATTACCCAAAATAACCAATACTACTTTAAACCCTAAAAAACTTCTCTTTGCCCCTTCCGGTATATTTAATATACAAATGAAAGTTTTGATTGACAAGTAAAAAAAATGTTGATTCAACCAAAAATCTTGTGGCCTGATATTTTCCTGTGCTCTCAGTTACATTATTTTTAACCATCTCTGGCTACAAAACGTTTCCTTTTCTATGGTATGGAGGAGACAGAGTTTTGTAGTCAGGAGAGCAGCCTAGAGTCACAACAATGATCTTCCACGGACACAGTATAGGAATTGTCTTACTGGCAAGATTACCAGGAAACTTTAAAATAAAAAACAAATGCAGCCACCACCCAAAAGAGAAGGGGAAAGGGGTTTTGTCCTAATATGTATATTATAATATAGTATAATGTAATATGTATAGAAACTTTAAAAATGAACTTCTCCTATTTGCCTACCTTGGCCTGTTAAATATACTATTATAAGCATTTTGCTATATCAGTTTGTTAAGTGCAACAAATTCCTGTTGATTTTCCCAGGAGCTGATCACTTATTGTGCAAAAGGAGAAGTTATGAAGGTGTAGAAGGAAAAGGTAGATTAGGAGAAGTTTTTTTTATATTCCATCAGACATAACATAAGCAGGGCTGATACCACCTTTAAAGAGTTTATAGATGTGTTGTCATGTTAAAGAGGAAGGTGTATAATATTTTTCTGTACTTATAAAAACGCCGGGAAATGTCCTAATATTTATTTTACTATACACCCTGCCAATAATTGTGCTCTTTAAATGAAAATATGCAAGTTGTCCCTAATTGAATAATTACCCCCACCCTTTGCAAGTGCAGCCCACCTGGTTACATATTTGCCTTCCTCTCCTATTCCAGTAGTTGTCATCATGCTGGCCTGCCTAGTAGAACATTCCTACCCACATGCCCCAGTTCTATTCATTCCTATAGGGTGAACCATATCTCATGGTAAGTTCCTATGGAGTGCAGCTTCTACATAAGAAATGAAGAGTTGGGAGCGCAGGAAGAGTGAGGCATCAAGCAAAACCACTGATCTCCCGCAGTTGGCGAGAATAAGGCGTAAGGCAATATGTGTTCAAACAGATGGTTTGACTTTGTAAAGCACAGAATGTACTAAAAGGTACAGAGGGCAAAGCAGGAAAACCTTAAAAATACCATGCCCACTCCACTGACATGCCCCTGATCAGCAAAGATTTCCATTTTGTAATTCTACAGCAAGCCTCCTTTTCAATGATCGTTGCAAAATCTGCTGAATACCAAGCCCGCTATTGTTGCTGACTATGCAGTGGATTTTACTGGTCACCAAGTGTTTTTTCTGTTGGGGGAGGAGGCATTGTATACCACTGAGAAGGCTCACACTTTCCAAAAATGTTGAATGTGTTAGTTTTCCTTTACAATACTGATATTTCTTGGGGGACACATTACGGGTGAGGTTTTTGTGTGTGCCCAAAACACATTCCCCACAGTTAAACAAGTACTAGATAGTGACAGGGTCTCTTTAATCACTGGTTTATTTTAAAAAAGTGCTGCACTTGTATAAGAGTGCAACTATTTATATAAACTTTTTGCCCCTATTCAGCAAAAGCAAAATGCTTTCTATCTAATATGGATCCTGTCCAGACATTTAGTTTCATAAAACCTCATTCTGCAGAGAATATATGTAATTTCTGTTCACTAATTACTTTTTGGAAATAAATCAAGCCAAAATATGTAAGTATTAGCTAACAGGTTCCCTGATCCGGTCCACCTTTGTGCAGCCAGATGGTAGCCTATCTAGCCAAGGCAGAACTCTCTGTATGTTTACAGAAACTATGATGAGGACGGCCGGAATTTCCCATCTAAAGGTTACAGCGCACATACCGAAACAGTTGTTATTAATAACTGGAAAGGCAGAAATAAAAAAGTAACCCTTTACCTCCAAGTAAAGAGATATGACTGTCAAAACAAACCATTCCGTTACGTGCAGTGCTGTTCTGAACAATGTTCTGTGCAAAAGCCTTTTTACTTCTATGAGTGTCCCCCATTCTCTATGGCTTCCATACGTTTACAGTCCTATTATGGGCAGCAATAATTAAATATTAATCAACTGGCTCATAGGAAAAGACAAAAAAATAAACTGTGGGAAGTTATAACTTCTTTCTCTATCCCTATTAAGGTTGTGATGGCTGGTCCACAGAGAACTACAAAAGTTGCTCTGTTCCTAACCAGACTTGTGCTGTTCCTCTCGCCATCACACATGCCCTTTGATCAGTGCCGGCCCAGCATATATAGTCAGTTTGAAAAAAGATAAGTCCATCAAGTTCAACCACTAGTAAAATAAACATATCCCAAAGGCAAAAAAAATAATTCCTTTCTAATTTTATGAGACAATCGGATGTTCCCTGGATCAACAGTCTCCGTTATCAAAACATATCTTGGGTAATAGGACAATGTAAAAGAAATGCACATACACAAGGGTTATGTTATCCAGGCCCAGCCGATCAAACATTTTCCAAGGAAGCCTCCTGTCTGAATTCTGCTTGACATCCACATATGCCATTCTTTTGCAAAAAAAACACTGCACAGGGTATTAAACAGATTCAGTGCTGTAACCGAAGAGTTAGCAGATAGCATTTTATTGTGGTCCTGCTAGAACAGCGGTCGCCAAACGGTGGTCGGTGAGAAAATGTTAGTGGTCCTCACCTCAAGCACATTATTTGCAAATGTTATGTTTTATTATTAATGAAACAAAAATATTATGCTAATAAATTTTTATATTCTGAATGACAATTTTCGGCTTTATATTGCACTAAATTCACAAACTGTACTAGAGAAGGAAAAACAAGGGAGGCGCAGTGTGACGTCAGTGTAGTATTAAGTTGTATGAGGCAGCCGTTGCCGAGCCGTACGCTTCAGTATTGTTTCCACCATTACAACAGTCACCCCGCTCCACCAATACCGATTCTCATCCTATTGTTTTATTTTATTTGTTTATTTCTCAGATGCTCTTTTAGGTAAGTATGACCTTACCTGTGTATTTTCTTTAACTGTTATATTTAATGGCAGAAAATAGTTTGACTTTGATAACAATCATTTCTTAATTGGTCTTAGATTCTAATGAAAAATACCCATAATGAAAGAGAAAAAGCAAACAAGTATTTTGCATTTCTTTAGTAATACCAAAGATAATGTAACTAATGATAATAGTAACAATAGTACTTCACTTAACTGTGAGCTGATCAATGAATCAGAGCCTCCACTGTCCTTGTAAGCACCATTAGGAAGATCGTTATTTTACAAATGTATTTATCTTTTTTGAAAAATGTTATTAATGGTGCGTGAGGTTTATTAGTGGTCCGTGAGGTCCGAAAGGTTTGCTGGTTTGAGAATAGATGTCGATCAGAAAGTGGTATAGGCATTGTAATCACTTCTCAGGCTAGAACTGGATGCAGAAGAGTTTAAAATATAGAAATTCCTGATTTCTAAGAATAACAAAAAGAGTATATTAAAATAAAAACAAGGCGAATGTTTTACACAGCCCATGAAATTCATATCCACAGAGCGCCCTCTGCTGGGGACTTCATCAAATGCTCGGCATTGCTTCAGTGTTTGGAGAAAACTAAAAAAAAATTCATTCTTTTATGTATTTTCTTAAGCAAATATAGAATTTTTCAGACCTCAAAGCAAGGGGGAGGATTAAATACGGTTTATGACGTCCTAATTAAAAAGAATAAGCACTGCAGAACTTAATTGTAATTACATCTGCACTAATGTAGCTTCCCGTGATGGGTGGAAACAATGCTGCACTGCTCCTGAATTCAGAGCAGGCTCATATGGGCTATGTCTGTGACTATGGTGGGATGAGAAGATATTGCAGGGAAAAAGACAATCAGCTTTGTCACTGCTCCTTCACAGACACGTAACATCCCAATCAGAACCTGGACCCCGCTTTCTGCATTGACAGCACTTCCATGGTTATTAAATGGTATGGGGGGGGGGCATCACATAGAAAATGGATTTGGTACTTGTTTAAACTGTCATGTCATAAGTTGTACTCCAACACTAAAAAGAAAAAAAAACAAATAGCTTTTAAGAATTGGTGTTGCAGACTGGGTTTTTGTTGTAAGAAAACCCTGCATTGCTTGCTTACTTGTCAGCTTCTTCTTCTGCAAATGGGAATACGGCTATACAAGGCCATATATTCCAGTAGTAGGAGGAGCCTCTCTAACTAAAGCTATGTTCACACATCAGATGATACGCATGGTCAAGCTCATCGTGGACGAAATTCTGTACAGTGATCGCTCAATGTAGTTCATAGATCCATATTTGACCGACGGTGAACTCCCGCTCCACAAGTCAATGTAGAAGAGCACAGTGGGGTGCCACTTGCTCATTCTTCCCCCTTCCCTCTCCATAGAACAAAACGGTGTGTACAAAACTCGTCCATCTGTCACTTTTATGTTGCAAAAGATTGTTTCCAGCAACAAAAATTGATTGCTCGTGTGCACATAGCATAATGCAGCAGTGTATTGTACTACATAGGACGAGAACACCTTATAAAAGCTACTCACAGCATAGAAGTAAATTACTGTGCAGAAATAGTGAGGAGTAGACTTGAGATGTCAACTTCTGACTTTAAAATAAAGACAACGTGTGATATTTACTTTACATTAGTTTTAATCACATTGAAGAATATAAAGAAAACAAATAGTGACTACATGTAACTGATTTACTGTAAAAGCAAGTACATAAAATGAGCTGAATTTTATCAACTGAACAATTATGCTTTAAATTGACTGTCACTTCAACTTGTCCTTGGAACTTCTGATAATCACCACTCCAGAGCCCGAACCCTCATGCTGCTCCTTTATCCATCATAGCTTCCACCGAAATACTCAGGAGCCTAGAAGGAGTGGTGCTGTCACCCTTATATCATGTGACTAAGCTTGGGGGCCACATGTTCTCTATACCAGTGGGAGTCAACCTGTTCAGACCTATGGACCACTAATGCACGGAATCTGGACTGCGCAGGAAGCCGTGTGTCACTTAAAGGGGAAGAAACTTCCCCCCATAGTGACCTCATGATGCCAGAACCTGCCCACTCTCTTGTCGCAGGTCTGACACACAACCCACCCTCCACGCTGAGTCTGCCATGGGAGAGTGGGCAGGTTGTGTCCATATGGGGGACATGGTCTGTGGCTCTGGTACGCCCCAGGCCACCAGTTGGCAACCGCTGCTCTATACCCTGAAGCACAGTGCATTTCACACCAGCTGCACAGAAGGAAGAAGCTGTGGGGAAGCAACGTTATTTTAGACATTTATATAGCACCAACATATTACGTAGCGCTGAACAAGATATCCTGATCCATCAAAATTCAGGACCGCTCCGAATACCTTTGTCATGCAAACACTTTACTAAAACCTGCACATGGTTAATGTGCAAAAAAAAAAAAAAAAAACAAGCACACACAGTGTACAGATACTCACCTCACCCCTTGATCACCAATTTCTACCCTAAATGGTGCAAATGTATGGTCATGTGATTATAGCAAAATAGACGAAAGAACAGCCAGACAATCTATTACTCCTTCAAGCAGCCATAGCTATGATGTGAGATCACATGACCAAATACCCAAACCGTGCCAGGGAGAAAAATATTGATTCCGGAAGAAAGGAAACTTTTATCTTCCAAGTGTATCTTTTTTTCTTTTTTCTCATAATCTTACATTAACAATACAGGTCAGCTTCGAGTAAAAGGACAAAGTTATAATAATGTTATGATACTTTACCTTTTGTGCAGATTTTCTACAAAGATGTACTTTGCGCTGTAAATGGATCTCTCCATCATTTTAACGGGAGCAACCTGCAGGAAATAACACAGATATGAGCATCAGTGAATTGGCACCACTTCCACCGAGTGCCTTTGGGGATACAGCTACAGCTGGCCACACAATAGTTGACATTTTTAATACATAAGATTAAATAAAATCTTTGAATCTAACAACAATCCATTATAAACTGGGGGAGTCTTGGACAATATTTGATTAACATTGACCTTTCTTTGGCTGAATGACCCGGGTGGGAGGTAAAGAGCAGAAGTCAATTATGAAATTTTTTCTATAGTAATAGGTTATAAAGAGCGGAGGGCCTCCTAACAACCAGCAGCCAATTGCATTTGGTGAGGAAACAATACCCACAATAATAAAAATTGTATATATTCCAGATAGACAGGATTGAAGCCTCTATGACAAAGGAATCTCGTGTTAAAGGGGCATTGGAGTCTTATATTGCTATGCAGCCCTAAGGACTAGAACAAGAATTGTTTCTACTTTTGCTCAGACTATGTGGTATGCCTATTGCCTGGACAATGATCCACCAGTTTATTATTTAATATTGTAATTTGTATTGTTATGGATCTCACAATCTATTGCACACTGTTTCCCCTTGAAAAAAAAAAAGAAAATTAAATATATATATATATATATATATATACACACACACTTTTTTTTTTTTTTTTGTATAGGACAAGTATATGTCAAGAATAACAGAACCTGCCTGTTAGTGAAATGTATGTAAAACAGAAAAAAAACAAAAACAAAACTATGATACACCCAGAAGATAAGAACCTAAAACCTCTGTATGTATATATATATATATCATACGGAGATGCTCCTTTCTAAACCTGTAAGACATTCAGACAGATTTATTAAAGCAGAACTCAAGTTCACTTTAAAAATCTGCTATGAGGCAGGGCTTTTCTGCAGAAAGGGACATGAAATGTGCCTTCTACAAAAGTATTCTTAAAAATCCACAGAGCCATCAGACAGGTAAGCCAAAACTGCAGGACACCCAGTAATCCCAACTTCCCCTGCAGTTGCTTGGACTGAATAAGAGCCTGTGCGGGAGTTACGTTATCCCTGGCCAATTACGATAGGTGAATATAACAAATAGGAAGAGAAGAAAGGAGAAGATGGCAGACCCTGCGACAAAACAAGAACAGTAAAGTGGAGTTTAGTAATGTTTTAAGTGCAAACAAAGTCCAAATAGAGATTTCTAAAAAGAACAGAAGCTATGCGGTATGGCTGCGATAAAATGACCTGCTGCTGCCGCCTGCAGACTCTTATCCAGTCTGGAAAGGAACAGACATTGAAGGCAACCAAGTTGGTCTTTTTCCAGGTTACGTGCTACCCATTGGCAACCAACTAACTTCCTGAAAGCCCGGGTCATTTAAAAAAATGCCTGGAGGACAGGAAACTACACCAGCCTAGGTTAACAGCACCCTGTGATGTCAAATAGTGCAGGATTTAAGGAATGCGAAAACTGATTTATATTAGGAAGCAGTGGGGAGCTACAAATGGTGGGCATTAAACATGACCTTGCATCTCCTTCTTGTTCTGTCTGATAACCGTCAAATAGACAAAAGTGAGAAGTCATCTGCCATACAGGGACAGAGACAGCTATGTTCAATGCTGGGGAGCAAATAAAGTAGCCCTGTCCATACACAAAGTTGATCCAAATAAAGTTTACACAGAGCTGAGGACTCTCCATGCCTCCATGTGTACAATGTAGAGTATCGGGGTATTATAGATATAAAAGAGCATTATTTTACATTTAAAGCATAATTGAATTTGCCTATGCAGTGGGGTCCTCCTCCTGCTGCATTGCATGGGTTAAATGTTTGTTTTTCAAGGAAGAAAGAAGAACAAGTTGTCGCCCTATTCCTCGCTTCCCCAGCAGCAGGTGCTTTCCTCTGCTGTCAGTCACTACGGAATGTGAATGGTCCCCCACTGCCCTTTGGTATGTGATGACATAAGACAACTGTGACTGGCCAGGTGGAGTTCTAGTGGATTTAGAGGACATATTGCATACAAATGAGGAGCAAGGAATGCTGTTAAGTATTTGTACTTATACCCCTCCAACAGCCAAGTAAGAATTTAACATAACATTGCAGGGAAGACCACACTGCATGGATCAATTAACAAGAGCCTGGAGTTCGTCTTTTAGGTTCACCAACTGTGAGAAGGAATATGCCTTCATGTTATGGGGCTGCCAAGTGCACTGTACCCTCATTTATACTAAAATAAAATAAAACCCACCTAAAGGAGCCAGACAAACCCCATGCAGCTTGCCCTGGATAGATCAGTCAAGTCCATCCTTCAGCACAATATCCATGCACACAAGTTTTAGATCGTATCATGGACAAAAAATAATTTTTCTTTTTTTTTGCAAAATAGTGGTAGTTTTTCTAAGAATCAATATGTGGCCATTTCAGATACAATAAGTTTTTTTCTAAAATAAACTTACCGTTGGGCTTGTATGGCACTCCAGCATAGTGAGCTGCACATAGGTCTGCAATGTAAGTCCCCATCTTGAAGGGTCCTGGTACATTAAGCCCTGAAGGTAAGAAATTGATAAGAAAAAATGCTGTCAATACAACCTGATTGCTCACTGGTGAATTTTAAAGAGAACCTGTCACTTGGCCTTGCATGGATTAAGTAACAAAATCAAGGTTCACCAACTACTTGGTAGTGCAAAAAGTCTACCTCAGCTCTGAATTCTATATAAATCACAAAGAAAACTGCTCACACTATGGAGTTGGGTAATTTTATCTAACAGATCCCATAGATGTAAAACCCAACAGTGCATGGTCAGCTTTAGGACCCAAGACATGCCGATTTGGGAAGTGTCTGCTGCTCATTTTGCACTAGTAACCTAGCTTTAAAACATTTGAGTTAAAGCTCTGGAATGAGCAGGTTGTAACCAGAGCATCTTTATGCAAACTTAGTTACTTAAAGCATTGATCCCAAAGCATCAGCTTAACAGCCAGGGAACTAACATAGTAAAGAGAGGTCAGCATTGACAATCTATAAAATTCTCTATGATAGAATTTTTTTTGTTGCTAAAAAAAAAATAAAAAATAAATGAAAACCAATGTGCCCACTGTAAATGAGACCCTACTTCCCTTTCCTTTTCTGCCTGAAGTGTGTTCAGAATCCGGCCCTTTTCTGGAAGTGGTAAATGGCTTGTCCCCTGCTGCACTAAATGGTTTGGTCTGCTAGCCCCTATGCCCTGTAGTAAAAAGGAATCATCGGGAGGAACCATTGAGTGCAACAGGGGTTTCAGAAGTATGCCAGATACTACAAAATGTTTCAGGTAGCTGTACCTCTGCAATACAGCAGATCAGCAGGAGGGAAGCAGAAACTACTTTCTTTTTAGAAGGCACAGGGGCTGTATGCTTTAACCAGTTTTTTAAAGAGACATCCAATCTGTGGGGGTAGTTCACACTTAATCTCTTACTAACGCATATATGAATATATCACCAATATAAAGAAAACATTCCTCACATGTACTATTTACCACAAGACTCTGCTATCCTTGCAGGTCAGTTATAAACACAGCAAAGTTACTGTCCACATTATCCCCCACCTTAGCATCCCCAGTGTGGAACAGCCACAGCATCCCTCCAGGCATGAAAAACCTTAGATATTCACCAATGCAGGAGATGCCTATAATTGGTTTGCAAGTTCTGCACAGAAAAGCAGTATCTAGGTCACATACAGTAGAAAATATACACCTGGGGCACTATGCAGACAGACAGGATACAGAAAGACAAATTTGAATTTAAAGGGTTAAAAAAATTACAGCAGATTCACACAGATAAAACAAACAATATTATATGTTAGATTAATGGAAAGTAGAATTCCTCTTTTAAGCGTTCTTAAAAGTTACTTACCAGTGGATTATGACTGTGGATATTTCTCCATTTATCCACAGGCTCTGGTAATACCTGCAAAAAAGGAAAAAAAAAATAAAAAATTGGCACAGGCTCTGATTGCACCATAATGAGGACTGATTCTCCCTTCTTTCTCTCCCCTTTTACTCCAATCGTTCCCCTATTTATTTTTTATTTCATTTTCCTGTTTATTTATATTTGGATATTAGTATAAATAGTCTCATGGTTAAACTTGTTTACTTCAACTGTGTGTCATTTGCATTATTTTCAATCAAAAATATTGAAATGTAAAAAACAAAAGGCACGGGACAGTATCTGACCTCACCACAGCGAGGTTGGTGAGAGGTTGGCGAGATCCGGTGACATAGGCAGAAGGTGAAAAAAAGAAGATGGCACGAAGGCGCACTACAGAACGGAGCGGGACACAATCCAGGAAAGCTCCAGAGGGATCTGCGAAAGTTAAAGCGAGCAAGTTTTTTTTTTTTAATTTTTAATTTAGTTCTGCTTTAAAAAAAAAAAAATGCTTCATAATCATTTTCCAGCAACAAGAACTGTACACACATCGCTGTTCAATTCTATAGACAACGGAGGGGGAGGAGGAGTGGGAGACACCCTGCTGCATCCTTGCCACTGGCAGCAGTCATCTCTGGTCCAATGTCTAGTGGTCCTTCACTCATCTCTGAATGACGTTGGAAGAATGCTGTACACTTGGCAGATTTCCACCCATGACGATCTTATTCAAATATTTTTTTAGGGTGTGTATGTAGCTTTGAGCACAGTGCAGCAATGTACAAACAGCCACAATACACAATGAACCAAGAACCGTTCCGATTCGCCAGCACCATTCCAATTTCTCATACAGCCATGCGTATAAGATTTTGGGGGTTCACTGATAAAAGCTCATGCTGATCGCTCTAATGTGTAGCGCTACGTAATATGTCGGCCCTTTATAAATACTGTATAAAAATATTAGTAATCGCCAAGAAATCACTGATGTCAGCACTGTTTATAAAAGGGGTGACCGACCGATATGAGTGTCACTGATTGGATGACCACTATAGATTACCTGCGTCAGTGTTCTCCCCAGCCCCTTTTAGCAGGGCGCACCACCCGGCATTTTTTTAGTATCCTCCCGGCTGTTTTTAGGTGATTACTGAAAAGTTGGGTCACAATACAGGGGCTGCCACCCACCTACAATTTCTTCCAACCCGGTTTAAATAATTTCTGGGTTCAGCACTGTGCGTGATCAGCGCTATCACCAGAAAACGTTGGCCGCTTTGAAAGCGCTGAACACCACAAGCTACAAAGGGCGTCAGCACTGTTAGAGTCACACACCTGACCGCCATTTTTACATCAAATTATCGCAGTTGGTATATAAGGGATGGCTATACAGACTCCAACTATGGTGATCCATTGCTCCAATCAAATAATCGCCGCTTGTGATCGCCAAATCAGCTTCAATACAATACATTGATTACGGCTGCGTTCGCCCCGATATAAACCTGGCAAAGTTCTGGGTTGGAAGATACCCCACCAGCCTTCTACCCATACCTGGAGGTTTGCTGTGTTGGAGAAGTATTGGAGGCAGCTGGTTTTTCCGCTTGCGATGTTCCCTTCTATGCAGATCTGAAAGAAGAATAAAAAGACAAAAATTATTACAAAAACATCTCTACACCAATAATAAGGAGTGAAAGCTGAATGAGTCACAAGAGATTCAGTGATGAGCCCCTGGGGCGGGGGCTTCCTTTACATAAGTTGCCATATTGGTCCTATGGGCGAGCGTCACGTTCTACTGACCATCTAAGAAAAAAGAAATCAGCGATGGCCGACTATGGCACCCACATACTTGGAACAAAAAATGCCGGGGCCCTTTTGGTACTGTGCAGCAATTATTATTACAGACCGGATATAACACCGTCCTCCCTATGGTGAGCTGAACGAGGATAACCGACAGCAGATCATACAAAGATCTAATCACACCGAGACCCCCTCCCCCCCCATACCTGAAGGCAGCAGACAGACGAGGCACAGACATAATGAATGATGACACTGACATCGGGTGAATGACTGGGGGGGGGCACTTACCGTGCTTTTGGCTTTGTCCTTTAAAAGATGACCTGCAGGAAACAAGGGGGGAAATAATCAGACACTGACAGGTGAATGAAAAGGTGAATATCAGTGCAGGGAGATGTCTATAGGTTGGTGCAGATCAGTCACTGTGAATGCATCAGACCGGTAAATGCGCCAGTGTCGGTGAGGAAGCAAACCAGTAAATGAGAAGGCATCAGGGCACTAGTGAATGTGAGAATATGGGGGGGGGGGGCGCAGCCTGGTGAATGTCACAGTGCGGGGGTCAGCCCCCGGCACTGTGACATTCACCGGTCTGCCCCCTGGCAATGTGACAGTGCGGGGGGCAGCAGACCGGTGGATGTGACAGTGTGGGGGGCAGCAGACCGGTGGATGTGACAGTGCGGGGGGCAGCAGACCGGTGGCAGACCGGTGAATGTGACAGTGCGGGGGGCAGCAGACCGGTGAATGTGACAGTGCGGGGGGCAGCAGACCGGTGAATGTGACAGTGCGGGGGGCAGCAGACCGGTGAATGTGACTGTGCGGGGGGCAGAGCCGTTAACGTGACAGTGCAGGGGGGTAGACCAGTGAATGTGTCAGTGAATAGGCAGACCAGTGAATGTGTCAGTGCGGGGGGCAGCAGATCGTTGAATGTGACTGTGCGGGGGGCAGAGCTGTTAACGTGACAGTGCAGAGGGTAGACCAGTGAATGTGTCAGTGAATAGGCAAACCAGTGAATGTGTCAGTGAATAGGCAGACCAGTGAATGTGTCAGTGAATAGGCAGACCAGTGAATGTGTCAGTGAATAGGCAGCGTATACATCTGTGCAGATACACCGGATACCGATGGATGGCTGCAGGGACAGAAGCTCCATACATATCAGTGCAGGGAGCGGTACCTGAGCTGTCGGAGCTCATCCCCCGAATCATGGCGGTGCAGAACGAAGATGACACCGGAAGGACAGCCCGGACACCGGCAGACACACAGCTCACCGCTCTACCAATCATATCACCGGAGCCTCGCACTCAGCATGTCCGCTCACACTTCCGGCACCGCCCCATGGTGTAGCTCCGCCTATGGGGAGGGGAATGGAGGTCAGGGGGCGTGTACAGAGCCAGCTGTCATCTCATACAGTGCCCGGTGTACACTCTGCGATCTATAAATGAAATCTCACTGTGTGTAAATCGGGGTTATGATGTGCTGAGCAATTTATAGAGGAATAATAAAGCTGCATCTGGGTAAATATATATTGTGTAATCCGAGCAATAAAAAAAGGAAAATACCTCTTAGGGTTATTTCACAACAATGCGTTAAATTAGATTTGCGCACATGTGCAATAATGCTACCGAAAAAGTGTCCCCCCTCTGCGCATGTGTGGAATTGTGGAATTTTACACATGTGCAGTAGACATCTATGTCAGAAATTAGAAAGGCAGACAATATTGCTGTTTTCTCAGTTTAGATTTCTTTCTGACTGTGCTGTATCGGTTGATGGGGACAGCTATAAAACAAGGACTGTGTGGAGGGGGGCTAATGAGTAGGGTTTATATAGAGAGGGATAATAAGCGGGGTGTATATAAGAGAGAGGGATAATGAGCGGGGTGTATATAAGAGAGAGGGATAATAGGCGGGGTGTATATAGGGGAGAGGGATAATAAGATCACCCACAACTTCAGCTGTGTTTAGCAAAAGATTTCTTCTGTAAGCCATGCAAACGGCCCCCAAGCCTTCATTCTGCACACAGCGAGCAGGGAAGCCCTGTTCGTATGTAGGAGGCATCCGTATGTTGGATGTCCTTAACCTGGGGACTACCTGCATTGTGATTTCAGTTAATATAGTCTTCAAAACTCTGGTGAGTGCATACATTTTAATTGTTTGAGTCCTAGCAGGGCTTGGTTTTACTGAGCCAATGCTTTCTAATATATCAGTGGAAAGAATAATTGCAATCTATTCATCTGCAATATAAATGGCTTAGCAGTGTTGGTTGGTATGCAACCAAGATTATTCATACATACATACATCACACAAAAAACTTCTAATATGCCATTTAAATATGGATAGAATTATATTGTAGTACATTGATTTGGTTTATCGGTCAACTAAATGCACCCTGTACTCTTATTTTGGGTTACATTTATAAAACAGAGAATCTGATATTTCCTCAAACATTCCCTTGTGGGAATTTTCCAGTCTCATGTGTTTCAATGGCAGGACTTTATTGCCACCAATGAATGTTAAAGCACCAACAAGCATCAATGCCTGATCTCGGGCATGCGCAGTAGGAGCAGCCCAAAGCCTACTGGGATACGTGACATAGGTATCTCAGGAGGCTCTGCGCTCCCAATAAATTTTTACAGCCACGGCAGTAAACAGAATGGGAGGGCTTTATAGAAAGTAAAAATTTCGGTGATAGGTCTGCTTTAACCAGGGAAACATAGCAGTAAAAAAAAATCTCAGAGCTTCCAACCCTTCTTTACTGTATACAATCCACATCAATGTATAAACTGAAGATGTACACTGTGTCCTATTGTGATCGGTTTCGAAAATACAACACACACACACACACACACACACTAAATAGCAGGTTTTTACAAGTAACTTTATTTTGTTTAGGTATTTCAGGTAGAGATATAATAAAATGTATAAATAAATATGCAATTAAAAAGAACAGAATTTAAAAATTAAAAGATTTTAACTGCAGATAAAACAACAAGAATGTCTATACCCTTCTGGATCTCCCTTGCTTCACATAAAATAGTAAGAAACAAAAACTACATCAGATGTCTTCAGAATGGTCATCCAACAGAAACTCTTCTATCTCTTTCCTCATTTCCATTCTGGACAGAAGCAAATTCCAAGAAAACAACAAAGTGAGAAAAGTTAGTGTTGCCATCATTAAAATTAAAATTCTCTATTAATCCATGTTTTCATGGCAGCATTTCTGGAGTTATGTTATCTAAAGCCAGGGTGCCTGATTAGCATGGAGGGGGTTGGTGTTAAGTCAATAGAAATTGCAGGTACTAATTGAAAACAGACACTATCTGGTAAACTTGCACAATAATTAATGTCAATAATTAATCAAAGCACAACATGCAAATCAATATTACACAATAAAGTACTAGCCACAACAATCTCCAAATTTACATCTATGGCCACCATATTATTTTCCTATATTATTGACAGGTCAATGTCACCTGCAACAGTTGTAGCAAATATGCAAAATAAACAAACCTGCATGGTTAGCTTGCCTGAATATAGGTTATTGTTATCCAGTATTTATATAAGGCCGACATATTACGCAGCACTGTACAAAGTCCATAGTCATGTCACTAGCTGTCCCTCAAAGGAGCTCACAATCTAATGTCCCTACCATAGTCAAATGTCTTTTAGTACAGTCTAATGTCAATTTTTGGGGGGAAGCCAATTAACCTAACCGCATGTTTTTGGAATGTGGGAGGAAACTGGAGTACCCTGGGGAAACCCATGCAGACACAGGGAGAACCTGCAAACTCCATGCAGATAGTGTCCTGGACGAGATTCGAACCTGGGACCTAGTGCTGCAAAAGCCAGAGTGCTAACCTCTGAGCCACCGGTTAATACCAAAAATGTATGCACAGGCATCCTCAGAGGAGCCTTTCCTGCTACAGTTGGTGCAGCAATTGTATGGTTTGCAATCAAATCTGAACCCCTTATAAAAAAATCTTTTGTCTACAGCCATCTTTAGTGTGCCGCAGCCCAAAATCTAATACTAATGCAACTTTACAAACATAACTAATTTCATGGTCCTGTACCTGCGAGTTCTGTGTTCAGCCTCCTTTAGGATGTAACTAGGCAACTTATCCATAGAATTCTAATGTAGGGAAAAAAAATATAAAGATGAATCATAACTTGTAAGCCCCTGACATATTCCAATTAAACTTTATTACATACTTTGACATATAAGGCCTGATTTTTAAAAGCTCTCCAAGGCTGGAGAGGATACACTTTGATCAGTGAACCTGGTTTAATACAATTATTATTATTATTATTATTATTATTATTATTAATATTAATAAACAGGATTTATATAACGCCAACAGATTATGCAGCGCTGTACATTAAATAGGATTTGCAAATGACAGATGAATACAGACAATGACACAGGAGGAGGAGAGGACCCTGCCCCGAAGAGCTTAAAAACTAGGAGATGGGGGAAGTATGACACAATAGGATGAGTAGTGGATGATCCAGCACACCTGGAACAGATCTGGTCCAGGATTCAAAACATTTGCTAGCAAATAGCAAATTACTTAAGAAATCCATTCCCGGTTTGCTGGATCACCCAGCTTCACTGGTGAAAGTATATCTTCTCCAGTCAACTTTAATAAAT
Source organism: Pyxicephalus adspersus (assembly GCF_032062135.1). NCBI lineage: Eukaryota > Metazoa > Chordata > Amphibia > Anura > Pyxicephalidae > Pyxicephalus > Pyxicephalus adspersus. Next base: position 13,422,146 of record NC_092866.1, on the reverse strand, counting down.
CAGACCCATAGTGCCCATATTGTCAATATGAGACAAAAAGACAGCTGGAGAAGGAGAGCTACAGACTTTGGTATTTGGATTTTTATGAAGTAAATTGTAAAAATGTAAAATTACCAAATCTTTAATGGTCACTCTACAGCTGTAGCAGAGCAGATGCACAATGTCTTGGGTCCCAGTAACACTGAGAAGAAAATAAAAACTTGTGAATAAACACACTAAAAACAACAAGCAGCATCTGAGTAAAATAAGGAACAAAGGCACACCATGTACAGAATTAGATAATATCAATCTATAAAAAGACATGTGAGGAACAAATATTGTGCAGACTTAAATACAAACTGGCACACTAGCAAGGTAATAGCCACTGAGCTCATATAAAAGTAATACTGCTCATAACCCCCCCCCCCCCCCCCCAACATGCCAATTTTTTAATATTCTTTCTGATTTTGGTTTGGTATTTGGGCATACATCATACAAAATTATATTTGTCTAGGAGAAGGGTCAGATGTGCTGGAGGTGTCTCCAGCCTGACTACACTACAATTGTGCTGAGGACAATATTACTGGTGGTGAAGAATTTGTCAAGTTCACTAAAGGTGCCAGTTACCTGTTTGTACAGGATGCAGATTCCTTACAGCATTGACCTCCATTGCAGCACTGCTTCTCAGAATCCTTTGCAGAAGGAACATTTTTCAATGATTTCTTCTCTGACAGCTGCTGAGACTTTTGTGTCGCAAAAAAGGCAGAGGCAGGACCTGTAAAAAAAAAAAAAAATAATAGGTAAACATATTGGGTTTCACTTACTACCATCCTACTCCCCCCCCTAAGTATTACTAATAATATATTGTATGTTATGACAGAATATATTGGTGATAAACAGAATTATGTACAGACTGTTGTAAATGATGAAGATATTAGAGCAGGGGGGATTTTTTTATTAAAAAGTACACCTTACAAAATTGACAGGATAATAGACGGGTGACTTCTAGGTAAGAGTAAACTACACAAAAAACATGCCTATAAAGTACAGCTTTTCTGAGAATAGAAGCACACGAAAATAGGTGGGGTTGAAGACCTTACGTTCTTTTTGTAAGTAGAGCCTAATGTGAGCTGTCAAAAATGAAATCGGTTATTACAAAATCACAGATGTCATTTATGACTTACAAAAACCACTAGCTGGCACTGCAGCAATTGGATTATACCTGAGTTATGATAGTAAATAGTACTGGAGCATGTTTAGAGAAAGTCTTAGTACCTACACACACACAATAGATAGGAAAATAAAATATTCTTATTTGGACATTCCTGGGTGAAAAACTAAATAAATATTTATTAAATAACGGTAAAGCAACAAACAAAAACAAAACCTGTAAGGGGTTTACACCAAAATCAACATCATTAAATTCTATCCAATCTCACCAGTGTGCGTGTCCAATGTGCACATACAAAGCAGACACTTGTCCTGTTGGTTCTTTGGTTGGGTTGTGTCTGTCCTCGAGACATGAAGCTTCTCACTGGTTCTATGGCAGCAAAAAAAAAAAAAAAAAACAGGGCACAGTCTGAATATTTTGGAGACGCTGTACGTATGGGCTTTTATTATTTTTAACTTGTAGTCCTCTCTCACCTGTACACTGTACTGACTGTGGAAGGGAAGTCTGCTTGTAGTTTAGTTATGAAGGATTCAGACAGATGCTGGATGCTGCTATTTCCAGAAGCCTGGGGTAAACATAAAACGTAGGAATTAACAGCTGTCAGTTGAGAAAACTACAGGATTCTATCCACTTCCCACAGGGAAACCATGCAATGGCATTTTGTTTTACAATGGGAATTGTAGTCTAACTTTCGCCAGATCCTCCCAGGGAAAGCCGTAGAACAGTCCTGCAAATCCCTAAAGAGAAAAATCTGCACCACTTCCCAGATCCTCTTGCAGAAAGCCTTGCTACACCTTTGCAGATCTTCCCAGGTAAAGCCATGCTTTCAGAGAAGAACCTTCTGTTTTACACTGGGAAAGATGTGCTAAAGATTTCCAGATCCTCCCAAGGAAAGCAATGCTATAGCTTCCCAAATCCTCCCAAGGAAAGATGTGCTACAGCTACCCAATTCCTCCAGGGAAAAGTGGTGCTATGCGTTGCCAGATCCTTCCAGAAAATGCACAGATCTTCCAGGACAAAACCAAAGCACCGCCCTCCGAATCCTTTAATCTAAATATGTGAAACACCTTCACAGGTTCTCTAGCAGAATGTTTTTCTACATCTTCGCAGCACTTACAAGGTAAAGCCATGCTTTGAGAGGAGAACCTTCTGTTTTAGGTTCCAAGTACCTCCTGGGAAAAGTCATGCTACTGTACGCCACACCAGATACTCCCTGGGGAAAGCCATTCTAGATGCTTTGGGGGAAATCCTTGCTAAATCACCCCAGAAACTTCCAGGGAAACCAGGGAAATCATTTTTTGGCATACTCTCAGACACATTATATACATTGCCCAGGGTCTCCTAAGCTTTAAAATGTGATAACATGTCTGTACCTTAGTGTCCAATGCTGGGATGAAGACAGATGGCACATTAAAAAGTCTGTTATAGAAGGAAATTTCTTTTAAGGAATAATCTCTCATAGGACGCACAATCACCACATCCCCATAACGATTATCAGAAAAACCCTGTACAGAAGAGGGAAGAAAACAGGATGTTAAAAATGAATAATGTTAATATAGAATAGACACATGGTGCATACTATGCACAACAAATTCTACAAACCAGTGATCATGTGCTCAAAAGATGTGTACTCCCTCAACAATTTTGGCCAGTGACACATTCACACTATATGGCCAATAAGAAGCGAGAGAGACAGACTGCCATGTGTCCACTGCAGTTCAGGCTACTATTTGCACAACTTGCCATGGATAATATGCTACATATTATTATAAGGACACCTAACATTTTAGGTAAAAAGTTATGGAACAGTGATAACAAGATTACAAGAAAGTGCTATTGAAATGTTTTATATATAAAATGACCACAGATCAACAACCATTAGCTCATTATCTGTATTTTTTTTTTGGTGTATACATACCTCCAAACCCCCACCCACATACTCTGATTGGTTGGTTTTTCTGTTTGTTCACCCGTCGCAACGTGTCAGAAAAACATGGTCATTTCAATAAGCCTACATAGGCTGAGTAAAAAGGTTCTCATTCATTATACTGTATAGACTATATTAGACTGGCTCTCTATACAAGAAACAAAAGTAAAAGCATTACTTATACACTTATACTGTGTTATATTTGTTACATTTTACATTCTAAAGCAACTACTAGCCTTTTCTGATTTGTTTCACTTTCTTACTTTTTGAGCAAGGGGTTATATAATGTGTATACTATTTTATGATGTGTACACAGGATGACCAGCATTTGTCCTTGTAATGTTCTCTGTAGTGACATACAATACACTCACTGTATCTAGAGGCAGAAAGGCTCCACGTCCCAGGGAAATATTGCTGAGTAGACGGACAGCCAGACGCGTACAACTTTCTCCACTCATCACTTTGGAGTACCCGTGTGTACGTGCCACATGCAAAATTAAATGGTTCCTGAAAAAAATAGGAAATGCAACTTTTACATTTGAAATACCTATGTGCATTTATAAATGATATTTAAAGAATGTGTTTTTAGTTGCGGCTAACTTCTATAAAATGTTATATTCCTAATATGCTAAACCTCTAGTTTCAATACTTATGTCATAATAAACATGCAAGTTAAAAAGCTTGCATAAATGTCAGAGTTAGTAACCAGAAGGTTTCCATGCTGCATTCAAGATGAGTTAAAGAATTCATGTCTACACTTGAGTCCTGCAGCACAGTGATGAAACTTACTTACCGTAGCAAATGCAGCAGCTCTTGTTTAGCAGTCAGTGTTTTGGCAGAGTTGAACATATCTCTTAGTGCTGCGGTGTGTTCGGCAGCTGGACGGCTGAATGCTGCAGATTGGCTACATTCTACTGATGAATTGTCTGCAATGTGAATCTGCGTCAACCTGTCTGCGGCATCCGATACCCCATCCTCTGCCTGTGCTTTCTGCTGTCCCAGAAAACTGCCCACCGCCTGCTTGTAGCTCCCATCCCGCTTAGGGATCTCTGCGAGATTCATCTGAAGCATGGTTTGGGGCAGAGTGAAAAGCTGCAGAGAAAAAAAAGTAAGACAATCAAAGTACAGCTGCAAGTAAAACCAGAAGTATTGTACGTGCTTTACAGAAAACACTGCACTTGTGCTAAATACAGAAAACCTGCTCCACCCCACAGCTGAAATACAAATCCTAAGAGAAATGTTGAGCAGCTTAAATCTTTCAAGTAAAGCTGTATTGAGCTGCAGCATCTTCTCACAAAATTTGGAGTACCCATTCCTAGGGAACTCAGTGGCAGAAGGATAATATTACCTCTTGCTTGGGAAACAATTATCAATGTGTTTTACTTAAATTAATCCAGCCGTTTAAAAAATCATAAGTAAGTAGGAGAACATTAAGGAAGAATCTGGTTTCTATGGGCAACAAACACATTTCTTTGATATACAATATTCTGCTACAATTAAATCTGTTTCGTAAAAAAAAAAAAAAAACATCAAATTTACATGCTTGAGAAAGATTAGTTTGATATTAATAACAATTGTTAAATTGTGTTTTAGGATTCGAGCTTACCTGCTCCAAGGACAAAATATGAAATGGGAATGAGGTTGCTTTTAAAATGTTCTCTATTTCAGACATGGTCCGTTCCCTGTCCTCCCAGCTCTGATTACACACCGCACCTTCTATAAAGGAAGAAAGAGAGAGGACATTTGTAGTGTAGGGCTTGCAAGGGGTAAATTTATACCTAGCTGTGAAATGCAAAGTAATTCATAGATCAATTGTTTTGTTGTAGTCTGTTAGTTCATATACTCCATTAATAAGTTATGTTCAACTACTTGTGCAAAGTTTTTGTCCTTTTGTTTGGTCTTGAAACCTCAAAAATGTTACTTTCTTTCTCATTTCACTAACACAACAGCATGAAAACCAAGAGTACTCAGTGAAAAACATGGTCATGCTAAGCATAAAATCTGTACGGCTAGACATTGACAGATTTAGACATACCCAATATACTCACCATCAATGAATAGGATTCCAGGTATGAAACGCAGCTTCTTAGGAGCATCACGGCTTAATCCCTGGAAGATACCAAACAGTATACAGTGTCACAAAACAAGAGATCAGTTAAGAACACTAACTCAGTACACTAACTCTTTCTCCAAAATTACAAATCAATGTGATCACAATCATGTGATATGTGTACATAGCCTAGAACAATTTTGTTTTTTGGCTATTGTAGATATAGGCGATCTGTCAACAGAGTTATCTGGAAATATAAGCACAAAATGTTTACCTCTTGAACCTGCTGAACCATTGCATTAGATGACGGCCCACCCGAATATGCCAAGAGAACCTGAAAGCAGATAACATAAAACCTTGGGAGTGGACAGTCACAAAGTGATCAATAACCATGTTCAAGTTTTAAAGGAACATTTATTACCCCTGGTAACATTTTGACTTTACCCAGCTATGTGTGTGATATTTAAAGTAGATCTTAGATCATGATGAATAGTTGCATAATCAATTAAAATGCCTGCTTTTTACATAACCTCTGGTGCTAAGAATCCTCTCCAGATTGAAATATTGTCTGGGCCATTTGGGGTGTGTTGGAGAATGTGTTTCTAAGTCCCAGTTTTAAATACAGCATTAGACTTAGATCCTCTAGAAGCTGAGACTAAAAGAGAACCTGTTGTTATTTTGTTCACCTCGACAACAATCTTTTCATAAGATTATATGTGGATTTGTTATGATACTGGGCACCTCTATCTTAGATGTTTCAGTAGTCTCAGAGCTGTCACTCTCTAGTATTCCCCTACCCTCCTCCCCCATAAGCTATATAAAAGGATAAGGTAAGGGAAAGGGACAGGAAAAAACAGCACAGACAATATTAAGACATTCCCAAAAGTGGACAGAGCTATGGAGGAGGCTGTGCTAGGGAACAGATTCTTCCTATATTAATCAAATTTGCTAACAAGTTCTAAGGTGCATTGCAAGTCAATAAGAAAACAGTTTATGAAAAGGACAAACACTGCAACAAACACTTAAGGTACTCTATTTTTCTATGAATTGCCTCGAATTAGTTAGGTTGATGACAGGGTCTTTTTATGTATTATGGTTTACCTAGCATGACTTTACCAAGATCTGCTGGTTATAAGCATTTCGGCTTCATGAAGAAAGTGACTGCAGCTACATAAAACAACCCTTTAAACTGCACCGTATATAAATAAAGACATTTTAACATGGATTACTTTCCTAAAGGGCCCCAATTTTATTTACTGGAGTTCTGTTTTAAAATGGTTTATAGCAGACATGTACCTAATATTTACAGTTATGCTTCCAGCATTTTAGAACCGTATATAAGTGGTACTGTATTCTCCTTCACCTCTATCTAGAATGGCTGAAAAACAACAATAATCTCAAGTGTTTTCCTCTTGCTTACCTTTTCTCCTGGAAACACCACTCTGTTTTTGCCCAGCATAGCTCGGAACTTGTGCACAAAGTATTCTTTGAAGCAAGACCTATAAAAGATGTTTTGGTAGGTTACTGACAATAACAACAAACACTATTTCATTACACCTACCCCCCCATACATGTGTGTCTCCATTGTGTGCAGACTCCACCATGCTATCCTGCTGCACCAAAGAACATATAGCAGCTTATTACCAGCTCATAATCTGCAGCAGAGTAACTGCTAGCATGTACAGATGAAATCACCTCCCAATCTCCTGCATAGTGGTGGGTCCAGGGTACATCATGACTGGTATCATGTCAACATCATGTATGGTAATTAATGAATAGTTGAAGGTAGAAGAGTTGAAACCTTTGATATTGCTAATTTTCTGGTTGGCTAGGTTACCATACCAGTGTCACAATTTCCATTTTATTGTATTCTATAGAAAACTAAGTAACAGAAGGTAAAAAAAAAACTGTGCTATTTCCTCTCATTCTTGTATTGTTAAACTTAAAGTTAAAAAATTTATTCATGTATGCCAAAAAAACTTCTCTGTTTGCCTTGATTTTGAACTATTTTATTCTATAGGTAATTAACAATTGTTTAAACTAAAATAAATGCATTAGAACCTGTAGAGAGATCATTTCTGTTGCTCATATAGTGCAAAGTAGAAGACTCCAATACCTTTGCCCTCTGCAACAGCCATATTCACCTTTCCTCGCTCCTTAACACAAAGTTAAGCTGTGCGAGCTTCAAACTGACTTCCTTGAGATTTCACAGGGCCAATACCTCCGTACTTCGGGGCAGGAGTGAGTCACATGCTCATCTATACCTGGAAGTGCTGGATATATAAACTCTCCTTAGGAGTGTAAGGAGAGCAATGAAAATGGAATAAGTGTTAAAATAAAATGTTCCTGACAGAAGGTGAGAGAGATTGAAGCGACTCACTTATTTTGCCCTGTACAGGCAAGGAAAAGAGAGACAAGATTACATTAACACAACCTACATCTGTGCCTTACAAACTCTTTTTATAATATCTAAGGCTGGGTCAACATGGATGGTTGTAAAAACGCATGTAAGCCTTCCTACCATATGCATACATATGCTCAAAAACGTGCCTCAAGGAAACGACCTGGTGTAGCCCATTGGAATGCATGGGAATTTCAAACATGGGCTTTTAAATATTTAAATATTTGACAATATTCACGTACCTGCAGAAGGCATCTCCTACACGAATGATTAGGACAGCCGATGCTTCCTTGCATTTCATACATGTTTGGCCAATGCTGCAAACAATGTTTAAAAAGAAAATGAAATTTAATTTTCAATAGAATTCTCTCATGATGCCCACATAAACCCAGAATAGTTTAATTGGGTGTGTTTTCTTAAAAAACATTTTTCTATTTTTTGGCAAATGTTTTTAACCCTGCACCAGATCCATTCCAGGTTTGCTGGGTTACCGAGGTTTTAATATATCAGGCTCAAAGGTTTCAGCAGGATTCTGTAGAGATGCATTGTTTATGCTGCAGCATTCCACCATTACTCTCTACATTTGTATTTTTGGAGTTTCAGGTTGTTATAAAATGTCGAAATGATCATAGATTTCAACATTGTAAATGATATTTTATTGAAAACAAATTAAAAATCTGACTTTCCTAGCACCTATTTAGATATATAAAACAAAAAGAAAAAGTTTTATCACACTATAGGAGGACCAAGAAAACAAATACCTGTTGTTCCTGAAATGAGATCTTTTATTTTTCTTCTTCTTGTAAAAAGATGACAATGTGAAAAAAGAATATACTCATCTCCCTTAATGACTACACTGTCAAATACAGAAATGTATGGCTAAACTATGTAGCAATACTTACAAGTGCGTCACTTTCCTGATACCACCCCCCACCAGAATATTTACTTTACAAAAGAGGGTAGACAACCCTTTTATGTAAGGTAAAAATTACCTTTTTTCGGAGGGGGGGATAAAGACAGAATGGGAGTGCAGAGCCTCCTGGGATATTCACGTCACGCATCCTGGGAAGGTTCTGTTTTTTTTCTCAATGGGTTCAGCACTTTTTTTTTTCACATTTACAGTGGGCTATGTCAACTGATCATGCGCCGACACATTGCGAGACCAGGTGATGTAGGTAGAAGCTGGAAGACAAAAAAGGAACATGGCAGCGCCTGGTGCTTACTCTGTGTCTGAACGAAGGCAGAATATAGGATAGCGTGGGACCCAATCTAAGAAACCTTCAGAGGGATTGAGGGCTCTACAGAAGTAAAGGTGAGGTTTTTTTTTTTTAGTTTACTTCCACTTTAACCACCGTGGTATGAATACTAAGTATTTTTAAATGTAAAACCGGTACATTTAAAAATACTTAGTATTTTAAATTTCCCGCCTCCCAGCTGCACTGACCCACGCAGATATCCGGCCAGCATCTGCTTCTAGCCTCGTGTCCTCAACGTTCACGCAATGGCTGGCATTGCCAGGGAAAGAAGATGCCAGGCATCGCTGGAGGACACAGTGGGCACCGCTTACCAGGTAAGTTTAAAAACTCCCTGGCAATTTAACCCCCAAGTGTGGCTCAGGGTTACCGATTTTGGTACTGAAAATTAACCCCGAGCTACACTCCGAAGGAGGTGAGGACACAGCAGGAGATGAGGGAAGATTTCTCACTAGTTGTCACCATGTCTGTATTGGATTGTTTTCCCTCAATTTGTGTTCTGGTGGTAACTCAAAATTTGGAATTTCCTCACACTTCAGTTTTGGTGACAATGGTGAAAAGGGCAAATTACAATTGTTTTTCATATTAATATTACTATTAGTAATAATAATAATAATAATAATAAATGGTTTATTAAGCGCCAACATATTACACAGCGCTGTACATTAAATAGGGGTTGCAAATGACAGACAGATACAGACAGTGACACAGGAGGAAAGGACCCTGCCCTGAAGAGCTTACAATCTAGAAGGTGGGGGAAGTAACACACAATAGGAGGGAAGGTATTGAGTGATGGGAAGTAGTGAGGGTTTCAAAAGACAGAATAAGACAGGTAGGCAAGTTTGAAAAGATAGGTTTTGTGTGCTCTTTAAATGAGCAGAAAGTAGGAGCAAGCCAAATAGGATGAGAAAGACCATACCAGAGAGTAGAAAAGTCTTGGAGCCATGCGTGTGATGAGGTTATGAGTGAGGAAGTCAGTAATAGGTGATTGTTATGTATTTATATAGCTCTATTACACAGGACTTTTCATTGTTTATAATCATATCACTAAATGTCCCGCGGAGCAGCTCACAATCGAATGCTCCCACCATAGTCCTATGCACCGTTTTAGTCTGAGGCCAATTTTGCAGGAAAGCTGAACCACACCAGTATGCTTTTGGGATGTGGAAGTTTTGGTTTTAGATATACTTTATTTTTCTATAACAAAAGTAACACAAAGTATTTTAAATACTACATGCACTGGTGAATTTATCCTTTTTTGAACCATCTATTCAACCCACAACTGCCCTCAATAAATATGGCGGTAAGTCATTCTGTCAAAAGTGTCAACAGTTTTGTAAACATATTATTATTATAGCCATGAAGAAATAATGTCTTAGCAGATATGATTGACTTAAACATGCTTTTATATTTTTAGTTTGAAACACTCGCCAATTTCTAGAATACTGTTGTGAAAAAAGGTAGTTTTGCCCTTAGTTAAGATGGCGGACGCCCCACCTTCCTCCCAGAGTAGTGTTATAATAGACAATGGGTATATGTGTTAGCGCTAAGATAAATATTTGGATATAATGAGTACTCATGTTGTTTATTTGAGATAATAAAGGCTGCAATTTTCTTATTTTGAGAATTAGGAAGGCCTGGCGGGTCTCCATGGTGACGCGTGGCGCTGAGCCGGTGACGTCACCGGGCCCGGGGTGATGACGAGCAGTGTTTATGTCCCGCTGCAGCCGCTGAGGTGACGGTGCCGCGGCGGTCATGGCAATGTTCCGGAACCTGGTGGCTTCAGCCCAACACCGACAGCATCAGCAACACCAGAGCCCGGCCGTCCCGTCCTCCGCCGACAGTCTAGAGACACAGTACGGCTGCCCCATTTGCCTGGAGGTCTACTACAAGCCCGTGGCTATCGGCAGCTGCGGACACACGTGAGTGAGCGGGCTGAGGGGCCACACTGACCGGGGGGAACATAAGGGCCGAGGGTGATGTGTGAGACGGCACCCAGCACCTCAGGTTTATCTCCATGGCATTGTCTGGCCCTGGTGCCCATTGACAAAGTGCTGTCAGTGGGTTTAAATAATAAAGAGAGCTAGTCATGACTGTGATTATGGAAAAATATTAATTGCCGGTTTTATTTATTTGTTCTGGCCTCCTAAAATCTGCCACCCCATCTAAATCAAGGCTCAACAATGTATCATGTTGCAGCCAACCAGTGCTTTTGTTTCCACCTGGCCTAGGTGACAACGCTCACTCCCAGTACTGTATTTATGGAGCAGAGTTGTCACCTTAGGAATGGAAGTGTGCTAAGACTGCAGAATGCCTCCACGTTCCTGCTTTACATTGACATTGATTGAAAGAACAATGTTTCTGTGTCAGTAAATACATCTGCATTCCCCTCTCTATGCAAAGATTAACACGAATGAATGCATCCTGCAATTGCATTATTCCAGAAATTCCAGGGGTGTCAAATTTTGGCCCGGGGGCCGAATTTAGTTCCTAATGTCTTTTTTTTTTTTTTTGCCCCCAAAGGAATCCTAAATATGAACTGCATCCGGCCCGTCACTGCATTGTAATAGCGCCGCTACTACAATTCCCGCACTTTTGCTTGAAATGCAGGAAAACCACAATTCCCGCATTTCCAGCACTCTCCCTCAGCTGTACTTTTTCTTGCTACTCCAAGGCATGGACTTGAATGGTTGGATTTTCATTGAAGAATATTGTTATTATTGTTAGTCTGTGCAAAAAGGTTACCATTGAAATTTAACTCAGAAGGCTACAAATAGTATTAATAAATAAAATAATAAAAAAAAAAAATGTTATGCCTCTTTCTCTATTATAAGCTTGTTTCAGATTGAGTGTGAAGCAAAACCTCTTTGTTACCATATGAAAAGGGTTTATATCTAATAAGAAGGAAAAACTTCATCAATTTTTTCAATAATTTTTAAGGTTGGCCCGTGACTTTGTCTAAGTTTTTAATTTTGGCCTCCTGTGTATTTGAGATTGACACCCCTGCTTAAGTGTTTTTCATCAGGTCATGTGACCTGCCTAATGTTGTCTGTGGATGGCCCTTGGCTCCCACTTGTCAGGTTACCTCCCAACTGTGTATCCTCCACCCAAACCATGGAGTTTTTGAGGTCATGTGACCCCAGTTCATTAAAATGGGAAGCAAGGGAGAACAAGACGGGAATCTCCCAGGACAACAAATGGCAGCATGTGCAGGCAAATGGCAACGCTCTGTGGGCCGATCTTCCCTCTGTCACTTGTCTGCATATGTGATGGGGAAGTCTAAGCTACTGGCAGGATCACCAGTTATTCACGTTTTTTGGAATTGTTTGGAAACTTCTTATGCTGTTCAAGTTTATTCTGCATTCCAAGAACTTAAAAAGTTAAAAAGCTTCAAGGTAAAATTTGGGATGCATTGACCTAATTGGGATGCATTGAGCTAATTACAAACAATGCAAAAAAGATTATGGAGCCTAGACATTCACTAACTTCTGGAGCAAGCTGTGCTTTGATATGCAAAAAGAAACAACTGCAGAGTTTGTATTGGTCATTAAAGAGTTACAAGATGTTACGGATCAGCTCTTAATATCACCCACAACCTCTGTGTTTAGCAAAAGATTTCTTCTGCAAATCTTATGATCCCTCCCACCATTAAGCCTCCGTCCTGCTCGAACGAGCAGGGAAGCCCCATTCGCATCTAGGAGGCGTCCGTATGTCGGATGTACTTTGCTTTGCAGATCATCATCTGATCCATCCCGTCTGTGATACTCAGTTTGGTTGTCAGAATTTCTACTGACTCCACTTTTATGTTGACATGTTGTATGTGGTCACATACTGTATCTGTACGTGGTTACTTTCCATAATTAAGCGCTGTCTCGATTCTTGCTGTCTGCTGTCTTTACAGCTGTTTACTGTCTGCTCTGTCATTTCCACCAATAACTGGATTAGTAGTTCAGGCCGTGGCTAAAGCATTCATGAAGTCTTCCCTATATACTTAGAGATGTCTGTACACCCTGATTTCCTTGCTATAAAATATATTGACCAGAATGTATTTGATATTTATTTATTACCCTAACAAAGAGTTATTATTTCTGGCGATCACAAAGTATCTTTAATAAGTTAGGAGTAGGCAAGTGTCTGATCAGTGAATCGGTTGATATAGGTTACAGTATAAGAACATACGTGTGATTGCTAATGTTTCCTGTGTGTATAGAATGTTTTTGTTGTTTTTCCTGTCTCCAACTAATGTGGGTTTGGTACCATTTTCAGGTTTGATACTTTGAGTCTGATTTAATTTAGCTCTCAAGGGCTGGAGGGGATACACTTTCATCAGTGAAGCTGGGGGATCCAGCAAACCTGGAATGGATCTGGTCCAAGATTCATAACATTTGCTAGCAAACGGCAAATATTATTAAACACGATTTATATAGTGCCAACACATTACACAGCGTTGTACATTAAATATCTTTGAAGAAACCCATTCCAGGTTTTCTGGATCATCCAGCTTCACTGTTAAAAATGGATCCTCTCCAGTCTTGGAGAGCATTAGTAAATCATTTGGCTAAGTAGCATTCCCACGTGTGCTTAGAACATCCTCAGGTCATCGCTTGCATTATGCATTTCAGTAAGTGCGATGCAAAAGGTTACTTTGTGTTATATAATTACACTATAGTGAAACTTCAATCAAACTTCAAATTCTTCTACTTTGAAAATACCTCAGTCAGGCAAGTGTTTATTTCTTAAAGGGACAGACCATGTCCATCCTGTAAGAACTTTTCTCTATCTGATAGCTGCCCATCTCGGGGTTAGTTGCAAGGGAATTAAAGGAAGAAGATGGCACAGAGCAAGGAAAAGTGAGTAGTGCGGATTTAGTTCTGCTAGCAGATGCCCCAAACCAGCACAATTGGAAGGTGACCTAACCAGCAAGAATCGAGTGATCGAACTTGCCTCTAATCATGAACTTCACTTTACTGCGTTAAGCAGAGCCTGCTGATTGACATTCCACAGGTTCTGCACAGCAGTCTGCATTTTATGAGTAAACCCCAGGCCATAGCGTGAAATACCTTTGTTGTATATAGACATCAAGGAATAAAGGAGGATTTGTGTTTGGGTGAGGGGGGCAGAAAAAGGAACCTGTTGCTTCCAGCATTCATAGGCAACGAAACGAGTTCATTAAAGTTTAATTTTATATATATATATGTGTATTTTTTCACTGCTTACTGCAGGTTTTATTGTAAACATTGATTTTCACACATTTAATAAAACCAACATAAGGATTGTTTGCTTTTAAGTGGATGTCAAACTTTATACATAATTGATAACATCTAGAAAGAAATACTGAAATTTCTTGTGTAGAAATATCAGAGCCGTTTCTCCATTTTACGCAAGTGAAGTTTATGCAATTGTCTTATGATTTTGTTATATTATCTGTTCTCTGTGATCCTTGCTGTTCCTCTCCTTTATGGTGCTGCTGAGGGTATTGTTTGCATATTTAAGACAAGACAAACTTTATTACAATAGTTAATCTTATATAGCACAGTCAGCAATTGCTACTTATCTCGGCATTATTTGAGATATGCTTAGCAAGTTGGTCTTTGTTTGTGTATAATTGCTGCCTGTCTCTTGTATCAGACGGAGATATAATAAACCACATTTCCCCTTCTAGTGCTCAGATATGATTGTAATTTCCTTTATTTTAATTTCTGTTTTTGTTATGCAAGTACTGGCCCATCAAATGTATTTTCCCTGCTGTGTAAAAAAGAATCTAAATACACAATTAGCTGAAGGTCTTCAAATCTTGCGTCCAATCTTCCACTTTTTTTGTCGGTTTTAAAAAGTAAAAAAAAACCTTTTTATTTTTCAGCAAAGGAAAAGGTAGACCTGGGTATGTTTTAAATAATATAAAAAAAAAAGAAAGGCTCTTTTGGCATAAAAATTATACAAGTTTACTTATAACATATGTAAAAATAAACAAACTATTCCATTAAACAATGATTCTGCAAAGCAGAAAGCCCGTCATGTAGTTCTGCTAGATAATAGGATGTTCAAAGTTGCATAAATGTATAATGTCTCATTTTTGACACGTTTCGCCTAATTTGGCTTCCTCAGGGGAATATGGAGACCTGGCTAGCAGAGCTATAAATGTCAGAAAGTGATAGACATTATTTAATATGTAATATATAATAAAGCAAAAAATATCAATATCAGAAAAATGCAAATGTACAATGTGAATAATAAACAAAATGATATAATGTTATCGTTTATGTTAATCGAAAATGGTTTTCAAGGATCAAAAAGATCAGTATGAAGGGGTTACCGTATATTAATATAGATACACTCAATTGCATCTGGAAGTTGTAATTACTTACATTTTGGTTGCAAGAGTGGTGTCAAAATTTAGGTATAGATTCTTGGATGTAATAATTGTAGAATGTGTGAAATAATAGAATATATCTAATGAGAAAAAAAATATTAGTACTTTAAATAATTAGAGGTTTAGTCAGTTGTATGAGAATGAAAAATGCAACTTACATTCACGTATAAGCATCCAGTAGCCACCAATAGGTATGGTAGTACTGTAGTATTCAAAGAACATATTAGGCATTTTATTGCTTGCTGGAAATACTGAAGGGGGGGGGCGAAAGGGATAAGGAGTTTGTTTAAATCATAGTTTCTTAATTTGACTTTTGTCAAATTGTACGTTTTTAAAAAGTCACACTTTCATGATTGCAAAAGGAACAATCCCAATTTATATAACTGTTGTTGTGGGATCAGTCCTGGGTAATAGATTACGGTTTGCTATAAACTATGTTGATACAATGAAGATTCTAGGGGTTAAGACAAAATTTTTTTTTATAAGTACTCAAAAGCAAAAAAAAAGTTTCAGTTGTATAGTGCAGTGTGTACTCACGTTTAAATTATCTAATGGAAGAATATGAGCTAAGATTGGATGTAATTTGCCACTTGAAGGATTTGCTGTCAAGAATAGTGAAGTGTATAATAAGAACGCGTGATAATTGTATACAAAGGGGATATATTAGGAATAGACCCAGCTCTCTTTGCTTAAGAAGAGTTAATGTAATTGATCACCTGCAGCCACAAAGAAGCATTTCCTGAGTTTCCATTCCCCTTTATTTGTCATAGGG
>NC_092866.1:13376907-13405731 GCF_032062135.1 Pyxicephalus adspersus | reverse complement strand
TTTAGCCCCAGGCTGTCATCCCACAGACCGCTTATATGTAATTATTACCAAAGGAGAGGAAGATGGACCTGTGGTGTTAGCAGACTGCAGAATAGAAGCTATGTATAAAGCATTAAAGGGTAAATTAATACTTGAAGCTGTGTCTACAACATGACAAGCAGAGCGCAAAGGACTAAATCACCATTATTGCCTGTGGTCTCCCTGCAGCTGATCTTTTCCCCGTTACTGACTTACCATGTTGTTGTTCTGCAAGTTGTCTCTGTATGAAGGCATTCATCTAGATAGATGCAGGACTTCCTAACGTCAGAACCTCTAGCAAGGAGAACAGTGAGGAGCATAGAAGTGACATCAACAAATCATCTTCTAAATCCTATTAGCAATCATACGCAGGAGTGCCTTAGATCTCATGCTGCAGATACACAGCTATAAAGGTGTGAGCACAGGAGTGCCTAGGCCACTTTATATCAGTTGGTGCACTGTTATATTTCAAGAGGTATTCCAAAAGATAAATTGTTGGGTACCTTTCCAACATGGGGGATCCCTTTAAATACATTTAAGGTGTTTAGGGAACTCTTTCTATAAATACTATATCCACAGCTCATATATTAGTGTGGTGGTCATTATGAATAATGCCTGTTACATTGCTGGCCGTTGTGAATAATGTCACCCTTACAGATAGCCAAACAGATCTTTGGTATCAAACTGAACTGAGTGGTAAAATTTCCCATGGCTCAAAGAGTTTTCAGCAACCTCTGGAGGAACTCTGGTTGAGAAACTACATTGATCAATCCCCATATTTAGACCCCTATCATTGTGTTAGGGTGCAACTACAATGCAGTCACGTAAGTGGATGTAATCCCAAAAATGGGTTTAATGCTTTATTTCTGTAGATTCATTCAGTTCCCCCTTGTTGAGTAAAACATCTCCTGAGTCTAAGGAAAGTTTGCAGCTCAAGTACTGCAGTGGAGCTTTTGTGAACATTTTACTGTAAAAGCAAAATGCTGAACTTGTTATATCTCATACAAAAGCAGTAAATCTGTATTGCTGCTCCAAGATGACTTTTAAAGTTATTCAAAGACTTATGCTGAGAAATACACTGGATAGATCAGGAGCCCAAATCCTGAAATCACACAGAGAAGGCTAGCCATTGCATCTTCCTTATTTCCCTCATGATAAACATTTATTTATCTTTCTTCTTTCAATTTTGTTGTTTTATCTTATCCCTTTGGGTCTATGAAATATACCACTCAAAAAATGTTTTATTAGAGTAAGTTTAAAAAAATATATATATATATTGTGTTTTATCCTAACACAACACTATTACTACCATGTAAAAATGTTATCTCAAACAGCATTATTATTATAAATGTAATAAGGTTCTTGCAGACCTTACATATTTCCTGATTTTCTATAGATACAGTAGGCTATATTGGTCACATGGGAAGGTTCACCTGATGGAGAGAAAAAAGCCTAAAATATTTTCATGGTAGTTCATAAAACCGTAATGGTGTCCCAGTTTTAATGATACATTTGTCTGCATTGTCTGTCATTGCAGACCATTTTTATGACTTCATGGAACGTTTAGACTTTTGTTCTCACTGGCCATGAGGTTGTGGTGTGTTTACCACTTCCCCATACTAGGGAACCGTTGCATCTCAGGAGGTGCTACATGCAGCTTCTCTACTGTGGTAGCCACCCAGAAATCGGGGATGGCAGAGAGAGGTACCAGTATCACTACCATCAGCTGTCAAATGTCCAGATGCTGGATCTTTAAGAATGGTGCGAGTGACCAAGAGGCTTGCTAGGCAGGATTGAGGGTCTGAACCCACGGTTCTTGTGTAAATAACATTTTGCTTTTTAAGAGACAAATGATTAAATTAGTTTTTTTTTTTTAATTGTTGTTTGTTTTCCAGTTGAATTGTCCTAACTGTTGATTTGAGGACTGACTCGACTCCTACAGTTTCTTTCTAAAATTGATCCTTATTGTATAACCTTACAATTTTTACATCTTTCTGCAAAAGTGTCTTAGGACAACCTATTTATTAACATTCTGTGTCTGGTTCTCTTGAAGGTTTTGTGGAGAGTGTTTGCAGCCATGTCTTCAGGTGCCGTCTCCCCTCTGTCCTCTTTGTCGCATGCCTTTTGACCCAAAGAAGGTGGAAAAAGCTTCCAATGTAGACAAACAACTTTCTTCATATAAAGCTCCTTGCAGAGGTTGCAGTAAGAAGGTATGTCATCATAGGTCCCCTATAGTAAAGGTCTAGTGTTTTCAGATTTTTGCGGGTTGGGAGGACCTTTTTCCCTGATCAAAAAAAAAAAAAAAAGACAGAGGTATGATATCAGAAGCTGGGCACCGCTGTGTAGATTGTGGCTGTCAGGTGGCAACAGCAGGGCAACAACAAAATATGGAGTGTGCTTCGCCTATCTGTAGTCTAGTAATGATTATGGTTGTCTTCTCTTCATGGTGCATGTGCATAATGAGTATTAATCATTCATTCCCATTGGTTAGCCTTACTTTTGGAAACCTCTATCAGTCCCTCAGGGTGTGTATTTGCAGTATGAAGAGAAGTCTGCAGGGATCCAGTCAGAGGACAGATCGCTTCATCATGGACCAAGGCATATCTAATCCTAGGTGGTGTGGGGATATATTATACATTTTATTAAAATACAGCTTCACAATAGGTAAAGTTGTTCTTTGTTCTCATTCAAAGTAACGCTGCTGAAATCTGGTTTAATTGTAAAACCATATAAACCTTTTTTCCGACTCACGCTTTGGCATTAAGGCCTCTCTTCGGATGTAGACATAATGTTGAACCAAGTTGCAATACCATGTTAGGTTATACTAATGATTTTTTTCATGAACCTCTTCTAAATTTAAACTGAAACTTCCTTGACTTGCTTTGTTTTTCTAATACAGGTAACTCTAGCAAAGATGAGGTCCCACATTTCTTCATGTGCCAAGGTGCAAGAACAGATGGCCAACTGTCCAAAGTTTGTTCCAGTTGTCCCAACATCTCAACCTATTCCCAGGTACCAATTCCCATCATGTTAGGAAATGAGCTGTGGCATGATGATTTGAACTTTTCAGCTGCTTTGACATTAAATTTATAGGATTGACAACTGGTGGAATACGGGACATGAAATACATTCACAAACACATTCCATGAGCTGGCAATATAGAATAAGCATGCAATAATTCATACATCATTCTCAGATTTCATCCAGTTAACCCACACCTACCTACAATCACTTTAATTCCCCTCTGCCTTATCTGCATGACCATATTGACACTTTTTGATCACTCTCCGATTTTCTCCGGTACAATACTGTTGTCCATTGTGATGGGCTGTCTCTTTGTCTAGTGGGAATGTATGTGAGATAGAAAGGGGGTAAAAAATGAGAAAAGTAAGCTCTATCACTACCAAGGTACACTGGGGCTTAACCAATAAGCTGCTTGCTGACATAAGAAAACCATTTCCCTAACCACACCTTTATGGTCAGGTCAGTGGATTATCGTAATTGTGGTATGATAGACCTACAGGGTCCCAGAAGTTTTCTCATGGGGAATGTTCATCGGAAAGGTTGTATTTTATTCCACAAACGTGGATGATGATGAATTTGAATGTGCATTATGATGTGATGATAATTCTGCCTAAAGGTTTAAATGCTCATAAATGTATCTTGTCTGACTGTCATGTTATTCTAAAGTCTACATTGTTTTTTGGGGTTACTTGAATTTAGAATTTATTCTTTACTTCTTAAGATGAAACGTTAGTAGTGGTAGCCATGATATATACTGAAGCGTTTGTTTAAACACTTCCTAGTATATCACATCCATTTTAAACAACACCTTCAACTATGTTGTTAAATGTAGCATGGATTTTCCACTTCCTGTTAATTTGTAATTTCTAATGTTGTGTTCTAGTAATATTCCAAACCGGTCCACCTTTGTGTGTCCATATTGTGGGGCCCGGAACCTGGACCAACAAGAGCTTGTAAAACATTGCATGGAGAATCACCGGAATGACCCCAACAAAGTGGTACGTACAAAGTCCTAAGAGCTATATATTTAGTACAAGCTGACAACTCTATAGTCACCAACCAAGATAAAAATACAGAAGCTGTTATGGCAGACTGTATTTTAAAGCTTACACCAAGCAGTGAAGACAGGATAAGAAAAAAATCCTGTGGCGATCCCCTTCAAAAACAAGTAGCAATGGCAGGTCTTATGTTTATTTCCTGAGTGGTTTGCTTTAAAGCCCAGTTTATGTTTTCAAGTGAACCTGTACTTTTACCTTTTTCAAGTCTTTTGAAAAGCTTGTTGCTACTTCCCCTTATCCTGCTTGACAGGAGCTTAGGCACTCTGGGCTGTTGTAAGGCAGTGTGGAAAGAATTCCTATCCTTTCCTGACTTACAGCTTTTACAGGGCTCTTTCATGCTTTTTACTCAAATAGTTAAGTTTAGATGGAGGAATACTTACAGTATGTAAAGCTGGGGAGGAAATTGGGTAAACCAAGCTGTGAAGGGTGGAAGTTAAAACGGTCTGTGGATTGCTTCTTTGAGACAGTACAGCTGTGTGAAAATAACGCCTACTGCAGTTGCCTTAATGTCAATTGTTTGCTTTATTGTAAAATGAAGAAATTAGCTACTCCGCGTGTTTTCAAGAACAAGAGCTGCTTTACTTCTGCACTGTCCCCTGCAGGCATATGTGTCGGAGCTCTGACCTGAACCCTAATAAACACCTTTTAAGATGAATTTGTATGCTGATTATCAGCTAGGTCTCCTCATCCAACACTAGTACTTAACATCGCAATTTTCTTCTGGCTGAATGGGCACAAACTCACACAGACACTTTCAAAAAAGGTCATGATTTTGGAGTGGAAAGTTCAACAAGTTCATAAAGGAGTGATGGTCAGGTGTCCACAAATTTTTAGCTATAGAGTGTATGTTCATAGTTACATAATTATATATAGAAGGTCAGGTGGAGAAAGATATCAAGTTCTAGAAATCATCCAGCCTTTTCTTAAAGCAATCTATAGTAGTTGCTGAAACTACTTCCTGAGGGAGCCTATTCAACATTTTCACAAACCTTACAGTGAAGAATCCCTTCCTTATCCAGAGCTTAAACTTCTTTTCCAAAGAGTGCCCTCTTAATAATTTGTTGTTCAGTTGGGCTACAATTAAACTTTATTAATAATTTACTGTTGTATGATGAGTGTACAGTTTGCTTTTAAAATCCCTGCACTTTTGTATGGTAATAAGTGTGTCCGTTAACTCCTAGGTGTGCCCTATCTGTTCAGCAATGCCGTGGGGGGATCCCAGCTATAAGAGTGCCAACTTCCTTCAGCATCTTCTCCATCGGCACAAATTCTCTTACGACACATTTGTGGTATGTATCTCTTTAAAGATTCTTTACCACTTTTTACCATTTGTTGCTGTTTTTAAATTCAATATCAATAAAATACAAATTGATTTATGCTTATTCAGCCCAGTGCAGGGCAGGTCGTCCCTCAAAATGCACTAACTCATGCAGTGGTGGTCAACTTACTAGAAACGGGATCTCAAATGCATGTCCTGACATTCCCAGAGGGCCTTACGTAATACTACGTGTGTATATATAGTGCTACAGAAGATTGTCGGAGACTGCTAACAGACATAGTCAGAGATTAGGCTGTTGGTTGAAGGCTAGAGGTGTTACATAAAACTTCTAGACATTACTGCTATGACATCAACAAACAACGCTTGGTAAAGCAGGGTCTAACACAAAGTTGATCCATTCCTCTGTAAACCTAAATTATCTGTTAGGATAACCCATTATAGTGCCATTTATTTTTACTGCTACAAATGTAGTATTAGTGAAATCTCCATGTTTGCTGAGAAAAGAAACAATCATGTCCAGGTGAATTACTTTACTATGACAACTTCTATCAGAGTGAGAGCAATAATTCTAGGACACTCGAAAGGAAGGGATGCTAATCTACAATCTCTGCTTTTTATCTGACTACCTACCCTGATGTATGCAAATAATTGTAGAAAGAAGAAACGAGAAAGAAAGCCAGGGTATTTGATATAAGGCTATATATTGAAAAAATTATTAGATACAAGTGTGCATACAATAATAGTGGTATTAATAATATTAATAGTGTCTTTCTCGCTGCACAACAACAAAAAACATTTTTTTTTTTTTTTTCCCCCCATCAGCTAGACCCCAAATTTCTATTTATAGCAAATAAACATTCTTGTCCCAATGCTTTTCGCCTCTATTGGTATCCTTAGGGGACTTGGTACAGAGCGTTTGTTCAAAAGGATCAATTGAGTGTTAGAGGTAAGGAAAATGGTTTCAAAGGTGCACTGGAAGTAACACCGTCATTGAGTCTGGAAATGCTGGAATAGTATCCTGTGAGCTGTAACGCGCAGCAGAGGCACTGTGCAGGGAAATGCTGAGGAAACTATTTTTCAATATATAGCCACACATCAAATACCCTGGCCTTCTTTCTCGTTTCTTCTTTCTACATAATTCTAGGGTCAGAACCCTTTGGTAACCTAACTGTGGAAAATTTTGGGTACTGTAGTTTGACATCCACGCAATTATTATTATTAATAAACAGTATTTATATAGCGCCAACATATTACACAGCGTTGTACATTAAATAGGGGTTGCAAATGACAGACAGATACAGACAATGACACAGGAGGAGTAGAGGACCCTCCCCCGAAGAGCTTGCAATCTAAGAGACAAAACGGGATATTATATTATATATGTGTGTATTAAAATGATAATATACCTTTTACTACCAGTATGGAGAGGGATGACTGGAAGCCATGTTTAACTCCCAACACTTGTGTGCTTTTGTATGTTTAATTCTAGGATTACAGCATCGATGAGGAAGCAGCGTTACAAGCGGCACTGGCCCTTTCACTGTCAGAGAACTGAAGATCCCTTTTAGGCGCAAGTTTTCCCTTCTCGGTGTTGTCGCCCACAACCGAGGCTTGTACATTCCTTCCAAAACTAGCTAGTCACTTCCCTTTTATCCCTATGCCTTTTAATTTTTAGTGTTAATTCTAATAGTAAGGTGGAATCTTTTAAGAATTGCAATAGGTAAAAGGCCGGATATGTCAAATAGTGCAATTAAATAAGGGAATTGTATTCCTGTCCTACAGGGGCATTTTTTTTTTTTCAAATCAAAGGCACATGGGTAGCATATTTAATTTTTTTTAAATATGTTTTAAAGTGCAATAACACAAATACACCAATCAGAATTTACCCTATAAACCTTAGTTGGCTCACCATGCCTCCAAGAGTTAACCATGTAAAGGTTAAGAACTTGTTTACTCGTACAGTGCTGTAACTGCTTCACAACCACATGAGAACTCAATCTCAATACCAACAACATTGTCATTTGTCTGCAGCAGTTGACAGGCAGTGGATTTTGTCCAGTTTGGCAGTGGGTTAAATAGACACTTGACCACCAGAAGCTTGTAAGTAGTATTTGTTGGTTTGTTACTTTTCTCTTTTGGTGAGCCATTATCCATGTTGCGTTTACCTTGCCAGATATTTTTAATTTTGTTGCATTGCTGCTTCAGCAAGTGTACATATACTAATAAATCTCTAAAGTCCAGCTGTGGAATACGAAAGAGATTGAGGTGATTTAGAAGGAAAAAACTGTGTTCTAAATTCAAAATCCAAAGAGAATCCTAACGAGGAAATAAGCTATTTTTTTCAGACAGAAGGGGGCAGTGCGGGAAATGAAATATGACAAAGAATGTATAGTAAATTTAGATTAATTTAAATGATGGTATTGCATTGCAAGAAAAAACTAGATGTTTTTTTTCTTAAGCAGCATTAAAGGAGAAAATTACACAGTAGCTCCATTCACATTATGTCTATTCACACACCATCAAACTAAAATAGGATTGAATCTGTGGTTTCTTTGAATGATTGATGATTAGCTAGAAATTAATTCTGTGAAGATTCCACCTTGAAACAGCTGTGCTACTGCTGTATCCATATAGGTGTTACCTTACACAAGGATAGCAAGCTGCTGGTGAATATTTACTTTAACTGGGACACTTGTAAGACCACAATATGTCCTAACCAGCGTAAAGCTCAGTGTATAACCCTATTATGGTTACACTTGGTACTGCTGCTGCCCACCTTTCATCTCTGGGTGATCAATTTCCTGGCAAACTGGGCTTTTCTAGTACTCACCATAGATCTCATTAGAGCACTGTAGGTGATTATACAGCCTGAGGTGTGTGATTTCTGTGTTGTCTAACAAATTTTATACCCTAATGTGCATTGTGATTGTTAATATTCTAGCACCACTTAAAAAAGCAAAGTTTAAACTGGTTGCTGTGATACACAACTTACTGCAAAATTACTGTTGCAGCATTTTTTTCAAAATCTTGCATATTTTTTCTTCTTTTTTTTTCTGCTTTCAAGTTTAATATTTTTTCCATTCAGAGGAGTCCTGTATTAAGGAAACATGTAGGCTGCCACCGTTGACATCTACTGCCTGGCTTCTGTTTTGATTTTTGTGTCTTTTGCATCGCCAAAGAACATGTACGCAAGTTGGTAGTTCAGGCTTTACTCTTCCTTTACCAGATTGTGTTTGTTCTGGCTGAGCCTAAGGCGTCAGACGTCAGAGGATTCTCATCAGATTATCGCTTCAGAGCTGGTATCAGACGAGAATCTGACGTGTGTACAGTGCTCGTCCGACATTGTTCATGGATCTGGCGGATCCATCAACGATCAAGTTAAAGGGGGTGAGAACGCAGCAGGGTGCCACTCACTCATTCTCACCCTCATAGTTTTGTTCTATGGAGAGGGCAGAGGGAGGACGAGCGAGCAACACCCTGCTGTGCGCTCTCCCCTTCACTTTTAATATGATCTTTCACGGATCTGCCAGGACGAGTCCATGAACAGCTAGCGCTGTACACGTAGCCAAAGACCTTGTTATTTTTTTTTCCTTTAACGAACACATTTATTCCTGTGATCATTTTGGGAAGGGTATTTGTCCCTTACATTGCTCCTTGTCAGATCTCTCTTGGACTGTTTTTGTTTTTCACAAGTGTTTTGTTGTCTGGTCACACACACATGAATCGGCCCTGAGAAAGAAGGTCCCCACATCCTTGAAATTGGATTCTAATCGGTCTTCAATGAAATATCCTACATGATAAAAAAGGTATGTGCTTCTTCCACTCAATTTATTTATTTTTGCCTTGGGATATGTCCCTCAAAACACAATTTTGTGTTTTATGATTTTTTTCTCCACACACGAGAAAACCCTAGCTCTCGCCATGGCCTCATTGGCAGCCCATTTTATTGAGCATTTAAACAGCTTACACCTCAAAAAGATTCTTTTTTTTTTTTAGCAATGGTAGTCTACATGTTCCACTCTAGACTGATTTTCTGTATGACTTTTTGACATACAAACAGTGTTTTCCGGCTCTGATTTAGTATCCCACCTATAAGAAAAGGAACTTACATTAGCGAGGGACACCATTAAAATTCTAATTTTGTATTGGTCTGGAACAACTAAGGGGTATTTTGGTTTGCTATAGACAACACAAGCAGTTCTTATTTCAGACAACAACAAACGTTTCTACTTGGCATACACACAACCTCTTAGGTGCTTGCACAGGCCCCCAGTCTTTGGTGGCCCCTCCTGCATTTACTATTGCACTCCCCAGAGATGAAGGGTTGTCATTTTATACTGGCTTTTAACATAACCAGTTTTAACATTTTTAATGCATTATTGTGTAGCTTTGCTATTTTCTAGTGTATAAAAGTATGTAATATAACTTAAGAGATTCATGTACAAATCACCTTATTCTTCATAATGCAACGTCTGTGATTGGTAACAATAGTATTTTTATGGAGCATCAATACCATGAAAGAAAAAAAGAACCTTTATTTTTTATTTAGTTATTTTGTAACACATTTTGCAGCTTTAGGGTAGGTGTATTCGTAATTTGTTACAGCTGAAGAAAGAAGGATTTTTTTTGTCTTTTTCTTACTTTACAGATTGTAAATGTCAAAGTGACTATTTTATGAAGCTAATGGTGGATCTCGTCATATGCAAACTTTACGGTGTCTGTGGAGACCTACACTGCAAGAAATATGGGGGCTGCTATTGATTTCCTAATAAAAAAAAAAAAGTTGGGTGCCTGGCTGTCTTTTTCCTTAAATGGTTTCTGACACAGTGACTAATGAAACAGATCGGCTGGGTCCCTATGAAATTTGGCTCCTTGTCTGCATATTCAGTCCAGGTGAAGATCCTGAAGTCATGATCAGCATCATAATTGGGGGAACTAGTTTGTTCAGCAGTGACGGCCTCCATAATTCTTGAGTGCAGGTAGACTTATACTATATAGAGTTCACATATTACTTTAACAGTCTTACTGGGGTTTCCTAATAAACAGTAGCAGAAGGATTTAATTTGCTTTCATGGAAAATTGCTGCTTCTCTGGTTTGCCACTTATACTGCTTATATAACCAAAAGCCAAAATATTTGGTCATAGGACCTGCAGAAGTGTGAAATCGGCCATTTCTAATTCTGATTATCACCTTCAGCAAAGATCAATTGTTAAATCAATGTATGTCATCCTAAAGGGGGTTTCCCCTGGAAAGATATTTTGTTCTTCTGTTACCCTTTATTCACCTTGGCAAGATTGGTGACATAACTTTATGTGCAGATTTAGTCAACATTAAAGGGAACCTTCATCCAACTACTTTAAAGTTTTATGTCCTTTTTGTAATAATTCTGAGGTGTTAAATCACCCATTGGCTTTGAGTTTGTGTATCTGCTTCAGCTGTTACTGGTCACACTCACCTTGTTGCATTTATTTAATATAGTAAGTGCAGCAAGGGTGATTGACAACCTGTTGCTGGGGCTGTACAACTTGCAACTTGACAAGGGTATTTACTAACTAGACCCTGAGATATAAAGGCCATTGTGGTTTTTAGTTTAGCCCATCCGAATCCAAGGGAAGTGTTGTTTTATGTGGCTTGACTTTTGAGTGTAAAACACTGCCACAAAAGGTGGGTTAAGCTCTCAATTGATAAATGTTCCAGTTAGTCAAAAAATGTTTTTATGTAAAAGTTTTACAATTGGCTGCCTTGAACACCCCCCCCCCAGTCAAGCATTTGTCTGCCAGTCTGCCAGACACCCAGGTACAAATTAAAAAAAGGAAAAAGGGAAGTTTTTTTTTAAATAATTGAAGTCTTATTCCTGTTTACAGAGATCTCCTGATCACAAGCAAGAGGCATTAGAAGACAGTTTATCAAAGTTGGTCATTTACAAAAAAGAGTTGTTCTTGCTAATATGTTTACAAGGCCACATGCCTATTTTTATTACAGAGAGCAGTGGTGCAGCTATGATTGAATAATTAAAACAGCTCTTTGGAGTTAGCTGGTTAATAAGAGCATTTTTGGGGGTTGTTTTGGAGTATTTTAGGGAACTGGCACTGGAGCCAAGTGCTTAAGTACTGGATGAGGTAACAATGCTGCTGAAGGATTTTTGTCAGTGTTAGGTTAGTTAGCGTTCAATAGTTTACCCACTCAGACTGTATAATTCTGTCACACATAGCATTTCTTTCCTTTTCTTTTCTTTTTGTTTTTGGACATTTTTTTTCTGTATGGGTGTATGTTTTGTTTACAATAGGTTGTAATTTAGGTGCATGCTTACTCTCTACCTTTTTGTTCCTCTGCAAGTTAACAGTAGTTCTAGTCTGGGGATGCCTTGCATGTTTCTTTTTCTCTGACTGTCCACTTCTAGTCATTAGTCCATATACATTCTCATCAACTCTGATAGCTGGCCAGTGGGAATGTAAAGTAACTCTGCCAACCTCTGCACTGTTTGTTGGTAATTTAATATGCAGCCTATTTTACTGTGATAATTGGAGGTGAGGCAGCGTCAGATTGGCCAATATTGCCGACTAGCCATTAATGTGGTGATAATATTAGGGGTTAGGTGAGCTAATGAAACCTCTGGCACATGCGAAGACAATTTATTGTAAACAGCCCAAAATCAGCGGATCACATAATATATATTCTTGTGACACCACTAGAAGTTCTTATCTTCCATTTAAAATCAAAATATGTCAGTTAAAACCATCAAAAAGAGTGGTCAATCACAATGTGAAGACTATTTGAAGAATAGAACAGTTTGAGTATTGATGTATAAAGCCAGCATCAATACATTATTCTGGCTGCACAGGCCAGGCATAGGCAGTATAAGCACAATTCCACCCATTATTTCTTTTTATCATAGGTTTAAAAGGTTTAAGCCCAGATGTGCTTTTTGTTTTAATTGGCAAAATAAATTAGGTGCATAAATGAATAAGAGTAACTGCATACAAATAAAAGATGTTTTAAAGCATGAGTAGAAAATTCCCCACCCCGCAAGTATAATGTAGAGAAGGAGCCCTGCTCTCTGTATGGAAGCAATGATCTGCCTCACACCCTCTGTGGAGTCAAGGATGTAGTTTTTAATTAGCCAAGCACATGTTCCCCGCTGAGCTGGGCTTTAGGTTTTTGTTTCTGTTGGATTGAGGTAGAGGGGAAAATACCTCCAACAGGGCACACACCAAAAATTGTCAGATACTCTAAGCCTTCCCCATTTTATCCTAACCTAAAGAAAGAGGTATTTCTGCCCGGGTTTCAGTGCACACTACTACAAAATGTAATAAAAGCAAATTCACAGGGTATGGCTTTTTTAACATTTTTACATTTGTTAAAGTTTGTTTTTTAAAACTTAAAACTCCCTTTTCCTCTTTCTTTTTAACTTCATGAATGTCTTATCTATCCATTTTCACTGCATTTCTCATCACAGCATGTAGGAGGCAGCAGAGATTGCATGCAAGTATAGTTTATATCAACCTTTATTTTTTTTATTTATTTTTTTTTTGCCTTTAAGTAGGTAGATACTGGTGAGCTTATTATAATAGCTATAAAATCCAGATCATCTGCCTAGGTAGGTACCCATTTCTTTTTTGACCTTTCTAATTTTACCTATAGGAACAGCTTTTCACCTTCCTTCGAGCCAGTCATGCAGTACAGCGATGATATCGGGTACGCAGTTATAGTTGCGTCAGAGGATCAATCCGTTACCTCAACTAAACAATGCAAATATTTATTGACTCTCATTGCTGTGGGTCTTGTGCTGTTCTTAGTCTGTTGTGATAATTTCTTCTACTATGATCAAACTTTTTAGGAGATGTGGGGATGCCAGCACTTTGTAAGTGTGAACACTCTTCGTCCACCATGTTGGTATTAGTTTGGGTGATGGGTATAGCTGGGAGACCAAAAGATCATTCAACCTAAAATACAACTTTCTTAGCTTGTCATATTCACAAATACATTGCTGAAAAA
This sequence comes from Pyxicephalus adspersus, assembly GCF_032062135.1. Taxonomy (NCBI): domain Eukaryota; kingdom Metazoa; phylum Chordata; class Amphibia; order Anura; family Pyxicephalidae; genus Pyxicephalus; species Pyxicephalus adspersus. The sequence continues at coordinate 13,392,356 of NC_092866.1, read as the reverse complement.
CGTTTCAGAAGCCTGTGGAAAGAATTTGATTTGGTTTAGGAGAGTGGAGGGGGGGCTCTTTTCTAGTCCATGTCTCTGCCTTTATATGAACCTTTATTCATATAATACTTTTCATCCATTGGCTGCAATTTTTCGGTAAAAAAAAAGTTTTTAAATAACCGTTTGCAGATCATTTAACGAAGCAAACCAGAAATATGTGGTAACCAAACTGACATGCATCTCATTTGATGTATGGATACTCGTCAAGTTTTATGTGTGGTGTAAGTAAACCTGTCATGTATACATTTATTACTAGTATTACATGGCATGGCATGGCATAGGAGAACACAAAACACTCAGGCACTGCCTAAATAAAGTCAGTTACAGCAGTCAGATCCAACAGCAAGATCACATGACTTGGTTTACCCCAGGAAGTGCCCATTATTTTCTAAGCAGAGTCTGGCAGGGAGAAGCTGGCATTTCCTAATGCGTATCCAGAAGTTGTCCGCATCAGCACTCAATTCTATGATATTTGTGGTTATGATTATTAGTAATATACAGAATTTATATAGCATTGACATATTACACGGTGCTTTACAAAGACCATTGTCATGTCACTAGCTGTCCCTCCAAGGAGCTCACAATCTAATGTCCCTACTGTAGTCATATCTTATTTACAGTCTAAGGTTAATTTTGAGGGGAAGCCAATTAACCTAACTGCATGTTTTTGGAATGTGGGAGGAAACCCACACAAACACGGAGAGAACCTACAAACTCCATGCAGATAGTGTACTGGCCGAGATTCGAACCTGTACCCTAGTGCTGCAAAGGCCAGAGTGCGAACCACTGAGATACCATGCAAGTATACGCCAATCCTAACCAATCAGGTTGTTACATGGCCTTTGCTAGCTTATTTTGACTAGATATTCTGGTTATACTATTGTTAAAAAGATGCAGTAATGGTTAGGATTATATTTTTTATATTACAAGCTGCTTTCTTTCTCATGACCCGTCGGGATATAACAACCACAACGTTCTTATCGGGTCACTCCAACCCAAACAAGTGTGGGAAGGAGGACACTAGATAATCACAAGGACACAGACCAGACAGCTTACACATATCCACCTGTACATCCACAATACATGTATTCAGTATTCCATTATTTGAATTTAACTCTTAAGTAGCTCCCTAGTGGTAGCATCAGAAAGCCCCATCATTCCTTCTACAATGTCCATGACCAATCAGCACTGCCTAGCTGAAATGGCTAAACGTGAGATTGGGTTCTTTGCTAGCAGTGACAAGTTGGACAGGATTTCAGATTTGTAACTAGGTACATTGCCAGTATTTTAGCTTCGGATGGAGCTGTAGAAAGATTCAATATATAATAATATAATAATAAATTCCAGAATCTGCAGATCTTACAGCTACACAAGAGAACATAGTGACTAAACAAGGTAGTAGTAGCCATGTTGAGGTAGGTGTTCTTAGGCTCTAAAATTTGGAAACTTGTGTATATGACCGGTTCACTTTAATCCCACCACAGTCCACCCAGACTTTTCTATTCCATAAACATCAGTAATGTCTATGGACATCTGAAGGTGAAGGGTAAATATTCCTTTTTGATGGGACTGTTCTGCTGGCGTGTTTTAGCCAAGTGGCAGTAGACAAAGGAAAAAATCTCTATTAGCACTTTAAAGTCAATTTTTGATGACAACATTAGAAGATATGAACTTGTTGTAATGAAATCACAAGATTTTTTTAAATCAATGGCCTTTTTTGGGATTTTTACAGCTGTGTTTGTGAATGTTACAAGATGGCTTTTTATTTGTATTTTTATGTTGTTAAATATTTAATCTACTGCTGATGTTTAACCAAAAGCATTCATTTCCATGACAAAAAGCAATGCAAAATATTGTACGAGGACCTGGCTATGCTAAGCGTAGGCAGGTCCCTGTTACCCATATAGGTCACTTTAAAACCCCTGATAACTTGTGGGAATGTTGGGTGTGTCTAAAGGGATGGTGGGAGGGACTAGGGTTGGTGGGAGGGGCAATTTGCAATGTTTTTTTTATAGCCCGATTTCCTCGACTATTGTGTGTATTGTGCTGAGCAGGGTGTACGAAGGACTTGCACATGTGTGTGTATATATTGTCTGTCTATGTGTAGTTATTACACTGTGTCTCTGTTTCTCGTTTTTATTTTGCAGAACATGCTGAATACTAGAAGTTTTGATGATAAATACTGTTTTTTGGAAGTAAAAACATTTTATTATGTATTTGTAGCAAAATCATTTTTCTCAGTAAAATGCAGTTTCATTCCACACGCGTCCCTTTGTCTTTTGTAACGCCGTTCGACTGCATGCTATACAATATCAGATGGAGATGTCCATTCAGCAGTAAAAGAAATTTGTCGTACTGATTACAGTTTTTTGATTTACACTCGTCCGTCCTGGTTGCTCAGCTGCCACCATTTTTATCTGGTCCTCTTGTTTGTCTCCAATCTTCTGGTATATTGATTGGCCAGGATATTGTAACTCCTACACATGCGCACTGAAGTTCATTCAGTTCTGACAGCCCTGATGGGTGCTGCAATACCGGGCGTCCAAGCATACTACACTGAGCTGTTAAAAAAAAAAAAAATAATATTAATAGTTGCGAACAAGCTATACCTATATATGATGCAGAAGGGACCTCTTCGTACCTGTCCCTTCTGCAATAAAAAAAAAAAAATCTTACTCCTTAATTTTTTTGAACACAGAGGTATAGATCTTTCTGCTTTACTTTTTCTGTCTTTACTTTGGCTGGGTACCCACATGCAATATTTGTCGTTGGATGAAAAGACTGCATGATCGAGCGATGTACATACAGCACCATTCTACTCTATTGAGAGGGGAGGGGGATCAATGGAGCGGCACCCTGCTGAATTTTCCGCCCATTACTATCATTTCTCGTTCGTGGATTCACTATGCGCTGTACACATGTCAGATTCCTGTCTGATATCAGCCCTGAGGCGATTATTGAATAAGAATCATCTGACCTGTGTAAGTAGCCTTAATTTCCTCCTGGATATTATGAAATTGTTGTCACTGTAGCACACTTATTGGCAAGATCACCAAGAAAAAAGCCCTGGTAATAAAGGAAACCAAGCAGACACTACACCTAAGGATTTGTAATCTTCAATGTGTTATATATTTTTGTTCTAGGGTTAGATACTCTTTAATGAAATGCTGTTCTGCCCCCCTCACCCCATTTCCCTTCCCCATATATTTAAAAGATGTATATAGTAAAAGCTGCCAAAAGATTGAATTGAATGACTTCAGTGCTTCTACTGTGGCTGAATTATTCCACAGTGTCTACTGCTGCAGTAATCGGTGAAGGTCTGACTACATACACACGCTAAGTATTCATCCAGCATGAACGATTGTGATTGTCTCGGGTAGAAATCTTGTGTATGTATAGAGCAGTCCCCCATTGACCGAACAGTAAGTGCCACTGTCTATTTCCATGGAGGTGGATGGTAGCATTGTGTCGCTCATCCTCGCCCTCTAATCTCCATTGAACTGTACAGCTTTTTATTGTTCTACAGTCACTGAAAACGATCAGGAAAGATTGCTCAAGTGACCTAAATCTAGCGTGTGTGCATAGCCTTTAAAACAAAGCCAATTTCCTGTTTAGGAATGTGTAAATACTTGATTGCCCAGGGCTCGCATAGGCTTACATTAAAAGGATGATATTGTATCAGTCTCTGCTTAATCACGTTTGGATCCATTTGGTTTTATCAGAGTATGAAACCATATTGGAAGTGAAAAATCTGCCTTTGTCCACCAAGCCATAAACTTTCCGTCTCTGATTAGTCTTTTAGGCCTTCCTGCAGAAATTGGAATGTACGTGTGGGCTTAAAGCTGGCAGGTTTGGCCAATGGCGCTCTAAAGTCTTTTCAACAAACTTATAGTGATAATAAAGACCCTGGCCCCAACACAGAATCACTGAGGCACCTGTTAATATTGACACAAAGCGGGGGTGACCAAAAGACAAACACACTGAAGATACTTTGAATTGCTCGGGGAATAGTCAGACCTGAGGAATTAAACACACACCAGAGCCGATAATGGCACAGAGGTGTTCACATTCCTTTCCCTACTCTGAGGTATCTGACATGACTGTGAAAATCTCACCTAGGTGCAGCCTGAAGAGTTAGATAAACTTTTCATATCTTCAAGAGTTACCTGCAGACAACACAGGAGAGAGAAAGGGACCAGTGTGGTGGAGCAGGAGACCTTGTGAGCTGACTTATTAAACACTTCAGCACCATCAAAGCTAGGCAAACAATTGCTGTCCTTGTCTGGATTGTGTTTGTGTAACCCACCTGACTCTCCCAAAATGTGTGCTTTTCCAGGGTCATCCTGTTAAGTGGGCCTGGGGGATTGCAGACCTCCACCTGTTGCTGGTTTGCAAGATTATCCAACAAAGAACCAAAGCTTATTCGCCACATACTCTAAATGTTTATATAGAATCTCTCTCTCTCTCTCTCTCTCTCTCTCTCTCTATATATATATATATATATATATATATATATATATATGATCAGCTCACAAAAATTACATTTGGATGTTTTGCCTATATTTTTAGGGTCTAATGGTTGTAGAGCAGCCATTCTTAACCATTCTTCCCTGCAATCCCAAAGTTCCTCAACAGGTCCAGGGGTTCCATGACTTGTCATTGATTGATCTCCCATTTATTGATTTCTGGCACCAACAACATTTGGTGAAGTCAGCTGCATGACACTAAAGCTCTTTCTCTTTTTCTATAAGGGTAGTACTCTGGCCATGACTATAAGAAAAGCATTCTTCCTGTTGGCCATCAATGAAAATGGCTTTTTTCTCCAAAGACCCCCAAATAATTGGTATTTGCCTATGGCCCTAAAAAACTGCTTTATTATGGGTTCTCCATATCTATTCTCTCTATATGTCCTGAAACATATATCAAAGAATTATCAGAGGTGAAAAGGTTGAGAAAGAATGATCTAAACCATATGTATTGGAGTATATCTGATCCACGGGCTTCCTCCCACAATTTCTGGTATTCACAACTACTCCCAAAAAGCAGCTACTTATTTCTTGTTTTGTGGCCTATAAAGGGACAGAACTAGATCAATGGCTCTCCATTGTAGAAGAGAAGACCACTGTCAGGGTAGTGAAGAAATGGTAAGCATTCCTCTCTTATGGCACACCCCTGAACTGGATGGGCAATGAACTATTTGGGGGGTCTTTTGGGCAATAGGGTTGCAGTGCAGCTCCCAATTACTGGATACTCTTTCGCTACCTTTGTCAACATTTTTAACATAGGGAATCCCCAGGAGCAGCCACAGATTGTTTTTCAAAAGCCCAAACAATTATTTTGTAGGCACTTGGAAAGTGTTGCCTTTCAAGTCTAAAAAAGTGGTTGAGCAGGTGACCATCCATGAACCGCTTTATAAAGTATTGCAGTGCCCAATGAATATCACTAAGCAGCCACACTGCCTGATAAACACCTCCAAAAAACTTTCAACAGTTCTTATTTCTTGCAATAATAGAGGGAGAGCTTGGCAATTTTTGTAACTTTTGCTTTCATAAATGCTTAAATCTGCTTGTGTGAGGAAGACATATATTAAAGGTGAGGACACTCATTTGTGAGGTTACCCAAATGCATGAAAAAGCCAGCATCACACAATCCTTTCCTCTTAGACCAAGCTCTAAATGACCCGCTGCCTTCCTATGACCAGGTAATAAAAAGAGAAGCAGCTCACTGAGTAGCTTATCACTCTTTTCTACTCCTGTCTCCTCCTATCACGCTGCTTTCGGTAAGCCCCGTTTGGGAAGTTTATTTTAAGTCAAATCCAGGTAGTTGCCTTGCTGGCATTGATTAAATATCAATATTGTTTACCAATAAATCCTATTTTATTGGTATTCAGCCTTGGAGACACAGAAGGTCTCCTGTCCTGTCCTGCAGACTTAGGGGGCCTATGTCCTTGTTCCTGAACTGCACTCCATTATTGGGGCCCTGTAACAATAGAATGCCAGCATATGAATTATTATTATGCAGTGTATATATAGCGCCGACATATTACGCAGCGCTGTGCAAAGTCTATAGTCATGTCACTAGCTGTCCCTCAAAGGTGCTCACAGTCTAATGTCCTACCATTGTCATAGGTCATTGCCACAGTCTAGGGCCAATTTGGGGGGGAAGTCAATTAACCTAACTGCATGTTTTTGGAATGTTGGAGGTAACGCACGCAAACACAGGGAGAAACTACAAACTCCAAGCAAGTGTCCTGGATGAGATTCAAACCTGAACCTGCAAAGTGCTAACTTCCGAGCCACCATGCTGCAGATGTGCATTTATCCTGTGGGGTGGAGGGACATGGCAGTGCAAGGTAAAGGGAAAGGCAACAAATTATTTCAAACAAATACCAAGCATTTTATTCAAACCACATAAGAAAAAATATTTTATTTAAACAATGTTCAAAATATAATGTTTTGTCTAGATTGTGCTGCTTTACTTGTTTGAATTCCATCTCTGGTTCCTTTTCTCCATACATCAATGTCTAACAAGCTTTATGTGAGAGGGCCATGATGCCCCCCCACTTTTCCCTGCCCTGTGCCAAGATATTCAGTGTATGCACCTGCTACAGCTGGGAACATTCAGTGGGAGTCCTCCTCTAGCCTCACCCACTGCACTTGTCTCAGCCTCTCATTGGCTGCTATGAAGGCCACATGGTAATGTATCAGGAGAATGTCTACTCATATTGTTAGTGTCCCATGCAGGGGACACACAGTGAGGAAGTGGCAGAGGATGCCTAGGTCTTTTCTGGTGAAGAAGCCCTGCAGCCACAGGATCCCCAACTATGGACAGCTCCTGGAGGCTCAGCCAGGTAAGAGCCCATGCAGGCAGCTTTAAGGAAAAACTCTTAACACATGGGAAGTTATCTCTCCATCCTTGCATTACTCCCTAAATATCTCAAAATTAGTTGCATTACTTGCTTTTTTTTTATTAAATATTTTAATGTAAATGCAGAGGGTGCAGGGAACATTCATGCATAACAACTTGACTTTACTAAAGTCAAATCAGGGACAGGTAAATTCTGATTGGCCGCACTTTTTTTTAAATTGTTCTGCCTACATGATTAGGACCAGTGCTCTGAAATCCTCATTTAGGCTGTAACATTGCATTTTTTGCAGTTTATGCTGGCATGTCTAAATAATCAACACATGAAAATCAGAATTATTACATATTCTGAAAACTATTTTAACACAAAATATATTGAAGAAAATCATGTGACCCCTTGACACTTGAAATTGTAAATAATCCAAATGGCCACGTCAAGTTTAGTGTTGCATTGTGAAAACATTTTGCAGAATGCCATTTTATTCCAATAGTACACTGTCAGAGCAGTCTTTTCTTGGACCTGGGATACAGGTTCTCTTTAACAAGACATTGCAGAGTAGCAACACAATCAAAATTTTGCTTGTGTTAGTTTGCAGGTGCCTGGTGAATAACATTCCTTCTAACTGCTTCCTATAGCTGACTGCAGTTTGCATATGGCTGATAATGGGCACCTTTATGGGCCACCAAAACACCAGCGTGTCAGTTTTTTTTTTTTGGATGTTGTTCAGCCAGGATGGAAAATACTATTAATATTATTAAACAGGATTTATATAGCGCCAACATATTACGCAGCGCTGTACAATAAATAGGGATTGCAAATGACAGACAAATACAGACAATGACACAGGAGGAGGAGAGGACCCTGTCCCAAAGAGCTTACAATCTAGGGGGTGGGGGGAAGTATCACACAATTGGAGGGAATATGATATATAAAAGTTCTTTGGATCTTTTGTCTGGGTGATGTGCATGGTCAATACTCAAGACAGCAATTTGCATCCATGAGATTGGCCATTCGTGTATATAATAAGATCTTGCTGATTAGGCTGGAATTTCATAGAATAAGTCCCCAGCAGTTCAAGTGTATTGCCAGCATTAACATCCATTAAATATTACTATCTCCACCTATTCATCATTTAAACAAATATAAGGAATCACTGTTAACATTATCAGCTGTGCTTTTACTTTTATCAGCTGGGTTTTTACTTTTATTCTGTAACCTTCTGCACTAAGGCTGCAAATGGGATATTTTAGCTTATTCGAAGGGCCAATCACCGAAAAACTAATTTTAGTTTTTAGAGCATGGTGGAATTATCCTTTAGAGATTTAAGTAGTGTGGTCCCCATGCCAAAGTATTTTCTCTTTGCTCTTCTCCATAGTCCCACTCTTAAAGCACCATGCACCTGCTTTAGCCCATATCCTGGGTTCCCACTCTGCCTGTTTTTTTTTAAATCCTATAATGGAGCAAATAAAGCACAAAAAGGTGAGAAACAACACCCAAATCTCCCAGGTGGACACAAATAGATTCATGAGTTATGTTGGGAATCTTGCTTTTGACGTATTCAACATATTTTTTCCTCCTTATAAACTGTTAATAAGGAATCACTATTAGAATTAAAAATCTAAAATTAAAAAGAATTCAGAAGTAGAACAGTTTGATGTTTCCTCTTGTTTTTGGTTCATCGTTGTTTTTTGAAATGATTGTAAATAGTGTGGGTAGATCTATTAAAGTCGAAGCGCAGAAATAATCAGTCCAAGAGCAACCAGCTGTGTTTTTACTTTTATTCCAAAACCATTTGCACGCACTAAGGCTGGAAATGGGGTATGGTGGTTTAATGAGGGATCAGCATCCTAAAAGCTCTTAGTTTTGTGGGTATAGTGGGTAAAATATAGTGGGTGTATGTTTTAGGGATTTTAGTAGTGTAGTCCCCATGCCAAAGTATTACTTTTACCCTTCCCTTTGGTCCCACTCCCACTTTAGGCAAAACTGATGTCGAAAAACAAAATTGCTGGGAGACATTTGGTAGATACTTTGCATGTCTCTTCCACCAAATACCCCACCTTGGGTAGCTTTTTTTTTTTTATTCATGCATGGTGTATATTCGCGGTTGACTCTTGGTACCACTAAGAAGCCAAGTGGTAAGATATCAGAACTTCTGTGTGCATGCCTGGGAGTTTTACATCATCACCAATTGTTCAATGGCCAAAAGATAAAAAATGTGGAAGACGCACTGGGGAAAATGCTATAATTGGCGATGGAGCTGTGTCAGAAAAAGTGGACCCATCAGTTTGTAAAAGTCACAATCTTCCTTCCACAACAATCACATTACAACATAAATGATACCTTCTGGCATGAAGAATTAGATATTCTCTTATTGGAACATAATTGAGGTTCTACAGACACGTAGGTACTGGTGGGTCTTGGGTTTGAACTATTTCTCCTTACTCAGATTACTTTATTCCCATAAAGGCTGTTCATAGACTCTGTCCTATTATCCATAGAGGGTCAGACCACCTAGAACAAATATTTCAGTCTTTATTAGTTGATGGAGAGATAAAGGTTTCCTATAGCTCTCAGGGAGGGTCTATCTCTCCTGGTTCTATGCACCAGCTTTGTGTTCCCACTTCTGGATTTTTATCCCCTATATTAGAGGTTAATAGAACACAAAAAATAAAGCAAAAGATTGAGGAATTATGGCTGGTGGCCTTGTTGTTGGACTATGCTAGATATAAAAGCAGCCTGGGGCTGACCCAGCCCATCAGACTTTACTTTGGCAGGGACATAAGAAGCCAAGGGACTGTTTCATCCATCCAGGCTTCAGCCATAGCTAGTAGTCAGCCCCCTAACATTTTCTGAGCTTTAAAAAAAAGTTCATCACAATCAAGACATATATGGAGGAAAAAATCAGACAGGGTCAATCCGCAGCAATGTGTTTCGGCGAATGATTTGGCAATGTTGGCAGCTCCTGGACCCAACTTCTTCAGTCTCTTCTTTAGTCCCCCTTCTGATAAAAAGATCTAAATAAATAAATGACTGACTGTTGTCCAAAAGTTTCTGTTGCTTATTTACTTTACAGTTCTCTCCACATGTAACTGTATTGCTTATTTTTAAACATGACTTAAAGGAAAGGCAGAAATAGTAAGAACTTGATATTGGAATAACTGACACACCACTATTCATAATCTCTCGGTGTGTTACAATGTTACATTTAAACCTACCATACACTGTAAAATCCCATGTTGTGATCTTCTTTAGATTTACCAACAATTTTGTAGTGTGAAAATCTGCCCTTCAGTTTTGATAAATATAAAGGTTAAAATAGGTTTTTAAATAGGTGTCTTAGATCAGTGTTTCCCAACCAGGATTCTATGGAACTTTAGGGTTCCTACATTGATTGCTGGGGGTTAATGGAGCCAGCAGTTATTATAAACTATCTCTGCTCTTTTTCTATAACAACACAGCTTTGTCTAATCTTATAGTAAACAGAGGGAATGATACCACTGTTGTTTTGGGAGTGCCCCCCACTCATATACATTAGCTTTTCTGGCTTGAGGTGAGGTTTGCAGTGCTTTATCAGGGTGATGGGTGATTGTATGACAGGTAAGCAATCAATATCCTGGTTATGTACTCATGGACCATGTCATGTCATGTAATGTATGTTAGCAGCTTTGAAGCTGTGCCTTTAGGTAAATATACACCCAAATACTGAACTCCTCTGACATTCCAAAACATGCTGTTAATTATTGTTAATTATTGGCTTCCCCCCAATATTTGTCCTTAGACTGTAATAATGACATATGACTGTAGTAGAGGCATTAGATTGTGAGTCCCATTGAGGTACAGCTAGTGACATGACTATGGACTTTGTACAGCACTGTGTAATATGTTGGCGCTATATAAATACTGTGTAATAATAATGCATGGTCAACTGTTGTCACAATTCAGAAACCTACCCTAAGAATTTTTATGCAGCCATCACTGAAGTATGTGAAGGCAGCTGCAAAAAAGCTGATAAAAACAGTACATTTTTTAAATAAGTTCTCATTTAGTAGGAGATTTGTATTACAAATATTACATTTATAAAGATGCCAGTTTATTGGCTTTATTAAGGATAAACTTTCTTGTAAGATGCAGCCAGGTAAGGGTTAACAGTCTGTGCTGATCCCCAGAATTTAGCACCTCATCTCCCTGGTAAATTTTTCTCCCTTTGTCCATGCTTTTGTCCAGAGGATTCCTGCTGTAGTAATCCTTTTCAACTCCAATGGAGGAGCAGGTGCAGTTGGAGAGACTGTTACTGGATGTAAGTGCGAATTCCATCCACCTGTGGTGTGCTTCCATCTTCACATGGCATGTGTAAAGAATTCTACTACTGTTTAAGCATATGCACACCTAATCATGAAAATCACATTTAAGATATAATCATGTTTAAATCTGCAGCTCATTACAGCAAAGCCTAAGGCAAGGTACACACGTGCAGTAGTTATCGTTTGAAAATGAACGATCCACGATTATTCCTGATTATTTTGAACGATCTTATTCTGCACAGTTCTGTACATGCTGTAACAATATGATCGTTCAAATATAATCCACCAATATTGTGACCAATAAAGGAAGTGACATGTACAGGAGAAATGTATCACCGAACAATCCACAATCACTGAACGACCGTACACACGATAGATTATGAACGATCGTCGCACAATCAGATCCGCCGGAACAATCATTCGTTTCCAGTGAGATTCTTAGTTCGTCTGCATCGTTGAGCAGTCGTTGTGCACTTTTTTTGTTAACAATTATCGAGCGATCTTTTGTGGATCGTTCATTTCCAACGACAAAATATTGCACGTGTGTACTCAGCCTAAGTCACAAAAAGAAAGCAGAGGAGATCACGCATGTCTGCGAGAAAAAAAAAAAAAAACTTTCCCTATTTCCTATACATTGCTACACATTTGCAGTGGGATGTATTATAAAAACCACCCAATGGTCAAAAAGGAGCTAAGGAAAACCAGAAAAAAATGTGTCAGGCAAAATGGCAAGGAGCAGCTCTGATCTGTCTGGACCAGCCACATGACATAATTCCTTCCTCCTACTGTACTGTAGTGACATCTGCTGTATGGGTGGAGGGGGACACGGGAATCTGACACTTCCAGGAGTGTCAAATGCCAAAAAGAAGGGAATGTAGGAGAGAGGAACCATGAGAGGTCAGTTTACTACTCATTGTATTGCAGAGAACTGGGGTTTTCATTTTTTTCCCTGTATAACATTTAGTTTTCTAAAACATTTTATCATCCATCGGCACATCAATGTGGGACATTCTTGGGTAATATGTGTCACCATAAGTCTCCACTAGGGGACACACGTGACAGGGTGACAACACAGGATTGCATTTTGGAAAAAGTTGTCACCCCATAACAGAACACAACTGAACAAGCATAGCTGGATTACCAGGTAATATTGTAATAAATGCTGCCTAATATGAAAGATTAACACGAACTTTTTAGATTCTATTACTGTTTTATTAAGATTATATGAAATTTTAATGATTGGGTTTACTATATTAATGAATGTAAATATATAAGTATAAGTATATATAATAAGTAAGTATAATAGATTTTATTTTTACATTTTACCCTAAAAGTTACAAAAATGATATGTCTGTTACAGGTCTGGTACTCTCCATAAATCAGAGTGAGGAACCCTCTTCTGTCAAACAGGACATCACAGAAAAGTGGACTTCGCAGGTGCCTCTTTCTCATACCGAAGATGCCACACAAGAAGAACTATGCAATGAATCCCTCCTTAACCCCCTGGAGATACAAATGGACAATGCTCTGTTAGTATTAACCAATGAACTACCATTAAAAGATAGCCTGAACAACTTGCACACGCCTCCGAGGAACAGAACAGCAGAGGCGGGACTTTCAGAACTGGTGAATAAAGCCACATTTGGTCTACCTTCCCAGGCAGAGATGGGACAAGTCTCAGATTCTGATGCCTGTTTAGACTTTCAAAAGATGGGTAGACTGCACTCCAAACATAAACTTCGGCACTGCCGATACTTCAGCTGCCCACACTGTTCCAAGTCCTACAGCAGTCTGGGGGCTTTGAAAATGCACATCCGTACCCATACGTTGCCCTGTGCTTGTCGTATATGTGGTAAAGCTTTCTCCAGACCCTGGCTTCTGCAAGGACATATCAGAACACATACAGGTAAGATGGGCATCGACATCCTTCTCTGTATTGCAAATATGGCTACCATCCCGACGGAGTACATCTGTACTGTGGATAACTCATTTGCATAGGGCTTCATATAGGACTGCCCTCCCCTGAGGATCTTTGTCCAAGTTGTTTGGCTTTAACAACTGTGAATAGAAAAATGTAAGAATCTTGCTGTTCTTATAGTTAGACAAAGGTTAATTTCAAGTTAAACTAAACAGCTTTCCAGATTTTTTGATAGGTAGAACAATTCACTAATGCATATTTGAATGCAAACAGCTTACATTTAAAACACATACAGTATATGGGCTGATAATATACTCCAAGGTATCTAGATTTTGGTCTATCTCATCCTCAGATTTACTCCTGGGTTAAAATATGCACTCAATCACCCTTTGTGTCCACTGGACAGTGACAAAGCAGCAGCATGCTAATAAAGTCATCTTTCTGATCTCTCCTACTGTCAGTATGTTCCCTGTTGGCAAATTTACATGCAGCATGGTCTGATTGACTCTTAGTGCTCTTGACCTTTCCCTATTTTCACATGTTGTATTTCTCCCATAGGTGAGAAGCCATTTTCCTGCTATCACTGTGGCCGTGGCTTTGCAGACCGTTCCAACCTGCGCGCTCACCTGCAGACGCACTCGGAAGTGAAGAGATATCGCTGCCCAGGCTGCGGCAAGACCTTCTCTCGCATCTCCCTCCTCACTAAGCACCGCGATGGCTGCTGCTGTCCTGACACTCTGTGACTTTAAACTGTTCTAATATTCACCCAGCAGCTCCTAAAGGGACAGAAAACCTGGAATGTAGCACAATGCTGTGAACGAGGAGGGTTGTTGTTGTTGATTTCAGCAATAAAGTTTTGTGTTTCTTTTTAGTTTTGTCACATTTCAGGCCAATGTTTTAGGTTGTCACCAAGTGCAGGAACCACTAACCTTTTATTGATAATGTTGGTGACAGTTCTATGGTGTTTGTTTATAAATGTTTTCCCCCAAGATTCACCCAACTTTATCCCAAATTAGATTAAATTAGAAATCTGTAAAATCTCATTCATTCATTTTGTTGAACTGAGTTTAATGCAAAACAGTGAAAACTCTTGGTAAAATTTGGGTGAAACTTGGATAAAAAGATTTCTAAATAGACCCCCATGTGTCCTTAGAGTTCATAGTTCACAAGTGCTGGAAGAATAATTCCAGACTAACCCTCTTCTCTCCCCTCCGTGTTTAAGAGTCCAATACCACAGACTGTATTTACCCCTTTCAGACTCAACTGTGCCCCCTACTGCTCCTATTCAACTGTATGGGAGCAAGTGTTTGTATTGCATTTGCAGCACTGTTCCTGGAAGCCATGTGAATCTTCTGGCTGCAAAGTCGCTTTCTTCTGAAGGAAGAACCAGACTACAACTGCACTCAACAGCATAACAAAACGTTTGTTAAACGCTGCAGTTGACTCCAAAACTTGCTCCCAGGCACATATAGAGGAGTCCAGGAGTGGCTATTCATCCAGTTTTAGACTGCATGCCTGAAAGAGGCCTCTGAAATTACACTGAAGACTGGGCATTGGCTTATTGACAATAGGGGTGGGGCTTAGTGCTCCTCATGGGTGGGTTTCTATCACCTCAGCAATGCTGTTAGCTCTGACAGTTTTTATGATACGTTGTCCATTTAAAGACTTCTCACATTTTTTTCATATTGCTGTGGCAGCTGTAAGAGGTTGGTACAGCTGGCAATAGTCACTAGGGATGGCCCCAGACATTGAAGATTTGTCCCAGGTCCGTAGTTTTTAGTTCATATTCATTTTGATGAAAGTTTTGTGTGCCTGAAGTCCTTCCCACCAAGTGTAAGTGATTGCATTTCTATAAATCCTTTGTACAAGATTTCTTATCCCAGCCATCAGAATGAGGATCCTGACTACAATCTAGCAATGAAATTAAAGGTATTTTATGGAAATTCTTCTTCTGTTGTAGTTATGAATTGCTCATTTTTTGCACTCTTTCACTCTGCCTTCTCTTACTATCAGCATGTTACTTGTGCTATGACACACCTGATTGGCTTCTTGTGCTGCTACTTACATGCTTTCTCTGAGTTCTGCTGTATAGGGACTGAGAAAGGCTGATACCAAGTCTTATCCATATACGTAAACTGCTTTCATTTACATAATTCATTTTACATGTAATAATGAATACAAGCAGTGCATGTACCTGTGTCTCATATCTACCTGAAGAGTAACACCCGAATGCACATGGAAGTGGGGCACATGCTGTTGATATAAAAAAGAAACAAGAAGATTAAGATGGCCTCATCAGTGTTTTGCTACTTTTTCATTGTCCAAT
>NC_092866.1:13344492-13376449 GCF_032062135.1 Pyxicephalus adspersus | reverse complement strand
GGGGAATGGTAATACTGGGAGCCAATCAGGTATGCATCAGTGCACATGTGCTGACAAGGAACCCATGACACAGATGACCTCATCAGTGGGCTGCAACGTTTTAATTGTCCAATCACAGGTTGCGGCAGGATAGTGACAAGCTGGTAAAAATACGAGCATAAGTCCTGCATTTACCTTTGCAAAACTGGAATCTCTAAAATGGACATCACCTCAGCAGTGTGTCGCTGTTCTTTCATTGTCCAATCACAGGTTGGGGGCAGCAACTTGCATCATTTCTGGATTCAACTTTGCTTGGAATGGAAGAAATGGAATGGAATGGAAGAGAGGAACAGCACTGGGAGCCAATCGGGTATGTTTCATGTGCTGATAAGGAACCTATAACACAGATGACCTTATCACTATGCTACTCTTTTATTGCCCAGTCACAAGATAGGGTCAGGTCGGGGACCAGGCTGGTTTAGGTTCAACTTGTATTTGTTCTGATTTTGACTTTGCAACACTCAGGAAATGAAATCAGGTAACAGTGCACATTTACTGACAGGGAACCCCTATGACCTCATCAATGTGCTGCTACTCATCCAATCACAGTTTGGGGGCGGGATGCTGACCAGACTCTTTATCTTAACCATGGTAAAGAAAAGTTAGGTCATCAACCTGGTTACCCTGTGGAAATCTGGGGCCTGAATGGTCCAAATACAAATCCCAAATATACATTTAAGGCACGTCTTTTGTTGTTGTCTTGTTTTTCTTTTATGGAGGGGAGGGGGTTGTAAATAAGACACAATGGTTGATCAATGAGCTCATGTCTACTGCTGGTTGTTGTAGACATGTCACATTTTCAGCTCCTGTGCGATGACTGGCCTGTTTTCTTGCACTCAGGTCTTTCCCTATCATATGCCGGTGACACTTGTGTGCTGACAGAATTCTGGGCATGCACCAGATCACAGATGACCCCATCCACACGAGATCCCACTTCATTCTACCGCTCAGCGCACCATTATTGTTAAGCGCTTTCTATTTCTAGCAGCGGTTTCTAAATGCGTTACTGCACCTGTCTGCGGAGGGAAAGTATTTCTGCAGGTCTAAAATAAGACGAGATGTTTTCCCCCCTGGAAAAATCGCTGCTGTAATGTCCTCCCATTGGCAGGTGGAGGGCTGTGCGAGACTGCGGGGTGACTGAATGAGATTTTCCATACGCCGGGTCCTGTGAGACATATCACACCTCTCCTCTACCTTCCTGCAGTTTTTGCCGTTGCCTGGTAATGCGGAGACAAGAATATTCCTGTAATTCCAAATCCGCAACAGGTGACGCTCCGATCAGGAGGGCTAATTATTAATGGGTATGGGTCAAGTGACTGCTCAGACTAAAGAGGACCTGTCAGTAACAAGTGTGCAAGAATAAATTCCTGGCTTGTTATAAGAAATATGGCAATATTAATATTAAAAAAGTTTTATCATTACAGGATCACAGGAAGGAAGCTGTGCTTAAAGGATAATTATATTTGAAAAATATAAAAATTGGCTCCGGTAAAATGACTGTGCCCAGGTTTAGATGATGCCGGTCTTTTCTCCATTGACCATTCGGCAATGGCTGCAGCAAGGGCTAATCTACATGAACATTCATTGTATTTAAAAATTGTGTTTTTGGGAGGCAAAACCACCTATCATATTTTTACTTTTTGACCCTGATGATTTTGTCTCACTTCCTGTCTCGTTGTCTGCAGGACAGGATATCAGGATGAATCTCTATATTGGAGCTCTGGATAGCAGTAAAAACCTGATAGCAAAAATATAAAAATTATATAGCTTGATATACACCTAAAACATTTATAGTAATAAATTTTGACACAAAAGTAAATTAATTTTACATTTAACTTAACAAACTTAATAAACTCAACTTTAACACATACTTAAATCTCCTCTGATATGAGCCTCTTGGATTCCTTTGCAAAGAAGCACTGGGAGTGAAGGGGCATCATTTGGAGCCAATCAGGGACTGCTGCAGTCACATGTGCACATACAGGAGAGGGAGCTATCTGGGTACAATGGAAGCCATTTGAGCACATTGCTGCTTTTCTTCTTGCAATGTCACCCAGTGGGTGTCGTTTTTGGGCCCATTCACTAAAGATTGACCTAGTTATACAGCCAATCAGATAAGTTCTTACACTATCTGTTGATAAATTTAATTCAGATTTGTGCCATATTTACACGGGCATCTATGTTGCCTGCAGAAAAAGGGAATTTATACATTGAGTAAGGTTTTATATTTTTTCTTTATTAATCATAATTCATGGTACTGATTGAGTATTGGTACCAACCAGCATGACAGGTGCACTTTACAGCCCCACCGGGCCATGTCAGGATACTGGGACATCATGGCCGGTGATTAGGCAGCCTGCAGAGTCCCACAGCTTAATCTGCGTCCTTTGATGATGGCTGTGTCATATTATGTGACTACCTCGCCGAGCTGTGACATGTAAGGTGCTGTCACAGGACTACAGCCCACTATAAATATTGCAGCGCCAGCTCAGGGTAGGGGATTTCTCTGAGGTGGTATGTCGCACAAGGCTCTTAAAATAGCCCCCATGTTACTATGTATACCCCTGAGTGGCTCTCCCCCAGCCCCTTGGCAGAAGCTATGGGTCTCTCTGGATCTTTCCCTGGCATAACACCAGCCTCGAGACTTTCCTACACCCACTTGCCAAGGCCGGACATGCCAACTTAAGATGCCACAGCTAACACCTGTGGACAGCCAGGCTCTTGTTGGATTAACCCTCCCATCAGCAGAGTGGAATTGAAGCATCTTGAAAACTGAGTATTGTACAGTAATGTCAAATATTCAGAATCAATAAAATAATATAACGTGGAAAGCTGGCAAGGATGCTTACCATGGCACTGGACCTGTGCCCAGATCAAGTACCGTAAACTGGATGGTTTTTGCTCTTTTTTTCACTTTTTTTTTCTGCCCCTGAAATGCCCGCTTTGAAGGACCACGGTCATGCTTTGGAATTTCACAGTACATTGGCACGGGAGAATAAACAGTCTGCTGCCATGCAAAAAAAAAAAAAGTGCACAAAAATACCTGAAATTGCATGTTGGTGTAAAATGCAGTTTCAAGTGTTTGCTGGCAGAGGATTTTCTGAACCGCCATTGTTACTCTGCACAAGCATGAGCCTGCAAGCACAGGAAATGTAACTTTTACGTAAGAGAATGACTCCGTGCCCCATCTTCTCTGTACATGGGCAAGATTGGATGTTGGGTCTTTTTTTTTTGTGAAATGCCCTCCAATGATGCCCAAACCTATACATGCAGAAGGTGGCATTGGACACCGCCTGCAGCCTTCTGGAATGTGACATGGGCTGTCTATTAATATGTAAAGGGACGTGATTGTAATTAAAAAGGTGAGGTAAAGGCGATTAGTTATTTTTTATATGAGCCCTCATTAATCTCTGTATCAATATTCACTGTGCACAGATTAAGGTTATGTACAGCCTGACAGTTGTGAGGTGCAGTTGTGACTTCCTCATGCCTGGGAACCACTACCTCTGGGGTGACACCACGCTTTAAAAGACCCATAGAGAATGAATGGGGGCAGCAGTACCACTCACTGCCGCCAGCTGTGATGTGAAGATGCTGGTTCCTTAAGAACCAGTGCCGCAGTGTGAATAACCGAGCAGCTGGCAAGTTGCCAGTCGCAGGGAGCGACACGAGATTCACAAGGCAAGTGTGCCTCTGAGTTTAATACACTACAGAGGCAATTATGTTTTCCTATAGGATCAGACCTTGGCAGCCTGCCAGCCCTCTGATGTAAGCACACAGCAGGTGTTTCTAAGCTGTTAGAAACTAACTGAAACTGACTTTATGTATTTCTTTTGATATTTGAGAATCAAGAATGAATAAAGCAGCTACATAGGTCAGGAGTGACTTCTTTTCAAACTTCTGCCTACAAAATAAAATAAGTAAATACATAGGGGCACAGCTGATTTTATTTCTAAAAGTAACATTAAAAGCTGATTTAGAAATAAAAAGTACAAGTAAAATAACAATAAAGTTACTTTAAATGTAGCCATTATAAATACCCGAATTTGACTTGATTTCAGCCTCCTGAAGTCCCCTCTATCATAACTCCAAGACTGGGGGAGACAGTGACTTCTGGCCAATCAGGTATCCTGCATTAACATGTGCTGGCATGAGAAAAGAGCTGTGAGATAACCTGATCAGTCTGTTGCTGCTCCCTCGCTATCCAATCACAAAGGGAAGGGGGAGGAAGGTGACCGAGCTGAGAAACAATTCAGGTCACCAGACTAAACTAAGTTTCAAAACTGGATGGTCAGAATTACAAATCCATTGACTATAAAAATAGTGATTTGTTTGCAGTTTAGATTTGAAGCAGGGAGCTTGCTTGAATTATGTTCCATTCTGGGCCAGTTTTAGTGTAGGGCCCCCCACTTTCTCCAGTACCCCATTTAATAGAATTGCAGTGAGCTGGAATGCTTTACATTTGGGGTCCATACTTTATATTTCCCCTGGGGCCCCATTTTGTTTCTCCGTCCCTTCTTCAGTCAATACATTGCATTTCCACGCCATGGCAATAAAGTTTCGGAGCCTTATCAATGTTTTTGACCTTTTCAAACTAGGTCAAAAAAGTTTTTGAACGTTGACAATGTTTTTGACCTTTGCCAGTCTGCAGTCAGAGGTGTCAGGTGAAAAGTCATCTGTCAGCATGCGCGTCTTCCACAACACCGCTGCACCGTCAGGCCGGCGGCCATAAATCAAGGCCAGCAGCCAGGCGGTTAATATTGGAGGAGGTCGTGTCCCACGTGCTGAGAAGGGGTTCAAGCCATGACAAATTTATTCTTGGCCCTGGGATGGATACGTATGTGTTTACACTCCCCACAGTCCTGACGTGTGTGGAATACTTTCCATGTGAAGTGGCTCTCGCAGAAGGCTTGCACTTGTTAGCAAATTTTAACACAGCGGAAACTTGGACATCAAAACACAAGGCGGACGGCCAGTCCATGGACTGAGGCTGCGGTCTGATTGCACATAACGGCCTAGACCCGGGCTGTACTGCTTGCTGTAAAATATAAAAGACAAATTAATGTGAGAAGCTCAGTACTGCTTACTGTCAAACGCTGATTCATTAAAAAGCAGTGAAATGGTTGCAGTGAAAGTTATTTAAGGCTGAACTCCAGCCATGAAAACGCTCATCAAACTCAGGGGACACCATCATTGGGCTGTACAGCCAAAGATAAGAGCTGTGGGAGGGGCCAAGCAGACCCACCCACTACAGATAACCTGCAGAAAAACTACAAAAGGGGGCGGATACAAGACCAGTCACCCTGCACAAAGAGAGGGAGTAGCGCTGGGTGGTCTTTATTACAGGAAGCTCCTACACTGATACAACATTTCATGCTGGACTATAGCACATATGTGAAAACAAAACACAATAAAAATCCCAGGAGCCCTATGCCTGTTCCTGGTCCTACATATGTATTGGGTGCTTAGATGTTTAAAAAAATGTATTAAAGCTTTTGGGGAGAGTTAGGACTTGCTTTCAGACTTGCAGGTTCAGCCGCAGTCCCAACAGCTCCAATGCAACTTAGGGGATAGGTTGGGATGCAGTTTGTGCACGGGGTTCTGGTGGATTGCGCTGCAGTTCCTGAAAATGACAATTTGACCACATGGTAGCTTTTCCCTCTCTGGAGGAAGAACTGCACTGTGACCCCTTGCAAACGCATTTATCTGTGGTGCAGTTTGTCATTTCTGGACAGCAGCTTGTTTTGCACCTGGGAGCGTCTAACCGCATGTTTTCCACCGCAAGCCTTAAAGAGGTCAGCATCGTTATTTGTCCTTTGCAGCACTAGGTCCCAGGTTCGAATCTCAGCCAGGACACTATCTGCATGGAGTTTGCAGTTTCCCCCTGTGTTTATGTGGGTTTCCTCTGGGTACTCCGGTTTCCTCCCACATTCCAAAAAGATGCAGTTAGGTTATTTGGCTTTCCCCCAAAATTGTCTGAGGATAGGATAGACTGTATAATATACATATGACTATGGTAAGGACATTTTACACTTCAGCCCTTGCTGTTTATATGCAACAGGGGGCCAATGTGCATTAAATTGTGTGGTAATGTGCAACTGCACCTTACCCCATGTTGCCCCCAGGCCCCTCTCATTCCTTTACCCCCATCCTAATCCATGCTTTTGTATGGAGAGCTTGCAGTTCACCAGGACTTTGCATTCACATGTTATTTTACACCTTTGGCAGAAGTCATGACAGGGTCTCTTTACACACATTATGAAATGACATAAATGAAAATTCTTATGGTCTAATTTCCATGCTGGGCCCCAGGTTCAGTATTTAAAGGCACTGAAGACATTTCCCTGACATTCTTGATTTACATTCTCACCCTAGGGTCAGACACACACAACCTGCAGACACCAAGGAGCCTGGCCTATGAACCAGGCAGCCGCCATTTTAAGCAGAGCTCAGCCATGACACCTCCTGTATATTCCTTATATAAGGGTTACTTAAAATATTTTTTAACAATATTCATACATTTATTTATTTATTTACATTACATTAATTTATTAAAGGTGACACGCTACCATGAAAAGTGTGTTGAATTGGGCCTGCGGGCTGTGTGACATTTCCATGTTTTTGTGTTGGTTCTCATGGCAACAGACAAAAAAGGCCAATAATAAGCAAATGTGGATTTTATAATGGAGCTGAAGGGATATTCAGCACCATGGGAGCAGCTGTAGCACTCCCTATAACCAGTGTTATTATATATATATATATATATATATATATATATATATATATATTCTCTGTATTAAAGCGTACCTATACTGAGAATTTTAATTTTACATAAAAATGTATAGAACCTCTTTATGTAGGGTAAAACTTTTTTTTAGGTGCAACACCCTTTTTTAAAAATATAAAAAGGTGCAGGACCGCCCCCTAATTCTCGTCCGCCTAAGCAGTCGAGAATGAATGGGAGCGTAAAGCCTCTTTGGCGCTTTTGGGCGCTCAGAGGCTCTTGGGCGCTCCTTTTACGCATCACGGAGCATCTCGGGCATGCACAGAAGGAGCCTTTTTGCTGAAAGAGAAAAATTTGCCAATCTGCCAATTTTATTTTCATCCTACGTCACCCCATCTTGCACCTGGGTCATGTGACGTAGGGTGAAGAACCCAGAAGAAAAGACGAAGATGGAGGCGCCCAGAGCGCTAGCTCCAGGACGGATGTCATAATGACGCGGGACCCGATGCTGGACACCCTTGGAGTGATCAGACTGCCCTGCGGGATTAAAGGTAAGTGTGGTTTTTTTTTTTCGTTTTTGAGTATAGTTTTTCTTAATAATTCCTATTATAACATCAACACAGGGAAACATCTCACACACATATACACAGTGGAGGAGAATCTGACACAAGTAGCTATACATGAATAGTATGTTGCCGCCATCTGCTGGTGAAAATCAGGTACTTCTAGCAAACTAGATTGGTGAATAGCATGCTCACGCCACCTACTGGTAAAGGTTGGGTATTTCTAATAAACTGGTATGTGCGCGCCATCTGCTGGTGAAAATAGAACACTGCTGCAGTGGGTTCACTTCCGGGTTACGATCATGGCGAAGGTGGTGAAGGAACAGAAATATGACAGGCAGCTCAGGTAGAGTATAATGCTGCAGGGGAGGCTGAGTTTGTGTTTGTCATATTGTTATGTGTTAGTGTGCAGGGTTTTACAGTGGTCTGTGTGTTGTTTAAGGAGGTTTCTATAGGGATGTGGTGGCCCCTGACCAATCTATCCTGGCTGTGGATGGGATTGTATTTGTGTGGTCAGGGGACAACCCTTAGCACTCTGGGGGGTGCATTGATTCTGTGGTCCAAGCCTGGGGGTGTACGCTCCGCTATAATCATGTATGTCCAGCAATCAAAGCATTTGGGTGTATCATTTGCAACCCCCATTTAATGTACAACGCTCCGTAATATGTTGGCGCTATATAAAAACTGTTTAAAGCGGAGCTAAACTGAAAATAAAAAAATCACATTTACCATAATTCCTGCAGATCCCTCGATGGCTCTGGACCTTCCCACCATCCGGTTCTGCGTCGTCCTAGAATTCCTCTTGGCCCCGGTGCCGCCATCTTCAGTTTTCTTGCTTCGTCACCCAATCTTGCACTGCTCATGCGTGAAATCGGCATCTCTTTATCTTAGTGGTAAAAATGCCCCTTCTGCACATGCTGAGACCCGGCATGTGTAGAAGGAGCCTCCCGTGACATAGGTATCCCAGGAAGCTCTGCGCTCCTATTTGCTGCCAAGGCTGAAAGGCGAGGTGCTGCACCAATTTTTTTTTTTTTTGAAAAATGGGTGTTGCATTAAAAAAAAGAGTTGTCCACCTTTCTATGTAAGGTGAAAATGTTGAGCTTAGGTCCGCTTTAATAATAATAATAATGATCTATAGTTCAGAGTTAGCCCCTGTACTGGTCACTCACAATGAATTAGTAATCATTTCGGTGCCTGAACTGAATGAGCGCTGTGCACACAGACTGATCAGAGAGTAGGGGTCTTCCTATCTGTTCTATAGAGGTGAGCAGAAGGCGCCCCAATATATCCTCCTTAATGGTCACTCCTTTAGCCATGTGCCCTGGCAGATTATTGACACCATTTTGATTTTCACAAACAATCGTTTTAAGCTGTAAAAACCTATCTTCAGTACAGAGTTTAATTCTTGGAGAGACGCTCCATATCAGGCAGTAAGACCAGCAGACGTCACCATAATACTAGCGAGTAAAAGTGTTTAAAGTGAAAGTAAACTAAATAAAAACTCACTCGCCTTTACTTTTGCAGATCCGTCGATCCCTCCGCAGGTTTTCTGGACCAGTCGCATGCCGTCCTAGAATCCTCCTCTGTCCCAGTGCCGCCATCTTCTTTCCTCTTCTTCTGCCTACGTCACTCAATCCCACGCTGCATAGGCGTGAGATTGGGAGACGTGGTCTGCTTTAAATTGGGGGGGTGAGAGTGCTGATCTCACTGCCCATGTGTGTGATCGGCATATTTTTTTCCCCATTGAAGAAAAAGCTACTTCTGCACATGCCCAATAAGGAGCAACCAAAAGCATGAGGAAGCTCCGCAGTCCCATTCTGCCATAATGATAAAGACAGAAGAGGAGGGGCTTTACTTTTATTTATTTAATATTTTTTTATAAGGATTCTGCCCCCCCCCCCAAAAAAAAAAAAAAAAAAAAGGATTGCCTACCTTTTTATGTAAAGTAAATATTCCAGTGATAAGTCCACTTTAAACGCACACACAGTGTTCTTTCCAGAAATGTCTTTAGACTGGGTGGGAAGAAGCTGTAGGTGGGTTTTAGTGACCACCCAGAACCAGCCGGGGAGACCACTGACATGCTTTATGTATTATCACATTGCATGTGCATTTATTGAAATAGATAACCCAGCACAGCACAATACATAGAAATATAGTTCATGCTGCACTTATTAAAGCACAACGTTCAGAAATTCAGTTTAATGTGTTGTGCTGCCAATGTTCTGTGTTTGCGGTGCTATTATTAATGCTATTAATAACACCAATCCATGTCACATGCAGTGTCATACATTGTGCCAATACATCATGTGTTCCCACAATGCAATAATAAGAACAAGACTAAAAGCCACAGAAGCCCTCCTCCCCCAGTGTGTGTATATACCCTTTATTTTACATTATTTTGACAACAGAGATTCTTTAGAAATACCTTTATTTTAAACAATATCATCCCTATGTGTGGAACATAATGACGCTGATATCCTTGTTGTGCTTTGTTTTTGCGTATAGTAAAAAGGAATGATATATAGAAAGCACAGCAACCAATCAGGTGACAGTATTCACTTTCTAAATAACAGCGTGAGCTGTATTCATTTTCAGTGTTTGGATTCAGTATTTGTACCAGCAATTTTTTAATATTTATCAGATAATCAGTGTCCATGTTTATGTGATAACGATAATAATTTCTCCCTTCTTTCTTTTAGGTTATGGGGCGACCATGGACAGGAAGCTCTGGAGTCGGCCCACGTTTGTCTTATTAATGCAACAGCAGCTGGCACTGAGATCCTTAAGAATTTAGTATTACCTGGTGAGTAGTTATTGTATTTTGCCAGAAGTAATGCTGGGGGGGTTTAAGATAATACACAGGATACTGCAACCTATGTCAGTGCCCAGCCCAGCCTATTAATACAGGAAGATCAGGAAACCTGGAAAAGATGGCAGCAATGCGGACAGGTAAGTGTATTTAAAGCGAACCTAAACTCAGAATTCTCACTTTACATAAAAGGGTAGACAACCCTTTTATGTTAGGTAAAAATTTTGTTTGTGTTTTTTTTTTTTTAAGTGCAACACCCCACGTATGGGCAGTGAGATCGGCAAGTTTTTTCCTATTTACGTCACCCGATCTGAGTGCATGTCCCTTCTGCATCAGTGCATCTTAAGATGCATCAGTGCATGTCCCTTCTGCAATACAGTACCTGCCTGGTTGGAGGGACAGAGAAAAGATGGCGGCTCCTAGCGCACCAGCCCGAAGATAGATGCCGGGACAACGCGGGACCTGATGGAAGAACCCTCCGGACGTATCGACTGCTCTGCGGGATCGAAGGTAAGTGATTTTTTTTGTTTTTGAGTTTACTTCCTCTTTAAAATATTGCAATCAGGCAGATACTTTTACTTTATTGCAGAAATTCTGTTTGTTTTTTTTTTTTTGTTTTTTTTTAAAGCAACACCCTTTGCAACACCCCTCGCATGGGCAGTGAGATCAGCAAGTTTTTTCCTATCTACGTCACCCGATCTCAGTGCATGTCCCTTCTGCATTAATGCATCATCAGATGCATTAGTGCATGTCCCTTCTGCAATACAGGACCTGCCTGGTTGCAATATTTCAATTTAAGCTATGTTTCTGTCAGCAGTCTACTATTCTAGGATCCTTAACGTGTTAATGTGCTTCACTTCTAACTCTAGACTGTGTTTTACCACTGTAGCAACCTGTGTCACTGTATTACTGCTCTGGTACTTTGCCAGGATGCCACTATACTAGGCATCAGATTTGGCTTGGTTGTTAGCACTCTGGCCTTTGCAGTGCTAGGTCCCAGGTTCAAATCTTGGCCAGGGCAATGTCTGCATGGAGTTTGTATGTTCTGCCCTTTGTTTGCCTGAGTTTTCTCCCACATCCCCAAAACATGCAATTAGGTCAATTGGCTTCCTTTTAAAAATTGCTTTGGACTGTGTTTATGACATAAAACTGTCATAAGTGCCTGTAAGGGACAGTTATAAACATGACTATGGACTGTAAAGTGTAATATGGACTTGTAAAGTGCTGTGTAATATGTTGGTGCTATATAAATACAAGTTAATAATAATACTGATACTCTGAATGTCAGTTTTCTTCTGTTCTATGACCCTGAGTGCCAGTGTCCTATCAATCTGGAGCTATTCTAGTGCTTTCTCCAGCCCCTTTTAGTTAGAGCACCACCGAGCACTTATCAGTAACCTCCTGGCTGTTTTGGGTCACAATACAGGGGCCACACCTGCCTAGAGCTTCTTCCCACCCAGCTTAAAAAATTATGGGGAGAAATCTGTAGGACCCTTAATGTCTTAATGTACTTCAGTTCTGCTCTTGGAGTGTCAGGGTGCTACTATTGTGGCACCCTCAGTTTGAGTGTTCTGTTTTTGAGGTGCCTAGTCCCTCATCTAGTCCCTAATCTAGTACTATAAATGTCAGCTGTTCTGAACTGAGTGTCAGTGTTCTACTATCATGGCACCCTGCCAGCATCCTTCTAATTTAGAATAATGAATGTCAGCATACTACAGATTTGGGACCCTTAATGTGTTAGTGTGATTCTGTTCTTGGACCCAAACCTCCAAAAAGTGTTTTAATGATTTAGGACCCCAAGCCCCGGCGTGCTGCTACTTTCGGACCCTGAGTCTCGGCGTGCTGCTATTTTCGTACCCCGAGTCTCGGCGTGCTGCTATTTTAGGACCCCTGAGTCTCGGCATGCTGCTATTTTAGGACCCCCGAGTCTCGGCGTGCTGCTATTTTGGGATCTCAATTGACCTTCAGTGTGTTGATTCGATTGATCCATAAATATTGTATATATATTTTGTAAATTGTGCCAACAAAATATTCAGCACTTTACAGAACCCAAAGTAACTGTCCCTTTGAGGGGATCACAATCTAACAATCAAAGCCAGCTTGACCAAAGGGTGGGGGGCATTACCTTATCAATAACCTAGCGATATGTTTTCGGGATGTGGGTTGATACTGGAGTGCCTGTAAGAAATCTACACAAACACTGGAGAACAAACTCTAATCAGATGGTGTTCTATAATTTGGAGTTATGTGGCAGCAACATCATTTCTAATTATCAACAAGGGTAAATAATAAATAAGACTGTGATGTTGTAAATTCCCATATAATGATATTATCCCTTTCTTTGACTCTTGTTTTGACATCCAGATACATGACAATGAGCAGCATTTATATGGCTGTGATTATACAAGTGACGCATCTATGGTTTAATAGGTCATGCATATTCGAGAGGCTGCAGATGACTGTCATTACCATATTATGTGTGTATGAAGCTGTTGTTCTTTATTGCTTTAACATAATGACACTGCAAGTGAAGAAATGTGAGAATTTTTCAGGCCAATCAATTAAATAATATTACATCTAAGTGTATTAAAACATTACTGAATAACTAGATTTCTTCTGTTTCCAGGCATCGGTTCATTCACCATTGTGGACAATAATGTGGTGAGCGGAGAAGATGTAGGTAACAAGTAAGTGCTTGTTTATAGGAGGTATTATTGAATATTATGAAGTCAATTGATGCGAGGACAAAACTTTTATTGTACAGAAGAATAAAACACGGGTTATGTAATGAAAGCATTGGTGTGAAATCTAATTCTGTAAAGAACTCCAAGCAAAAGACTTCTATTTATTCCAGTTAAATTGTGTGCAATTCCTAATGAACAGATTTTATTTGTCCTCTTTTTGTCTGCTAAAAATATCACTGAAAGCTTCTGATTAAATTTGTTGGTATGGTCAGAGCTCCAGTGAACTTTTGAGTAACTGTAAATCTGACAGCACAATATATAAAATGAATATTATTATTAATATTAATAAACAGGATGTATATAGTGCCAACATATTACGCAGCGCTGTACATTAAATAGGGCTTACAAATGACAGACAGATATAGACAGTGAGACAGGAGGAGGAAAGGACGCTGTCCCAAAGAGCTTACAATCTAGGAAGTAACACACAATAGGAGGGGAGATATGTATCGGTGTGAAGTAGTGAAGGTTTAGGAGACAGAAGAAGATGGGTAGGCAAATATGAAAAGATGGGGTTTGAGTACTCGTAAATGAGCAGAAAGTAGAAGCAAGCTGAATAGGATGAGGAAGACCATTCCAGAGAGTTGGGGCAGCTCTGGAAAAGTCTTGGAGCTGTCCGTGTGATGAGGTTATGAATAGGTTGGTGGAGGAGCAAAGAGAGTGGCTGGGGGAGTATTTTTCTATCAGGTCAGAAAGATAAGTGGGACAAGAACTGTGGAGGGATTTGAGGGCAAAGAACAGGAGCTTGAATTGATTCTAGGGTAAAATGGAAGCCAATGAAGAGAACTACAAAGAGATGCAGCAGAAGAGGAGTGGTGGGAATGATGGATGAGTCTGGCTGCAGCGTTCATAATAGATTGTAGAGGAGAGAGTCGGGTTAGTGGAATACCAGAGAGGAGGAGGTTACAATAGTCCGGACAAGAGATGATGAGAGAGTGTACAAGGAGGTTGGTGGTTGGATTTTGGAGATGTTGCGAAGGTGAAACTGACCTGGAAATGTTTTAAATTTGAGGGGTAAATAAGCGGTCAGAATGGAAGATGAAGCCAAGACAACATGCCTGTGGGGAGGAACGAATAACAGTGCTGTTAACAGTTAGAAATATGTCAGGGGAGAGCCCCCACATTTAGGCTGTAGACATTGTTCTCCATCTGACATTAGAACAGCAGAGTAATGACCTCTTCAGTGTGCTATTGTATCTCAATGTTAGGCAGAGCAGGCACTTAACCAGGTTGTATTACTTAAAACCCAACTGACTCCAACAAGGCAAATTCCAATTTTTTACAGTAATTAGTTGGGCTTGAACTAGGGTACAGTCTACAGAATGGTTAAAATTAACTGTGCTTCATGGTTAGAGTGCACAAAAGTTCAATGTGGTTTTTTTTTTCTTATTTTATTGTGTATTTAAGCCTCTCCTTGAAAGCAAGCTTTATGTGTACCTGTCAGGATACAAATATGGGAGCTGCCATTAAAGGATAAGGATGGCAGCTCAGAAGCCTATATAAACCATGTACATTTATCAATGTTAAATACAATCAATATTGTACTAGTAAATAGCCCCTCCCTTTATGTTATCGAGAAAAGAAAAAGATGATTGTTTTGTAGTCCTTTCCTTTGGTGACGATGCTGCTTCTCTACAGATACAGCACTTAGGGTATATACCCACCAAATGTCCCTTTGACCATGACATTTCACTCACTTTTGTTCCATCATATAGTAAAAAAAAAATTAAAGCTTACAGAGCCCAGTGAGTGAAGCTGGGAACTCGAGTGCAGAGATGTAATGACCAGACATCATGATGATTTCTGTTTTTGTTGGGCTGAATCTTTAATAGAATGTTGAAAATTGAAAGTGAATTTAAATTGGTTTCTTTTTCAGTTTTTTCCTCACCAGACGTAATATTGGGATGGTAAGTAATTTCTTTATTTTTTTTAGTAGTGGTGATTCCCGTGAGATTTTAAAGTCCTTTTGTTGCAAGGTGCCGATTACTGTCTGACCGTTTTCAGCACCACCAACTCTACTAGCAATATTTTGTGTCCTGGGTGCCCATATTCCTAGGCTATTGTAAATGGCAAGTTTTAAACTTTCTGGTAGTGTTGATTTTTGGTCCTACCACCTTTCGTATGTTTCTACTGGGGAGTAAGATCCCTTTTCATGGTAATGGGTTAGTAGAAACATTCCGGAGGTGCTGATTGGACAATTCAGCACTCATCATTACTAGGAAGTTGTTGGAACAGAAGCCCAGAAGTTTGTAATATGCAATACTCTGGGAATGTGTGACTATGATTGTGATATATTTTTCCTACATTCCTACATTTTATTTTCATGTCCTGCATTTCTTTCTTTGCTTGTCTTTTAGTCTGAGAATTTCCTTATACTCATTAAATCTAAAAATTATTTTATTTATTATTCTAATGTCAGAATCGGGCTCAGGCTGCCATGGAGCTGTTGCAGGAGTTAAATGAAGATGTCACAGGGAATTTTGTGGCCCAGGTTTGTAACTTATCTATGTCCCTATTTAATGTACAGCTCTGCGTAATATGTTGGCGCTATATAAATCCTGTTTATTATTATTAATAATAATAATATGACACACAGAAATAAAGTGTACCTTTTGTGAAACAAATTTCTAATACTCTAGTACTTGACAAACATAGACTCCGTGTTCTTCCCAGCCTCTTTTAACTGGGCACACCACCTAGCATTTTTCGGTAACCATCCGGCTGGGGGATAATTGATAAGTTGGGTCACCAACCTAAGTTGCCACCCACCTACAATTTTTTCCCACATGGCTTGAACACTGTAGACTTCTACTTATATCTCTGACATTCCTAGGAGTCTTAAAATTCAAAGTGTTCTATTCTACAAAGTCTGATCTTAGCTAGAAAAGAGGTACATCAACACACATTCTTCTATGAATTTCCATTGGTTAGTGAAGATGCCAATTATTGTGATGAAATGAGATGATTCCCTGGTAGAAGCTAAATTTCCATAGTAGGGTGTGTTGGGTGGAAAGGTGTTTATACTCTGGGGAGTTGCCTGTACGTATGTTCGTTGCCTGTACATTTGTGCAAGTTCCAAATTACTAGCAGTGTTTTTACCACAGACTTGTAATTCTAGCAGTAACCTTATCACAGATTGTAGTAAATTGTATTTTTAAAGACATATTTATTCTGGATGTAATGCCTTTTATTTTTTTTATATAGAATCCAGACCAACTTCTAGAAAGTGACCCAGCTTTTTTCAACAAATTTACTTTAGTGATTTCTACTCAACTGCCAGAGAGGTAAGTTTATAACATGAACAGTTACTTAAAGAGGAACTGTCACTTTGCCCATTCATACACCCCCTCATCATCCCCAACCCACTGATACCCACCTTGCCAGTGTCCTGCTGCCACCCCTGTCACTTGGCACTGAATGGGCTAGGTGTCAGTGTCTCTTTTAAATACCCTGTTGCAGTCTATAGCATTTAACCAGAAATTATCTTTTAATCCTACTTTTGGTAACTTCTCATGACTGTTAAAAATCCTCCTGTGTATATGTACTATAAATATATATCTATAATTTGTAGTCCCATTCACATCACTCTGTTGCTTCTTTTTTTCAGAACTTTGCTAAGTTTGGCGGAGACGCTGTGGAATGCCAATATCCCACTTTTGATTTGCCGAGCGTATGGTTTTGTGGGCTATATGAGAATAATTGTTAAAGAACATACCGGTAATTGTTTTTTTTTTTTTAAGAATTGGTGATTTTTTTTATTGAAGTGAAAGTTACAGATGAAAAGAGTTTAATATTGGCAGATGAATAGTATAATACAGTAATGGCAGATTCTCCTATTTCTTTGGTTTACTTTAAATAGCCTAAACAAAAGTAAAGCTAAACTCTGAACAAGCGGCTAAAATAATACATGAAATATACAAAAGAGAACTGAATTACCTTCCATCTTACCTTCCACTGTTACTTTTCCTCAAATCCCAGGGTTTACACAGCTCTGCCACACAGAACATCTGCCACGCAGAACAGTGTTATCTGCAATAAAAGTCCTGCCTTCTTGCAGCTTTTGATTGCTGAATCACTTTAAATAATCTGGTCTTGATTTAATAAAGCTCTCCAAGGCTGGAGAGGATACACTTTCATCAGTGAACCTGGGTGATCCAGCAAACCTGAAATGGATCTGATCTAAGATTAAAAACATTTGTTTACAAATCGCAAATTACTTTTAGGAAATTGATTCCAGGTTTGCTGCATCACCCAGCTGCATTGATGAAAATGTATTCTTTCCAGCCTTGGAGAGCTTTAATAAATCAGACCCACTGTATAGCAATAGTTTGTGGTCACCTGACCATTATACCAATATAGGCTTGATGGACATCCTATTCTAAAACCATATGCATGTGCCCCTCCCTCTGTGGCTATTCACAGCTTTCACTCTTCTGGCTAGTCTTTCCTCAGGAGTTTGTGTGTCAGTAGGACTTTATTAAGACTTTGTTTATTCAGAAAAACAACCATTTGTAAGATCAGGTGCTGATGTTAGATAAGATTAAGTCCCAGCTTTCAATTAGAAATTCAGTTAATCTCACAGCAAACTGTGTGAATAAGGCACACTCATGTTGTTGCTGAAAAGTTGATAGAACAATTGTCTAAAATGTCTATTTTCTAATATAAAGCATACAAGGTACCCTTCACTGATGTTGGTCATTTGTAGCATGCATAATGTCTGCATACTTTTCCCTGTATAAGTCGTTGTGATTGTCCGATGCCCACAAACTTATGGGCCATGTAGTGTAGATAAAGGAGTTTCTGATTTGTCTTCTACTCAACTGAAATTCTGTTAACTAAATATTGTTGTGACATTCCAGTAATAGAATCTCATCCTGATAACGCCCTCGAGGATCTGAGGTTGGACCAGCTTTTCTCTGAGCTTCGGGAACATCTGCAGCAGTATGACCTGGATCACATGGACAGAAAGGTATGCCGCAACATGTGTTCTCCATTGGTATAATGTGTATGTGGAAATAAATGTATGCAGATGGATGGCTGTACAGTGTATGGGAACTTAAAAATGTCAGAAATTTGCTTTTGCAATATTCTTTAACACCTGACCTGGTTCTTTCATACGCTGTTCGATGGGCTGTCTGCTGTTTTTGCTTGTCACCCATTAAGCTGTGGTTACATTTGGTGACATATCATGTAATCAATATTAGGATTCAGTTTTTGTGTTAATACATTTATAGTAGTATGCTGAAATAAGAGTGTAATAATAATTCGTAGGTATCAATAGGGAGTTTTACCCACAGGGAGCTTTTTCTGTTATGGATCTGGGCTATTTAATTAAAGCTGAACTCTAGGCATATATAATTGATTCAAATAGATAAAGCTTTGTAATCAATAATGCTTTATTAAATATATATATATTTTTTGTAAATGCAATCGGAGTCAGTATACAAATTTGGCTTCGTATAATTCTTTTCAGTTCTTGTTCAGCAGTGCTTCGGTGTGAATGGAAAAAACAGCAGAAAGAGCCAATAATTAGTTCTTTTGCTGATGAGGTTTATGCTGATAGGTAAGAAAAGTGGCAGAGGGATGTTCTCATCACTATGCTGCTTCTGTTTTACAGTCCATTAATGGGCCAGGAGGGCTTTAGAAAGTCTGAGAGCAGGAGAATGGGGCTTGTTGTGCTGCCCATCAAATAGGGGGCATGTTGCAGAAAAAAATTACCTGTAGGGGAAATCTCTAAACGCAAATTGAACATTTTAACAGAAGTTTTCATTTCTTTAGTAGAACGTTAGAAACTCAAGCTCCCATTAAATATGTGCAATGATTTGTCTTTATGTTTAGGATCACTCTCACACTCCATGGATTGTAATCATCGCCAAGTATTTGGAGAAATGGCGCAAAGAGGTATGTATGTGTCTATTGGGTGACTTAGTCTTTTCTTAAACCATTTGGAATAATATCTGACTGCATATTTTTACTTGTAGAACGCAGGACAGATCCCCAAAACGTATAAAGATAAAGAAGCTTTCCGGGATATGATCAGGCAAGGTAAATTCTTTTTATTCCTTGGCTTTGTATAAGGAAGTATCTGGGAGAGAATATGAGGTTTGTTTTTGCAATCTGCCATGACTTTGCAGAACTTTTTGCACAAAGATTTGTTAAGCTCATTTGTGTTGTTTGCCGAAAAAAATACTGCCGCTCTGTTCTAAAAGCTATATGTAGATTTATATGTTGTGGTAACTGCGAGGCAATGAACAAAGCTGAGTGTGGTGCTTTGCAGTGCCTTCACTCTAAATGCCATTCCCAGACGTCTATACAATGCATATACATTCTAGATGTGTACGAACTGTGCACTGTGGTGTGCTGCAAAAAAACCCAAAACAGTTTATTTAAGCTTGTGTTGTGGTGTTTCTCAAGGACTTTTGCCTTTTCACTTCAATGTACCCATGCATTGATTTAACCCAAAGTAACTGCAGACTGCAGGATCTGCGAAAATTCTCTTCATTTCTATTCATTTTATTGGTAGCCCAGTTCATATGCATGCTCAGGAATCTGTGATGCCAAGGTGGCTATATCATTATTCATACAATGATCGCATACACCCCAACCTTTTAGATTGCAAGCTTTTTGTGTACAGGGGTGCCTCTTCTTCTTTTTTAGACCTTGACAGATGTGTCGTTGCTTGTGTCTGTTTGTCATTTGCAACTCTTATGTAACGTACAGTGTTGGCAAAGCTGCATGTTGGAGATTCATAAATACAGTTTATTATTAATATTAGTAATAATACACATGCAAATGCAATATCACAACCTCTTGGTTGGTTTTTGTGAGCATATAAGTATTTGTCTGTCATTTGAGGGGCACCTCACTTCACTTCTGTAGTTTTCGAGATTGAGTTAAGCAACCTTATCTGTTTATATTTGCTTATAGGTGTTCTAAAGAATGAGAATGGAGTACCAGAAGATGAAGAAAACTTTGAGGAAGCAGTGAAGAATGTTAACACAGCATTAAATATCACAAAGGTGATTCATTTTTTATATTGGGACCATTTTTGTTGACTAAGTTATGATAACCTATTGTTATTTACTGCCTCTGCTTACTCTGTAGTGTCCAAGCCATATTGAAGAGATCTTTAATGATGAGCGCTGTACAAACATTACACTACAGGTAATCTACTTAAAAATTTTTTTCAGATCAGTTTATGAACTAAGGATGCAGTAGTTATTTTTGTGTTCGGATTTCACACACACACCTACTGCCCCCACCAATGGGATGAACTTACTGCCCCCAACAATGGGAGGCACTTGCTAGTGCTAAGAATCCCACCCTCTGCCCATACTGATTTTATTTTATCAATTGTTTGCCAATATCATACTTTATTATTTACAATGTTAGCAATCCCTAGTGACATGATATTCCCTATTTTAGGAATGATTTGTTTCTGATTTGCAGGGCATTTTAGGATCATGTTAGTTCTCAGTTTTATGCTAACAAAGTGGTAATACTGGTTTCTGTTAGTGTCAGAGGGAGCTCAAAGATACCTCGGTTTTGTGAGCTCAGCAAGCCCATTAAAAGTGGATGATTTGAGGAGTCATTTTGATGCTGGCTCATATTTAAATACCCTGATAGGTTCAAGTGAAGTTTTATTTTTCTGAACTCAATTAAACCCTTCATGTTAATTGTAGCAATGCTATGATAAAATACTACCAATCACTTTAGACCCTGACAGATGCAAACTTTTTTTGCTAGACTCCAAACTTTTGGGTTTTGGCCCGAGCCATTAAGGAATTCACAGCAGCTGAAGGCAACGGGAGCTTACCGCTGCGAGGTACAATTCCAGACATGATTGCTGACTCCGACAAGTTTATAAAGATTCAGAATGTGTAAGTCCCCAGAGTTTTTTTCAACTATTTGTTCTAAAAAATAATTGTTGGACAGTAGTACAGTGTTGGTGGGATGTGCTTCTGTGTAGGTTAGCCAGTTGTTTATTTTCCAACTGCAAAGTCTGAACAAGGGGAGTCATGAAGTTGAATGTGTTTGTAAAACATTCTGTGTGAATACTCCACACAGAAAGACAGCAGTATGTCAAAGATAAATGAGAGATGCTGAGACTGTTATCAATGATAAAACAATTTGTAAATCATGAAATGTACGCCATATGCTCCCCCCACCCCAATTTCCCACAGTGGACACAGGGCTTACTTCGATGTCATGCTGGAAAACAAGTCCCTAGATGTGGTAGCTGCATCAATCTGTTTAGCCTATTTTTTTCCCAGTGTTTTCATCTGGTAATCCTGCCGGAAAAACATTTCCTGTACCAGGATGACAACTCCTACCCACTGTATTGTATTTATAAAAAAAAGCAACATAGAACTTCAATCGCTCTCTCTTCACCTGCCTCACCTGTAGTGCAGATATACGTCTTGATAACACAGCAGAGTCTGTTGAACAGCTCTGTAATTCTGTCAGGATCAAGAGATACTTTTTGCACCTATTGAACAAATATAAGAAAATATTTTCAATCATGTATTTGTCAGACCAAAAGGGAGATAAAAAAAGCCTTTTGTTAGAATTTTCAATGCTTTTGAATTGGCTATTATCATAGTAGTCACAAGATTGTCTTTACAACTGACTGTTTAGGTACCGGGAAAAAGCCAAAAAAGATGCAGCAACTGTAGAACACTATGTCTCCAAACTCTTACAATCAGTTGGCAGGGTAAGTGCTTTTCACTAACTGTGTTCATTTGTTTTGTTTTTTTTAGTCCTTATATTAGGCATGTATAAATCTGTACTACTTAACCGTCTAATCTCTCTATACAAGGCATGTATATATTTTTTTTTATAGTGACCATTTATCAAATCTGTAGTCATGAGGTATACAGCCGGATTTCACCATAGAATTTGGTTGATACAGTGATTAACACCAAGGCTTTGCAACACTACGGTCCCATTTTCAGGACAGGATACTATCTGCATGGAGATTGTATGTTCACCCCATTCTTGGATGCGTTTTACCTCCAGCACATTTGTATAATAATCCCCCAGTCCAAAAAATAGCAATAGACTATGACTATGGTAGTAACATCAGATTGAAGAATTTGAGCTCTGTAGAGCACTGCATATTCTGTTTTAGATGCATTTCAGCTGCCTGCACATCATACTGCTGGCAGTCAGTGATGCGTATTCTTATGTATTATATAAGCTTACAGCTTTCTGTCTTACCAAGCCTTGCTTTTTACTATGACTGCATTGGCTGTGCAGTATTGTTAGCAGTATTGTGTACTGTGATTTTACACTTTGCCAAACTTGAATCCGCACAGTCATAACCTAGTTCTTATCATCTAGTTCTGAGAAATTGTTTTTTTCTCTGTTTGTATATGATTTTATGTAAAACACAGAAAATAACCAAAAAATCATCACCTCATTTAAACTAATATTATCAATTATTATTATTATTATTATTATTATTAATAATAATATTAATAAAAATAATTTATAAGGATTTATATAGCACCAACATATTACACAGTGCTGTACATTAAATAGGGGTTGCAAATGACAGACGAATACAGACACAGGAGGAGAGGTACTAGGCACAGTTATTCCTATGCCCCACTGTGTGATTGCCTTACATCTGCCATTCCTATCTGCTTGCATTGTAGGGGAGCTCATACACATTTAGGAGATCTGGTGTTTGCAACCTTAAACAATCTACTGTGTGTATGGGATGGTTTTAACCACATTTAAAAGCCTGTCTTATGACCACTTGTTTTTGTCATTGCAGCCTCCAGAAAGCATATCAGAAAAGGATATCCGTTTGTTCTGTAAGTTTTTATAATCTCAGTTTGTAAAATATGACTAGTATATGCAAACAATGACACAAAGATAGTAGTGTAGATTCATATCATGTGACCAGGAACCACTTTGGTAACTTTAATTTTAGGGGAAATAAGCCGTCTTTGTCATCTGTTATTGGGGGATTTAGCTAATCAGTGTAGTATGGGGGCTCTTAAAGAAGACATATGTTTTAGACCTAATAAAGCATTATATACAGGTTGAGGGGGGGAAGGCAGGGTAGACAGCACATTGTTCTAGGCTTGATTGCCTGACATAGGAGTTTGCATATTAGCAGCTCTTTCACAATACAAAACTGTAGAAATGAACAGTCATATACACTGGAGTTTTAATTTAAAGACAAAAGTTAGGCTTCATTTAGTGAGCATATTCTAGGTTTAAAAATCATGACAGATGTAAGCTGTCAAAAGTGCATGAGATTTCAGATACAAATAACATCCGAGCATAAATGGGCCTCAGAAATATTACTATAACTCAAGTGGGGTGACTACAAGCAGGCTTTAAGTGCAGTTTTCTTTCGACTTTGATTAGCAATGTATTTCTTTTTTGTTTAGGTAGAAACTGTGCTTTCCTTCGAGTTGTGCGGGGAAGATCTCTCTCTGAAGAATATGGTTTGGACACTGCTAAAACAGAAGATATTGGTAAGTGTTTTTCTTTTAGATTTGCAGCCAAATACACCTTTCTTTTTTTTTTTTTTTTTCTTTAGGTGATCATTCCCTGTAAATCACAAATTTGGAAAGTCCTATTCTGAAAAAACTTTAATGCCCCTTCTCACAGGTCTGACTGTCTTTTTGCCCCATGTGACAGCACCAATCTAACACCAAACAGTTCACTACTGTGTTTCTGGTACATGAAATTTTATCCTGAAGGGATAAAAAGAAAACATGGGTATGTTTTGCTGGGGCGGCGTGCATTTAGGCACACCAGTTCCTTTTGCCTTTTATGGACAAAAAACATATTTTTCTTCAGCATGTCTGGCTTCTTTTGGCTCACTCGTTTACAGTTACACAGTGAAATAATTCTGTGTGATTTTCTGTACTAAGAACAACCAACTATAGCTCTGACTTTGACTATACTTGTCTTCCAGTATCATATATGGAGAATCCAGACAATGAAATTGTCTTCTATTTAATGCTGAGAGCGGTGGACAGGTTTCACAAGCAGCATGGCAGATACCCAGGTATGTTTTTTTTTTTTTTTTTATAACCACATTCTTACCACATAGATAATGTATAGTAGTGTAAAGTTTTCTATACAAACGTAAAATGTATACAGTTTAAACGTCTCTTTTTCAGACAGATCTTGCAGCTGTCATCATATGTCCATTTTTATTTTGTGGAGGAGTTTGTTAACCTATTCTAATGGCGGGACCCCAGAAAGTAATTATGATGCCCTGGCTTTGAAACTGTTACCATTTCAGATCACCACTGTATTTTTCTCAGCCCCTGTGCTTTCTATATTAGGGCACCAAGCCAAGTAAACTCTAGGTAAACCTCTCTAAAAGAATTAAGGGGACTCCACTGCTAACCTTCTGAAAATTCTATTTGTCTAGATGTTATACTAACCCTTTGCCTTATTAGGATTATTTGAACCACTGAATGGAAACAGCTTTATATATAAGAAAAATCAAAGTAAAATTAGAAACCTTATCTGTATACTTGTTCACAATAACTTGACATATTGAGCCTGATTTATTAAACTCTCCAAGGCTAGAGAGAATGCACTTTCATCAACGAAGCTGGGTGATGCAGCAAACCTGGAATATATGTGGTCCAGGAGTCAAAACATTTGCTAACAAATAACAAACGACTTTGAAGAAATCCATTCCAGGTTTGCTGGAACACCCAGCTTCACAAATGAAAGTGTATCCTCTCCAGCCTTGGAGAGCTTTAATAAATCAGGGCCATTGAACCAAGAGGGACAGCACAACTGTTTTTACTGTTTTGGCTTCTAAAGTACTTGTAATTATGTTCAAAAACTTTTATGATTTTTACATAAATTGCAAATAATTTAGCAGGTAAACCAGTTTTAATATGTTTATTTTATGTTGAATTTCTGCTGTAAGAGGCTCATTAATAGAAACTTTCCTGAAGACATCTGTGAGTTTGTCACCTAGTGCTGCAAGCAGAGTCTAGAGCAGTGTTTCTCAACCTTTTTTAATGTGAGGGATCCTTTGTAATAACTTTCAGGCCTTCAGGAAAACCCTGCTATAATTACTATCCACAGCTCACCATACATTTGCGTGATGGTCACTAGGAGGAATGCCTATTACATGGTTGACCGGTGGGAAGAATGTTACAGATAAATGGTGTCACCTAATCTGACTTGAGAGGTACAAACTGCTAATTACTCTAGGTACCCCTAGAAAGCTCTGGAAAAACCTTGGTTGAGAAACCCTAGTCTTGTCTAGCATTTGCTCTTTCCATGTCATAGTATATAAGTTTCGTTATGTATGCATTTAATGTACCTAAGTTAACCAAATCAAAAAATTAATCTAGTGTTCTAACTTTCTCATGCAGGGGTCTATAACTACCAAGTTGAGGGAGATTTTGGAAAGCTAAAGAGCTGTCTTAACAGTTTCCTCCAGGAATACGGATTGTCTCTTTGTGTGAAGGATGAATATATTCAGGAATTGTAAGTATTTTATCATTTCATATCTCTACAAGAAACTGTTCTGTGTTAACATCTTCATGCAGGGGCAAGGGGGCAAATCTACTACAAAATATTGCGTTTGCATATCGGTGATCAACTTTAATAATATTTTGCATGTTAAATTATTTTTACACCATTTATAGTGCATGCAAATCCTCACAGTGAACTTATCTTCTCCCTTTTTTGTTATAAGTGCTAAGTAAAACAACCTTGTTGATCATGTGTGAGATTCAGAGCTGTCCTATTCACATGTGTTACCTGTGTTACTTTAGTGAGTCTATTTAACCTTCCTATATTAGGAGACAGTGTGGGTGTTATCACTAAACAAATTCAGAAAATATTAAATGCTATCTGTGCCCATGGCTATCTGTTCTCCTAAACAAAATCATACAATGAAAGGTGACAGCACTATTGCTACTTTTGTAGAGTTGTGACCCTTTACCAGGGCAGGACTGTACTTAAAGGATCACCAGGTAAGAAATGGTAGGTAAGATAAAAAGATTATATTCTGCAAAAGTAAAGTGTATATCTGGGGGGGAAACACACAAGTATTATCAGCAATACAAAGACATTTTCCATGTTATATTCTTTAAATTTGCAAATACAGAAGAATACTTGTTAATCCGCAAGGAATCAAATGATTTTCTAACCTGTTTGAGCCAACCATGCTACCTTTGCTGTACTGAAATCCTAAGCAGTGTGGTCAATCCTGTCCAGTTTTCCCCTGCTGGACTACATACAACTACATATAGGTGTTCAACGGTCCAGAAGTGGAAAGCAAATGCAGGGCTGACAACACTGCTTGGATTTTCAGTGAAGCACAGACAGATGGGAGTTGTCTCAAGAAGTTAGGAGCTCTGGCAGATTAACAGACCTTTTGATATATTTGAATTGTTTTCTTAGGGACATGGAGTAAATGTACATGTATTGCAGGAATATATTATTTTGCCCACATATACATTTTAAGACAGCATAAGCAAAACTTTTTAATTTCGCTTTATACCCTTTTTTAAATCTTTGTATCCTTTGCAATTTGAACATTTCCATTGAAGGGTATATTAATCCTACAAGTGGTTTAGTACACTTACCTAATTTAAGTTAAATCCAGAATGTGCCATGGAACGATGTTCAACAAAAGCGTAGTAGATGGCAAACTACGAGATTCCATTATAAAATTTAAAAGATGTGGGATCCCTGGTCATTTATTTCCTACCTTTTAATTAATACCTTCTCCATCTTTAAAGTGGACCTGACACTGTGAGCTACCTTTGCTGAACTAATTCTAAAGAATGGTGATTGTGTACATGTAAAGCTGATCCCTGGTTTGAGTAGTGTCAGTTGGACACCTTAAACAGTAATGCAAATAAATGCATCATAATTAGCCGAACACCAACCTTGCCTGCATACTCACGCTGGGTCAATGATTCAGAAAGAATTAAAGTCAGAGATTCAGAATACCAGCAGGCAAGCTGTGTTTTTGTAGAACCAGATCAGAAATGGCAGCTTTCATTAAATCTCACTATAGGCCCACTTACATACATCCAAACCTAGTAACAATTTATTAATGCTGCACTCTCTTTGGCTTCTGCCTTTTTATGCTCCTATCTCTTCTCCCTACTTGCTTTATTTTCCCTATTATTATATTGATATAATTTATGATTAAAACTCCAGTAAATTGTGATAGACATTCAAACTTCAGTAATTACAAACAAGCTATCATATATATATATATATATATATATATATATATATATATGCTATATACCACTTATAACTACATTTAATAATTTTTTTCTCTTCAAAACCTATTACCCACAAAAAAAAAAAATTTAGATCTAATGGTATGCCCTGACACATCCGGACTTTTGACCTCAGACTGCTCACCATATCAGAATAACACAGCCATTCATTCATTCGTCATAATGTTTTCATCAGAAGAATGAACTAAGAGCAGACTATACAAGTAAACAGACTATTTATAACTCTGCACTGATCCCCAAAGGCTAAATAGACACCCAAGTTCTTTTGTGCTCTGAGAGTGATGAGATCGGTCTGGACAAGTGTCTTGCAGGAAATAGGTCAGAAGCTCAATGCTGTCTGCTGAAAAGCACTAATTGTAGACAATTTCCTTTTTTTTTCTTTTTCCAGCTGTCGATACGGAGCTGCCGAACCTCACACCATCGCTTCCTTCTTAGGAGGTAATATATTATCTAATGGTGAAAAAAATGTTATCATGATAACAGCATTTAATAATAGTGACATATCCCAAAACGCTATAGTAACACCG
The DNA here is from genome assembly GCF_032062135.1 of Pyxicephalus adspersus. Classification (NCBI taxonomy): domain Eukaryota; kingdom Metazoa; phylum Chordata; class Amphibia; order Anura; family Pyxicephalidae; genus Pyxicephalus; species Pyxicephalus adspersus. The sequence goes on along the minus strand of NC_092866.1, from coordinate 13,348,779 downwards.
TATGTTTGTAGCCCGAAGGGAACTTCTTCCTCTAGCCATAATGTACCGGTTCCCCAGTTTACTTTGCCACTGGCAGAAACATTTATTCTACAATCACATTATTTTTTAACACAGCACTGGGCATATATAAAGTGAGCTGCATCTATTGAAATATCTCTAAATAGGTCATCTGATTTCTTTGACTTCAAGTTGTCATTTTTTGCAGTAAATTCCCTGTACCTCCAGCATGTTATACTTTTTAGTGTCCCTTTCAAATAGGAATTGTTTGTGTGGAGAGGGCTGTTCTTCCTCATTTCCAAGCTGCCCTGATGACTGGGGGAGAGGTGGGGAACCCACAGAAAGAGCCTGATTTATTAAAGCTCTCCAAGGCTGCAGAGCATACACTTTCATCAGTGAAGCTGAGTGATTCAGCAATCCTGGAATGAATCCAAAACTTTTGCTGGTAAATAACTTTGAGGAAAGCCATTCCTGGCTTGCTGGATCACCCAGCTTCACTGATGAAAATGTATCCTTTCCAGCCTTGGGGAGCTTTATTAAATCAGGCACAAAGAATGAATCAAAACCCAGGAGATGATTTCTCTGCGGGCCCTTAGGTTCAGCTTGCTTTCCAGCAAGAGCAGTACAGTAGTGTCATCAGCAAATCTCACTCTGAATCTACTAAGTAGCAGTAGCAGCAATGCCTTAGAATTCACACCTCAGATTCAGGGCTTTTAAGCTGCAAGGCAGGCATGATCAGATTCAGTCACATGTTAGGAAGTACTACTGTTTTTTAGAAGGAATTCAAGGTAAAATACATTTTTTTCTTGTCACTGTTTAGGCCCAATAAACTAAAATAGTAAATCTTCATTTTCTAAAATTCTTTGAGTTCAGGCCCATTTTAGGCAAACCTGTCAAAAATTTCAAGTTGTAAAACCAAGGCTTTTTAAGTGAAGACACCTAACAGTGACCCAGGGCACTTTCCCTCCTCCCCCAACCCCACAAATCTGCATTTACACCATTTCAATAGCTTGTCAATGTGTTGTCATTGGATTGTGGGGTGGCGTTACAGGGATTCAGTTTGGTATGGTGGCTCAGAGGTTAGCACCCTGGCCTTTGCAGGGCTAGGTCCCAGGTTTTAATCTCAGCCAGGACGCTATCACCTGAAGTTTGTATGTTTTTCTTGTGTTTGCATGGGTTTCCTCCTTGTACTCCGGTTTCCTCCCACATTCCAAAAACATGCAGTAAAATTAATTGGCTTCTCCAAAAATTGTCCTTAGACTGTATTAGAGACATATGACTATGGTAGGGACATTAGATTGTGAGCCCCTTTGAGGGACAGCTAGTGACATGACTATGGACTTTGTACACCGCTGCATAATATGTTGTCGCTATATAAATAATGTGTAATAATATACAGGAGGGAAAAATGCATGAAGCTCAACTCCAGCCATACCTTCAGTCTTGCAAAGATGTACAAGTTCCCCTCCTGTACTGATATTCCTTACTCTGATTTCACTGCACACAGCATCCTACAGTTTGCATTAGAAGCTGAAGATCATCTGATAGAGCCCTCCTCATTGGCAGATGGAAACCCAGCATCATCTCACCTTGTCCTCCTCAGCCTTAGGCTACGTACACACATTTAGTAATTGTACATGAGTTGTAAATCCTTTCCAATGACAAAAGACTGAACGAGTGTGGAGAGGGAAGAACAACGCAGTGGCATCCTGCTGTGCTTTCTCCCCTTCATTTGTATTATGGTAGTTTTTGGATCTACCAGGATGGATCCATGAACAACATCGGATGGGCACTGTACACACGCCAGGTTCTCGTCCCATACCAGATCTAAGGCGAGAATCATCTGACGTGTGTGACAGACAGATAGACCACACAAACCACATACTGTATACTTCTACTGACCCATATGTGCGAAGGGAGAACACAGAACTTTATCACAGTTGCTGTGTTTACATTAGTAGCTCTCTCTATATTTTTCCTATGCTCTGAAAAGGAAAAAAAACTCTTCAATCCCTCTGGTATTACTCATTTTTCTCATGTCACCTGCTGTAAGTTCATTGACTAACAATTAATACCTTTCCTTTTTTTTTTTTTTTTGTAGGAGCCGCTGCACAGGAGGCAATAAAGATAATTACACAACAATTCGTCATATTTAACAACACATTTATTTACAATGCCATGTCACAGACTTCAGCAACGTTCCAGCTCTAGACCCCCCGCACAGGATTAGTTTTATTTCCGTTATTCTCATGATACCAACTCTGTTTTCTTTAATAGGACAAATGTTGAGCACTGCTGAGATGAAACATATTGAATCACCCACTGGCTTCCTTTTGGCTGCAGGTGGACACATACATGGGTGTCCATGTGCACCATTATATTATATAGACCCCCTCAGTATATCTGCTAGATTTGTGTTACCTTACAGTTTGCAATGTAGATGATGAGGAGGGAGCAATAGATGTGATCTGCTGTTGGATCCAGACATGCTGAAAATCCAGTGGGTTATTCAGACTTCTGCCATCTACTCATAGATGAAGTATGACAGTGCTCAACCCAGATTTTTTTTAAACTGGGTGGGAAGAAGATGTAAGCGGATGGAAGCCCCTAACTTATCAGTAACTATCCAAAAACAGCCGGGTGCACCCAGCTAAAAGGGGCTGGGGAGAACACTGTATGAGGTTTGGCTGTCATGTTTCTGTATCTCAAAACTTCAAATTGTAGAGTAAACCACGTTGTCATTGTCAGTACAACAAATCCTAATAAACTGTTTCATGTGCTTTGTTTTTCTGCTTTTTTCCAACTAAAATGCAACAAACTTTTCTCTGTACTTGACACCTGTACTTAGATTTCTTCTTTAAATGCAGCTAGATCATGATCATGATGTGGCTGTGTGAACTGAATCCATCCTAGGTAGGAACCTGCATGGATAAATGTAATAGGGACAAAGGTAAAGGAATTATAATGTCACTTTTGTAATTTCACATTATGACGTACTTATTAAAGATGGTAAAGTGAAAGGAAGGAAATTACACTCCTATGCAGTTGTTCCCTGAGCAAGTTTCCTATTGCACTGCAATAAAGATCTCTAACAATGGCTACTTTTGGTGTCTTCAAATATCTCATGTTAGCTTATCTGTATATATCCGAAACTATTGCAAAAAAACTGAGCACATAGGCCCCTCTCTACTATATAGAACAGTCATCTATGCACCACTATTATTAACCTTGGTGAAAACTGCATTAGAGGGCCCGGTACAGAATACATTACCCCAGACTAACCACATAAACAGTTCCCCATAATACTTCCAGGGATGTAATGCGACCAGCACTACTCTATATAAAGCTTTAGGTGGGCCGTAATTCCTCTGAACCTGGATCCTATGAATGTTCTCAATCAGATTTCTATCCCTGAAAGATTTTAGTAGCTGCACAGGTCGATACAATCCACCACTGTCACAATGATTGATCATGAGAATCGTATATCTCACTATGGTAATCTGCAGGGATAATTTATTTTGTAATTATCACAATTAGCCTTTTACTAGAGCAACCTTTTAAACATTGGGGAACCCTTGAAATAATGTTTAGATTTTAGGGAACCCATCCGTTAATTACTATATCCACAGCTCACAGTACAATAGTGGTCAGTGGAAGGAATGTCACCCTTACAGATAGCCAAAAAGTTCATTGGTGTCACCTTAACTGAGCTGAGAGGCACACGATGCTCAAGGAACCCCTATAGTACCCTGGCAATGAATCAGAGCCTCCACTGTCTTCTCCAGGCACCATTAAGAAGATCATTATTGTACAAATGTATTTATCTTAAAAAAAAAATCATATTAATGATCCACGGGTTTTAAAATAATGAATTTAGTGGTCCGTGAGGTCCCAAAGGTTGATGACCACTGCTCTGCAGTGTTCTCCCCAGCCTTTTTTTTAGCAGGGCGCACGACCCGGCACTTTTCAGCAACCACCTGGCTGTATTTGGATGGTTACTGAGGAGTAAGGCCACAATGCATGGGCTGCCACCCACCTAAAATTTCTTCACACACAGCCTAAGAAAGTTTCTGGGTTGAGCACTGCTCTGATCTCTGCATCACTGCATGTAGCAACTTGGGGGCCTAAGAACGGATCTAAATTTTGTGGCAGGAGACACAGACATTCAACACTACTAAAAACGCTGAACTCTGACAGAGCCTGTCTCACTATGAGGAAGAAAATCTAGAGGACATGGACCACTGGGAGGGTGCATTTCATTGCTTTTCCATTGCAGAGCCATTTCAAGTA